>NC_092688.1:8169608-8769608 GCF_964275005.1 Diadema setosum
TAAGTAGGGAAGACAAAATGAAACTACATAATCTATATCTTTAAAAAAATGAAAATGAAAGAAGAACCTCCTCATTCTTTTTTTTTTTTTTTTTTTTTTTTTTTTTTACAGAAAAAAAAAAGAAGAATCGAGTAGATTTGTATTTAAAAAAGAAAAAACAACCCTGCTGCAGCGGTGTCCTAGTCTGGAATGTGGCGTAAAGAAAATTACATGAAAATAGTTCTTGGTTTTTTAATATTGCTTTTGGCTCTTTTGTTTTATCACAAAATCCCTCGATTAAAAGCCGAAAAGAAAACTTTAATGACTGTCATCGGTCTGAGAACATAACTATCACAGGATCTTCAGGTATAGATTTCCATCAATGAAAGGGAATACACCCCAAACACATTGGTGGATTCATATATATTCATTGGATTCATTTAATCATTTATATATTTTTTTCCTACGGTGACATCACGTATTCCTTTTTTTCTATTTGCATGCTTTCTTATCTAATGATGACTGCACACTGTTTTGATCAAAAGAAATTCATAATCTCTGAACAGATCGTCCAATTCTCCTCAAACTTCGCTGGTGTTTTCTACTAAATATTTCTGCACTAACTGCACCCACAGTAATTATATGGAGTATAATATTTCCCTTTAGATAACCAAGTATGTGCTCCACTATACCAAAAACTACTTATTATAGTTTCCTTTACCTACAATAAGTCAAATTAATATGCTTTAATTGGCTTTGGAAATCATTGTCTAGTATCTGTTTCATTTTCTTCAAGGTATCTGGATCACTTCTTGTCCCCAAGGATTCTTAATCTCACCCCAAGAGGCTCGTTATCCAGGACTTATCGAAACGGACTTCCAAACCTGTTTATACTGGGGCATTTAAGTAGATCATATCGCGCTTTATGAATTCATGAAATGCTTTCATAACTTGATGCACGCACCATATCAAATGAATTATTATCTTTGACTACCAGACAACAGCTTACCCTTCATTCTTGGGCGTTTCATTTCAGATGAAACATCTGTAATAGTTATCAGTTTGAAATGCTATTTAAGTGAATAAAGTTAATCTCTTTTCGTGTATCCAAATGGGAAGATTCATGGTATAATTCATGCTGTTAGCATGTATTAGCTACGAGGTTATACACGTTATAAGGTCAATTTTTCATTCTGAGTTTGTCTAACTTCAAATCATTGCACCTTTTTTTTTTTTGTCTCTAATCATTTTACTGTGTTATTTCGTCAGTTCCGTTTTTGTATTTTTGTTTTTGGTTTATTTTCACCTGATCCCGTGATTTTTAAGTATTTTTTAAGGACACAACTCGATTTGATTGATATCCTTTGATATTCAATCAGGTCTAAAACCTTCAGATGTTGCAGTTATAGGTAACTGTATGTGCATGTATCAAAAAGAAAAAGAACAACAGAAAATGAAATCAGTGAGTAACACTTCACCAATACACAAATACATCAACACACGTGCATGTGCATACACATACACGTGCGCTCACACATAATTCACACAGACAGACATAATTCACATTATTCCGTTTGTACTTTCATCTCACTACACCTCGTTTCAAGACACTTGGTGTCATGTTTTGAAGGAGAATATCAAACCAAAACTTTGCATGGATTCCTAACATACATTCACTAAAGTTTATTAAAAATGCATATATCTCCTGAAGGGTCATGCAGTGTGTATGATAGAGAGGTCGGTAAGGTTTACACACATTTCCTCCGAATAAAAATCATGCAACAATGACAATTACCCGGTCTACGACCATTATTAGTGTAATATTCATCACGCCGGCAAGGTTTGAGTAATCGTGTTTAACAAATCCACGTGGGTTATTATTATTCAAATTGATTTCCCGCTATACTCGAGCGTAGCTAAAGATCAAACGAGCCGCGAAGATCCTTGCATCAGCAATAAGCCAAAGCCCTACCGAAGGTGTAGTGATTACTCTTTATTCTATATTGTTTTTAAAACTGTTCTTGTTTTGTGTTTTTTTTTTTGACGAACAAATTACTGCCTTTTCAAAAGGTCCTTTGCTCCAAGTAAAACTTGAGTGCAACGAAATATTAGGAAAGCGTAGAGTCGAATCCAATGTAATGTTACTACCCGGTCTATCGCTTCTCTACTCTTCTCTCTCTTTCTCTCTCTTTGTGTCTCTCTGTCTCTTTCTAATTATACATATATATGTATCAATGTATGTATGTATGTATGTATGTATGTATGTATGTATGTATGTAGGTATGTATGTATAATATAATATATACATACACAGAGAGAGAGAGAGAGAGAGAGAGAGAAAGAGGGAGGGAGGAATGTAATT
This sequence comes from Diadema setosum, assembly GCF_964275005.1. Taxonomy (NCBI): domain Eukaryota; kingdom Metazoa; phylum Echinodermata; class Echinoidea; order Diadematoida; family Diadematidae; genus Diadema; species Diadema setosum. The sequence goes on from NC_092688.1 coordinate 8,171,950, forward strand.
GTATCTTTCGTTTTTCTTCCTTATTTTGACTTAAAGCAAACTTCACAGAAGCGTCTCATTACTGTGTCTTTGTTTGTTTGTTTTTTTACTCAATCCTCTTGCAACTTTTTAATCTCTTATTCGCACTTTCGTGATAATAATAACCACAGGATTCTGCGAAAAAAAAAGTGGACAACCGGAAAGGAGTTATACAACAGTTTTCTTTAGTTTTAAAGTGAGAAAGACAAATTTTAGGAGAATTATCAATATAATTTTCATGGCTTTTTTATTCGTCGTAGAAATTGTTACATGGCACGTGTGGTCGTCTGAGCTATTTATTGCTAGCAACGTATGACATTGTCCTGCCTGCTCTGTCTCTTGTTGCTTGTTAACAGCGAATCTGTTCTCAATTCACTGTTCCTCCGCTGATTGGCTCTTAGTCGTGTTTGTGACGTCACTTCCAGTTTGTGTTCGTTGGTATTATAAATCCTGTCCGCAGACGACTTCCTACGCACACCACCTTAAACACACATTATTGCAACCTCTCGAACTAGAGCGCGGCAGACAACAAGCGTTCGCGAGTACATCTCGTAACTTTCGCATGGTGATTATTCGTTACAGCCGTAATGAATTCTTCTCAGTCAGAATTTGATTATAATACCACTTTAGAATCTGATTCCGACGATGCACATTACCTCGACTTCATACTCATAGCATTTGGTGCTTTTGGTGCCATCGCAAATGGATTTGTACTTTTCGTTATCGGGTTCGTCAAAGACCTCCAGAGCGGCACGAATCTCCTCATCGCAAACCAGTCGCTGATTGACTTCGTGACATCGGTTTTCCTTCTGGTTCTTCAAGTCGTACCTGCGTCCCTTCCAACCAACCTCCCGGGACTGGCCAAATTTATATGTGCGTTTTGGATCAGCTGGAATCCGTTCTACATCACCATAGCGGCAAGCGTGGCCAACCTGGTTCTAATCACCATTGAGAGATTCTACGCCATCATGTCCCCGATCCAATACCGTCAAAACATGGGCACTCGTCGCCTTGCACTCCTTGCTACTATCCCATGGATCTATGGATTCTGCTTCGAGGCTCATTCATATGCCTGGGTACGTGTCGAGGGAAACGCTTGCTACATATTTCAGTGGCCAAGCGACAAAGTCCGACAAGGCATCGGAATTTTCCTGTACGTCCTCAACTTCCTCGTTCCTACGTTCATCATCGCCCTTCTGTATTCGCTGATGGCCGTGAAACTCAAACATGGTCCGAAGGCGCAGTCCAACCAAGATAGCTACCGAGACAGGGCGCGAAGGAACATCATTAAAACCCTCCTGATCGTCTGCATCTGCTACGTCGTGTGCTGGGCGCCGCTCGACAACGTTCACTTTTATGACGCAATAGGTGGAACTTTTAACTTTTCGGGAGAGTTCTACAAGTTCGCGATCATTATGGCCTTCGCCAACATGTGGATCAACCCCGTCATCTACTCGCTCAGATATCAGCGCTTTCAGGCCGCCGTAGTGAAGTTGTTCTGCAAAAGGGAACCAGCCAGGCAGCCGCAGACGGTGTCCACAGTAGCGACCGGGAGCAAAGTGTGAACTCACCTCGGGAGCACCATGCAGTTGATATACACCACTGTTGACTTTAGTCTGCCTCAAGTTGTACACCACTTCACTCCAGACAATGCAATTGTTTTGCCATCACTAGTATACACCACTACTAATTCAATTCACGGTGGCTCCGATTTTTTCAGGTACAGGGGTATTATGGCGTCTGAGGAATTTGGTTCCGCGCTGAGTGTTTAAATGTTTTCTTGGTATCAGGCTTACGATGTCTTCGTATGATGGATGTCACACATTTCCCAAGTATACATCTAATTACATCTCCTCTACAACTACCTCTTGAAATTCTCTCATGGCAATCTTCAAGTATACTCCGAGCCTTAATATCGTAAGATTATATGCTACGTTTGTTTTGCACATTGTGGTCTAGTATGCTGAAATAAAAGTGAGGTAAGTGATGCCAAATAACACCTACTGCTTTCATCTTAGATTAGGTCGCATATCGGAATAACGGAGATGTCAGAAGATTAAAATATGTGCAATGGGAAATGATTGTTAATACAGAGACGTAGGAAACGAGGCCTTTGTAGGTGAATGTCAGTACAAATCATTTGCTATTTCTGAATAGATCTACAGCAGATGTCACATTAAACTTGTTTGTAATTCTAAACTAATTTTGATTACTTTAATTCAGATTTTCATGATCTTCATCAGCACGAAAGCACTAATACAGGAAACTGAGTTGTGACGTCATTTTGTTGTGCATTTTCGTTCTGTTCTTCACGAAAATCATTCTATAATAATAAATCGATAATTCAGCAACATCATCTGGCACTGTTTGGAGATCATCCCTTCAGTTATTCCATTTGTGATATTTTCGGATGGGAAATGAAATATCAGAAATATATTCATTTTCATTTCATTAGAAAAAAAAAAGTGAGAATATGTCGGCAGATCAACAGGATATTTTAAACATCATTGCCTAAATTAATCTACATATTGCGAAAGGAAAATCTTCATTAAAACTGTACCGTTTTGGTCATTCGATTTTGCTCTTAATATATTTTTGGTTGAACGTGATGCAGCGCTTTACTTTAAGTGCATCGAATAATCATCAAACAAACAAACAATCATTCTGATCTGGCGAAATATCAGGAGACAAAATTCTAAGCTCAGTATTAATTCAGTTCAGAATCCATTTCAATTCATTTCAATTCAATTCAAAAGTCATTTTTGGATTCGAGTGTGAATGTCATGCGCTTGGAGAACTATACAGTGAAATAGACGAATGTGCAGTAACTTTTTGATGGGTATTGTAGTAGCTTGTGTCTATATCTGTGTCGTTCTGTCAGCTTAATGTTGGTCCAGAAACACCCCTTTAACTTTGAAATGCACTTCACGATAGGCTACGTATAATGAATGGTTCAACACTCTTGTCGATATGGTGCACTTAAAAAAAGACAAAAAAAAAAAAAAAACCCTGATGGTTCTATTACGTATTTCGTCTACACGGTATCAAGTAACTCGCACGTGTTTGACATCATTTACTTTTTATCAATTAAAGACTGATTAAATTGAGTGAGAATTGGTTGGATCAATGTCAGTTAGAGAATATTCGTGTCTAAAGCTTTGACGCACTGTGGCGATGATGTACATCATTATCTACCCGGTAGTATGTTGTTCATCTAACACGATTCATGTCATACATTCGTGGTTTGGGCAGGGGGGGGGCTCATGGAGTTAAGGAAGACTTATACCATCATGGCGATTCGATTTGTTTGTTTGTTTGCAATTAAAAAAAAAATGATATAATGTGGATATGCTGTTTGATGATCGAGAGGTAAACCGTTGCACGTTTATATATGTTTCCTTGGACGTTTTGTGAATAAAGATTGATAGACTATAAAGTGAGATCGCCTCCACTAGACGCACATAATTTGTGTTGAATGAAAAGTGGAACTTTTTAAAGTGATATGTGCATTTTATGTTGATCCTTACCGTTATTTTAAAGATATTAGGCCACTGAATTTCCTGAGAGTATGCATACGGAAATACGTGCATGAATATGTGTATAATAAGGTACACATACATACATACAACTGTACGTACATGCATGCATTTATACATGAAATATAATATGTCTGTCTGTGTGTGAGTGTGTGTATGTGTGTGTGTGTGTGTTTGAATGCGTGATTAAACAGGCTACCTCGTAGGTAAAGGGAACAATACAGGTCAACGAATGGTTTTATATCGTCAAGTTTGTGGGTTTACGAAAACCAGCTTTGAAGCCCAATAATTTCAAACAACACAGAAACCAACATAGGGTACGCGTAACAAAGAAAGAGTGAACGAAAGATCAATGTGTGTGCGTGTTCCTGGGGAAAATATTATGGTCGATGATTCTATCTTATGAATTCTTAAACAAAATCTACAAGTCTATACGTAGTCTTGTCATAGTGTGAATGTCGTAACCGTGACATTGTACGAAAATGCAAATACATGAATTTAGATATCCTTCTATCCTTAAAAGCGTCGTGAACATAATTATGCGACCTTTTCGACATTATCACGATGAAAAGTCCATTTGCGACAGTCTAATCAACTATTGAACAAACCGCACATCTCAGATGTTTATCATTTCGATTGATAAATCAAGTGATGGGACTACATAATTTTTAAGAGAGAAGAGACCCCGCTCCTCTCGCTTTTAGACACCGGTATTCGCGGTCCCACTCTAACGAACGATTCATTGTCTGATTGTTTTAACGAACGATTGAAACATGATTACAATGTGATGAGCTTTTAAATCAACATTTGCTCGAAAGGAGCTCTTTAAGCAAAATATCATTCGAAAGGAAATCATATTCAATGCCGACGGGCGATCTTGACGATGCTTAAGATGTTGATTTTTATTTTACTCTCCGAATCAAGTGGAGATTTAGCAATAATGAATAACAAACACAACGATATCAGCTCCGATTTTAACCATAAGGTACAATATTACAGAAACACATAAAGCATTATCTGTTTTCTACTTTGAGCAATACGGTCCAGGGTTTACACTAGAATGACCAAGAGTTTGGAATGCATTGTCAACGGACATGTCAACAGACAAGACAAGACAAGACAACACAACACAACACAAGACAATTTTACTTTAAGAGAAACGGCGACGAAGAATGAAGAGTCTGTGGGTGAAGAGTTAAGGACACCCAATAAGCGATACTACGGGTCTACAAGAGGCAAAATATTTGCTGTTAAGACGTATTGATGGGACATTGTTACAAACCAATAAAAAATTACAGCAATTTAACTCTCGACTTCAACAACGGGATCCTCATCGAGCGTAATCTCAAATCGTGGGTCGGGAATACAACAATAATTTGAGCAAGGTTCGCAACCTGATGTGGTCATAGACTCATGGTCATCGGAGAAGGGGGGGGGGGGCATATTATGTATAGATGACAAGGCGTTTTCTTTTCTCCTTCATACGTTTGTTTTATTGTTTGTTTGATTTCGATACGGTTTAGATAAAAACCCACTATCAACCTCATGGCTGTTTTTCAGTGAGTCCGTCAGTGAGTCCGTGAGTCAGTCAGTGAGTCCGTGAGTTTACAGCATATACAACAACGAAATATGATACAGAACAAAAGATAACATTCACAACACGAGAAAGAACAATTTGGCAAAAAACAAAAGCAAATAATTAAGTATAGTACATGTAAATCATACATTATCATTTTACAGAGATCATGTCTGATTTTTCGTGATTATGTTACTATGGAAACGCAATGCACAGCAAAAGTACAAAATCCTTTTGCTTGTGTGTGCGTTTGTTCTATATTTGGAGAAATTATCAGGGAGGGAAAAAACCCCTCAAAACAATTTTATTTTACCAATGGGCGCATAAAAGATTAAGGATAATTAGCAGTAATGATCTTAAAGGCTGTTTTGGTAATTTAAGAAGTAGATGTAAAATGTTATGTCAATATTCTCCAGCTAAAGCCTTATTGGATGTGAAGACCCATACTCATTTCTTTTCCATGGATCCTTTTTTCATCTTTGCGCACTCCCAATCGTGACCCGAGCTTAAGTCTAGCAGATGATGATAGGAGATTAATGATGGATGGCAATTAGCATGTCAATGACAAATATTATAATGATAATGGCCATAGTTCTAACGCCCAAACTGCAAACACTGATTGAACCAAGACTATCTTAGCTCTCGGAAAAAGGAATGGTAATATTATGAATATTAGGAATGAGGTTAAGTGCTTTATTTATTTTTTCATCCATGACTGAACCGTCAAGGTCATATTAAAATAATTTGAATCCTTGCAACCAAAGGGTATTTTGTGTGTACGTGGGGGGGGGGGGGATATCAATTTAGAATAAGAGCCATTTAGGGTGCTTTTTTAAGATCGGTGAACATTTGAAAGGAATATGCCTCTGATAACTGAAGCTAAATTGCTTACTGCCGTAAACACGACAAGTACCTGATAGCTCGGTTTCAACACACTCTTGACTCTCAGAGGGAGGATCGTAAAGTGTTTTCCAGGCACGTCAACAAGTGACATTATGACCTTATTTTGTAGCCATAATCCCAGATACAATACAATATGTGAACGATCATCTGACATAGCGAGGGCCAATCATTATCATGCAAAAAATATGCTTAGCTAGGGTTACACAGTGCATGTTATATCATGGCATTGTGAAAGTGAAAGGGAGATATACAGGTGAGCGATATTCTTTTCTACAGAAGTAGGTGACTTGGATGGCAGCGCCAAGTTTGAGAAACGGACGAAAACTTGCCTAGGCCAAAAACGTTTACAAAGCTGCATAATACACAAATTTCTGTTTGAAAAAGGGGATACGATGTGCAAAAGAGAGTGATTTTCTTTGCATTGCGTGTCCCGCTCATCGCGACAAGTCTTCGAGATCTGAGACAGACCTATATGAAGACGGTTAAGCAAAATAAAAATCAATTTCTCACCGCAACCAGTGCACATACTCATCTAACGACAAGCCTATCTTCATCTTATCTTATCTGCTATATCTTCATGTGTCTCTTTCAATAATGATAAAACACACACACACACACACACACACACACACACACACATAACGCATATCTTAGAATCTCGTCAGTTGACAGGAAAACGTCGTGGTAATTAACAATTAAAAGTATTCGCGGTATCAGATTTCAAACTTTTATTCTACTGTCTTACGTATCCCCTTCAACAAAAACAAAAGTCATCGACATTCTGTTTGCCTGAAAAAATAAAAAGTTTTCTTATACAATGAAATTACAGATTTCAATTTTGTTTAAATTGAGAGTAAAAGCTTCTTTTTTTAAAAAGAACTTTAATCACATCACCACCATGGCATTTAGAAAAAAAAAAAGATCTAGGGTTTTGAAGATCTGGCAGTATCACTGAGGTAGTGGAGGAAAGTTGAAATGACATACTAAGTATATTTTCATCACACGTCAAATTCTGGCCTTCAGGTGTGATGTCTTTTTAATCATATTTCAAATCTAAAGTCATGAGAGTTGATCTCATGATCTTTGCCAGTTGTTTGCTAATAGTGCTGATATATATTAAAAAAAAAATGGCCCGGTTTGATAGTGGGGTCGACAACCAGTGAGAAGGGCCTCTGCGTTGAAGAATCAAGTGCTGTCCATCTGTGCAATAAAAAGCAATATTGATCGTGATGAAAGCGATAATGAATTCCAAAGATGTAGATACCCGGATGTGCGTGAGCTTTGTTTTTCATATTGTTTGTCGCAATGATGAATGTCTTCATCAGGGCGACTGCATTACGTGGAACCATTTGACCATTCTATCTCATCTTATTGACTTTAAGAACGTAGTAAACCATGAAACAAACAATAACAAGGATAAGAAAAACACAATTTATTTATTTGCACATTGTGAAAATTTCATGAAAATTCAAAGTATGTCATTTTACATTAAATCTGCAATTTACTGCGAACTGAATTACATATACTATATGAGGAAAAAGTGTAGAAGATAACAAAACAATTTTCCATTTCTTATAAATTGCCTAAAGTTGTTTTTTCCCCCGCAGACTCCCTGAGTTATTAGTACTCGTTTGTAGCAGAATTTCGTTTTCTCATCTCCATCAACACAACATTCGAGATGAATTTTTAGATCACAAAAAATCATTAGAGTTCGTAAAAATGTCTCTTTTTTTCTGGAGCCATTCTGCCAAAGGATCTGTTGGCAGTGCTTCAGAAAGTAAATCACGCAAACCTAATTCATCCCATCGGGAAGAACTACTTTACGGAAAAAAAAAGAAGATGTTTGTCGAATCCATTTTCAATCAGCATACGAAGTTATCTTTTTCAAGAGCCCGTCTTTTCATCCGTCTACCACAACGACAAAGAGATGATGGTTTCCGCTATCAGCGGTCGATTCATGATTACGGTTTTTGTCCTTCTCTAATTGGAGGAAGAGGAGTACTTAATGGAGTCATTATTGTCATCTGCGAGAGAGATGCCTTGCTGCTAGAGGAAAAAAAATACTGAAGATTGGTAGATACCAATCTACTTGTGTCTGCATCTCAAGCGTGTAATGTGAAAGAACTCGCCGAGGTTTTATGCAGCGTGGTGACGTTCGGGTGTCTTTATTTTCAAATTACTGCCAGTCTGCATGCCAGGACTTTAAAAAAAAAAAAAATCCACAACTTTTCCATTACTCATAGAGCTTTGATTTTTTTCCTTCTCTTGAAAAGAATGAAATAAAGTCTGTTTCTTGGAAAATACTTTTTATCTGTTTGACGAATGTTTTCTGGACGATTATATCTCCCGATGCCGGCTGCTGGCAAAGCCGTGATCTCGTTCCGTGCGCAGTTGCAGTACATCGTAGTAAGCAATGCGCGTAAGAAATTGCAATCTTCCTTTTAGCATCTGATTATTGTTCTATTTTTGTGTGACCTTTTGTGGCGTGTGTGCCTTACGTACGCGTAAAAGCATGACTATTATGTGTTATCCTGCCATAGAACAAAGTTGGTATGGTTTTGCCATAGAACAAAGTTGGTATGGTTTACCATTGAAATTAATGGCAAATCATTTAGGTATTGAATTTGAATGATTGTTTTAGCTGCTTTTTTTCTTCAATGAAATCAAATGAGTAAGTACAACATCTTTTTCGTTACAATATCCTGCATTAATCCTAACTAGCCGGGGGGGGGGGGCCTCGGAGGCCCACCCCCCCCCCCCTCGACATTTCGCGCGATGTATCGGCATTGCAAAAAGCTATCGCCGCGATGTTTCATGATTTTTTTTTTTTTCATTTGAGTCTCCCGCAACTTTTGACACCAAATTTGCGACGCCTGGGCGCGCGGTTCCAAAGTTACGCATAATTAAGTTGTACCTGCTTGCCAGACCCCCTCCCCCCCAAAAAAGGCCCAAAAACGTGCATTCTTGTACAATTTCAATGCAAACTGTGCTTAGAGTCAAATTTCATAAAAGCATGATTATTTGGGGGTTTCATTAATCAAAATCAATTCATACCACATTAACATCTTCGGAACAATGACGCGGACAAATGTCAGCAAAAAAAAAAACAAAAAACAATGAAAAACAAAAAGTGGAAAAAACAATGGAATACATAAGAAATTTAAAAAAACAATAGAATACTTAAGAAATTTTTCTGATGGCACAATTTTTTTGGTCTACATTTGCTGAGGACACGGAAAAGAATATTTACACAAAAAAGTGCCTGTTTATAGCTTCATTTAGTGATTTATAGTCAAAAGTCTGATATTCACGCATCATTATGCATAAACTAGCATAACTTAGCATAAATGATAATTTTTTGAAATATTAACTTTACAGTCATTTAGATTACATCACAGGCAATGTGCGTGCTAATTTTCCTCCCAGGTCCCCCCCCCCCCCCCCCGGCTCTGTCATCTACCGAAGAGTTAGGGCTAAAAGTGATCTTTTGATGAGGATTTTAACAGACAGTGTAGTCCCTAGTCACTGGTGACTAACACATCTTCCTTGTAACCATACTATGCACGACCTGTGAGAGAGAATTCAAAGGAGTGAATATCCTTCGCGTCATCTAATTTGCATGATTTTGTGTTTAAGTGACATTTGATAATTTCAAACATAGGACCTACTGGTTAATGGGAGGAGTTTTTCTCTGAATATTTTATTTATTTTACTTTCTTTTTCTTTTATCAAAGTAATTTTTGAACATGGAGTGCCGATTCCTTTGAAAGTTTTTTTTTTTTTTTTTTTTTTTTTTTGGGGGGGGGGGGGAAATTTTATGTGTTGCGAAAGAATTCAGAGGTAGGTTGCCGAAAAGCACCATACACTGAGCAGGGTAGGGAATAATGAAAGCGAAAAACTTCAAGGTTGTTGTAGCCCTGTTAGTTCCGTTTGAGGTTGAAACCCTCTTTTTTTGATGGGTAGGCATTTGTCCTCGTATTATTATTATTATCATCATTATTGTTATTATTATCATTATTATTGTTATTATTATTATCATCATCATTATTATTATCATTGTAATTATTATTATTATTATTATTATTATTATTATTATTACTATCATTATGATTATCATCATTATCATCATATGTATATTGCAGTGGCAACGCCACTCCTGAAGTACACTGCACTTCGGATAGTGACGGACCAGCCATGGACCAGCCACGGACCAGTGACGGCCAGCAACAATGACTTTCTTTCAGACTTTATATCTGGATTTTGTTCTTTGCACTCCCGTCGTATACCAGTACCAAAGACCCAGTTTACATTGCGAGGCTCGGTCGCGGCCGAGCCGCGGCCGAGCCCTCCTTCATTTCAGTGTAAACGCGCAAAAGACCAAATGCGAGGCCAAAATTGGCCGCGCATTAAATTGGCCACGCTCTGGAGGTGGTCTCTTCTTGGTGTAAACGCAAATTGGGCCAAATGCGCGGCCAATTTTAGTCTGGCTCTGCCCGTGCTATTTCGCTGTTCAGGATATTAACCCCCTCAACGTCGAAAACTAGTATAGTTTAAGGTGGTTTTGTCCTGCAAAGGATTTTTCTTTCGTCAAAGGCCTTTGCCCGAACGGCGACTTCATCGCCACGGAATCCAGTTGGCAAAGGGTCTGAAAACCAGTCTATACCAAATTGCGTTTGTTTACAAGCAGAGCGCCACTTCGACAAAATATTGAAAGGTTTGAATCAAAAGCGCGGCTGAGCCCGGTAGTGTAAACGGACAAAATTGCGGGGCTCGGCCTCGCAATTGAGCCTGCGCGGCTTGGCCGCGGCTCGGCCCAGCCCCGCACTGTAAACGGGGTCTATGACCCCGTTTACAGTGCGGGGCTGCGGGGCTGGGCCGAGCCGCGGCCGAACCCAGCCTCAATTGCGAGGCCAAGCGAAATAGTACAGGCAGAGGGTTTGGAAGCCAGACTAAAATTGACCGCGCATTTGGCCCAGTTTACGTTTACACTGAGAAAAGGCCGGGCTCGGCCGCGGCCGAGCCGCGGCCGAGACCACCTACAGAGCGAGGCCAAATGCGAGGCCAATTTTGGTCCTGCATTTGGCCTTTTGCGCGTTTACACTGAAGCGGGGATGGGCCGAGCGGCGGCCGAGCCTCGCACTGTAAACGGGTTCTTTGAGTACGTTTTTCTGCGTTTGTTGACTAATAATAGTCTCGACAGTGCAATCATTGGGTCTTACTACTTTTGACCTGCCAAATACAGCAGAACCATTTTTTAAAACTAAAATTATAATCATGATTGTGAGACTTTTCAGTAATTTGCTATATTTTTTTTAAAGAATTACCCGAGATAGATTTGTTGCGACTGAAAAGGGCAACCTTAAAACCGCTTTCAAACCTTTGGTTTATTCATGGTAATGATCATTAAAGGTGTAAGAATTTGAGAATTTTGATGGTTTCAAAATTCAAAGATATGTATTAAACTAAAAGAGAGAATCGATAGATACAAGAAAAATATCTTGATTGTATGTGGACAAAGACAAAAATGTTCAAGTTATTGTGTTCTCTGCATGCTCCAATAATGATAACAATAATAATGCATACCATTTATAGAGCGCTCAATATCATATTTCTAAGCGCTGGGGAAGTTAAAGCAAAGATAAAGAACTAATAAAGAAGAAAACAATAAATACGCACATCCACATCACAACTACAGTAGACAAATATGTATAACGACAATCACAACAATAACAACAACAACAACAGCAACAGCAATAACTACACCACCACCACCACCACTACTACTACTACTACTACTACTACTACTACTACTACCCCAGATAGCAAAGTAACTGGGGCCCATCTGAGTTTTGTTTGGGCTTTCTGGGACCCATATACCCCAGAAAAAACCCAGATGGGATGTGGATGGGCATGCTCACACTAAACCCACCGAACCCATCACACATGGTCCCCACATCGGAACAATGTGGGGTCTATGTGAGTTGAGATTGATGGGTTTTCGGTGAGCAAGCCCAGATGGGGTACATATGGGTATGCCCATCAAAAACCCACAAGGTTTAAGATGTTAATATGGGCCCTACATTGAAAACATGTGGGACCAACGTGTGTTGGTTTTTATGGGTTTTTGGCGGGCAAGCCCAGATACGACAAATATGGGTATGCCCATCAAGAACCCACCCACTATAACACATATGGGCCCCACACTGGAATAATAAAGGGACCATGCGTGTTAGCTTTGGTGGGTTCCTGGTGGGCAAGCCCAGATGGGATATATTTGGGTATGCCCTTCAAGAACCCACCGAATAAAACACATGGGTCCAACATTGAAATAATATTATGGGGCCAATGTAGTTTGCAGGCACAAACCCTTGTTGGTCGTAAAGGAGTCTGCGCCAAGACTACTATATGCACCACTTCGGCACTGTCCCATAGGCCCTATGTTGTAGCTTCTCCTTGTTGGGAGAGACTGCAGTGTAGTGGTGCGTGTATTAGTCTTGGCACATGCAGACTCCTAATATGACCAACAAGGGTTTGTGCCTGCAAACTAGGGCCAATGCGTGTTGGATTGGTGGGTTCCTAGTGGGCAAGCCCAGATGGGACATATTTGAGTATGCCCTTCAAGAACCCACCGAATAAAACACATATGGGTCTCACATTGAAGTAATGTGGGGCCAATGCGTGTTGGATTGGTGGGTTCCTGGTTGGCAAGGCCAGATGGGACATAATATTGGGTATGCCCTTCAAGAACCCACCGAATAAAACACATGGGTCCCACATTGAAATAATGTGGGGCCAATGCGTGTTGGATTGGTGGGTTCCTGGTGGACAAACCCAGATGGGGCATATTTGGGTATGCCCTTCAAGAACCCACCGAATAAAACACATATGGGTCCCACATTGAAGTAACGTGGGGCCAATGCGTGTTGGATTGGTGGGTTCCTGGTTGGCAAGCCCAGATGGGACATATTTGGGTATGCCCTTCAGGAACTCGTCGAATAAAACACATATGGGTCCCACATTGAAGTAATGTGGGTGCAATTAATGCTTGCTGGAATTGGTGGGTTCCTGGTGCGCAAGCCCAGAAGGGACATATTTGGGTATGCCCTTCAAGAACCCACCGAATTAAACACCTTTGGTCCCACACTGAAGTAATGTGGGGCCAATGCGTGTTGGAATTGGTGGGTTCCTGGTGGGCAAGCCCAGATGGGGCATATTTGGGTATGCCCTTCAAGAACCCACTGAATAAAACACGTATGGATCCCACATTTAAGTAATGTGGGGCCAATGCGTGTTGGAATTGGTGGTTTAACTATTACTTCTACTACTACTACTACTTTTACTACTTTAATTTACTACTACTATTACTATTACTATACTACTACACTACTACTACTACTACTACCACTACTGCTACTAACATATATAGCATTGCCTGAAAAGATCTGTTTTAAGGAGTGACTTAAATGAAGTTAAGGTATTGGCCTGTTGGATGCTGATAGGGAGATGGTTCCAGATGGTCCGGAGGATAACTGAATATTGGCAGTGGTGGAGTAAGACGTCTGGTTACGGATGTAGAGGGGAGAGAAGCAAGATCTTCATACTATCGTGTTGTAAGGTTGTGGTTGATTTTGAAGATGAGACGGTCTGGGGAACTTTGAAGATGATTCTGTCTTGGATCTGTAGCCAGTGAAGGGAATGGAAGATTGGGTTGGTGTGATCTGACTTACCTTTTAGTTCCAGTGACAAGTCTAGCTGCAATGTTTTGTGTTGTGTTGGAGGGATGCTACATGTGGGGGTTCGGGAGACCAGCAAGAAGACCTTTTTCATTTCATTTCATTTTATTTGCACTTTCATTTCATGTCACTTTATTTCCACGTTAAAACAACAATCATTACAGTTTCAAATCATAGTATAAACATATTCATTGCGGGGACCAATTAAAGCCTTTCAGGCTTGTTGGGAAGACGTCCCAAAGTAAATACAAGACTTTCAAAACTTGAAAATACGGGTACAAAATATACAGAACACTAATGGTATACAATCAAATCAGGTTGAAGAAGGAAAAAGTAAATAGTAAAGTACTGGCAGAACATACAAAAGTATGTTGGTATTTACGGAAAGTGCGTCTGAACTTGTTTCTGAACTGCTGCAATGATTTGCAGTTTTTCAGTTCATTTGGTAAAGTATTCCACAAAATGGGACCAATGCAGTAATCCAAATGTGACGAGATGAAAGCATGCACTAATCGTTCCGTGGATGACTTATCGTTATATCCCTTTATCTTTCCGATTTTGCAAACACCTCATGAGTCAGATCGACAGATATTCTTGATGATTGAGAGTCAGGTTGTTGTCGAGAATGACTCCGAGGTCTCGAACACTCTCTGACGAAAAAATGCTTCCAGATTCAGAGTTAAGAGATGGCAGACGGTCTGTATTACGGAACTTGGATTCACAGATTGCTGATGAAGCATTTCAGTTCTGAGCTCATTAAGCTTCAGTTTATGTTCAAATGACCATCTCTTGACATCACTGATGCAGGCGGAGAGTCTGCGCATCGCCCTCTCATGATCTGATGAGCTCATGATGAGGTACATTATTTTGAGTGTCATTAGCGTTGGTTGCATGTTGCATTCCATGATGAGAGTTGATAATATTCTTCCCAAAGGACCGGTGTAGAGGATATACATCAGGGGTTCGACTAATGATCCTTTAAGGACAGGGTCTGGAGCAAGCCCCGTTAACAAAAATCTCCTGATTACGTCCCTCCAGATAGAATTGTATCCAATGGAGAAGAGTTGCTTTGATATCAAACTTAAGACGATGAAGAAGACCGCGATGATCTAGCGTATCAAACGTAGCGAATTAGGTTACTGAACTGACGGAATATCGTGTAACATCGTGTAACAATGAACACGATGAATGCGTAAATTGACTTTCATGCCTATAGTGCATACTCCACAGAAAAGGCAATGGCATATTATTGAAACATTTCTACAGAATTATAATATCGATTATACCTTGTGGAAATAATTACACTTCGGCTGTTTATACATGGAATGAACACTGACCTTTTCTCAGTATGTATACATTGTCTCCAGGAAACGTATTGCTGCACATCAACAACGATAGAAAAACACAAATGATTATGAGCAAATTATAGAGTGGGGAGACTTAAAGCTTTTAGGACTTTACGATGTCCTGCGTAATCCGCGACACATTTTATTGCGCGATTGGTGTGACAATGCGACTTATGAAATTGAAAACTTTGGTTACGCGATCTTTGCAATACAGTGCATGCCGTATTGAATGTTGAGCCCTTGAACGTTTCAAGATCTCATTAAAAATATGACTATCATATTGGGTATTTCTTCAAGTGAGAGTAGTGAATAATGAATACATGCTGTCAGCGATTGCTTAACTATCCTCATATCGCAGTACTGAGTGTTTGTTTACTCCTTTGGTTGCTATGCAAAGAACTGTTACCATTCTCCCTCTGAATGCACCACTAGTTTTTGTTATCGTTTTTAAGTCGAGCACGTATACGATATTTTGCGCAACACTGTGTAGATGGTTTTTTTTTTTTTTCAGTTGACAGAAAATAAGACGTGTGAATGCCATCTTTCCCTATAGACTGCGCATAGCTTCCACGTATCCATGTTAGTAATAGGATTAACAGAAGAAATTGCAGAGAAAGATGCAAGTTATGCTTGGTCTAGGTAAAATGCATTCCAATGTCATTTGTGACTCATATCAATTAGTACTTACAACAATGATTGACAGATGGCAAATTCTTGCTTGGAAGGGTTTTTTTTTTTTTTTTTTTTTTTTGAGTGCATCCAAGTAATCTGAAGAGAAATCGTTTGAATTTTTTTTACAAAGTTTATGGTACGCATGGGCGTAAATCCCGGGGGGGGGGGGGATGGGGGGATATATCCCCCCCAGTTTTGAAGGAGGGGGGGATGGCCTGTACAAATATCCCCCCCTGAAATTCTCCCAAGAAAAAAGATGTAGGAACAAAAAAACAAACAAACAAAAAGAAATGTGGTGATGTTGATTTCAGCATGATGGATTATTGCATAGCCTATAATTTAGGCGGAGAATGCAGTTATTGTCTTTGTAATTTGCTGAAACGTATGATGCAGCGAGATAATAATGTCTTTGCCAAGCGATACACCTGATGGGGCGAGACTACGAACAGTGGACGCATCTACCGCGTCCGCTAGGCGCCACGATCGCAGTTTTTTTTTTTTTTTTTCCGTGTAAGAAGACTGCCACCCATTAAAAAAGAAAAGAAAACAACGACAAACAACTGGATCATAGGCGGCGTATTCGCGCGCATCCACTGTTCGTAGTCTCGTCGCATCAGACCAGCTGCATCCCCACCTAGCTAGCTTATAGGCTATATACTGTAATGCATGAGCCATGACGTTCGCACGCCCGCCTCGTGACGAGAGCATACTGCTGAACAGTGCTAGCAGCGCTCGCGTACTTCTCTCGCACGCCAATGCATGTAGAGCAATATCGACCGTAATGCATGCTTCGGATGTTGAAATACTGGTAGCCACACAACCAGATGGCAAGCAGCTGCATGCAACCAGGGAGGTGCTCTTCCCACCTCCTTGATGCAACACAGTCTGTGCCATCGACGTAGGCCTGAACGAGTGCACCATGCCGAGCGCGATACGACTCACGTCGAGCTCCGCATGAATTACCCAAAGATCTAAAATTTTAGATAACAAACGAGTTCGTGAACAGCCTAGTACGAGTTTCAGTCGTAGGAATTGCAACACATTTACCCTCTGCATATTGGCAACGATTTTGCTCAGTTAGTATGATTCGTTTGCCTCCAGAAAACACAAAAGGAACGGGTGTCGATTCCCATATTTTGCCATATGCAAGTACCTCCTTTAGTCTAATGAACATTGCTTTAGATTAATGGTTCAGACCTATTAACCAGATTTCTTTTTGTTTTCATGGGAGATGTGCAAAAAGCACTAGAAAGTTCACCTGTTAACAAACATAAATCAATAGATTAATAAGACAAGTTTATTCGCAGCCAATTTTACTGATATACAACATTCATCTCACGAACAGAAAAATGGATTCTTTAATCCCTAATTAAACAATCCCACAGAAAAGGCAAGACATATCATCTACAGTTTGCCAGAATAGTACGAAAAGTGTTATACACTTCTGGGATTGAAATTTCCCCAGATTACATCATAAATGTGTTTACGAGATATTTGTTGCTGCCAGTAATTAATACCAGCAGTTGCGCCCGGTGCGCCCCCATCCCTTAATTCCCAAAGCGAAAAAAGTACAGCTGCAAACGGCAGTTTTTGGACTGTAAAATGTCAAAATTTCACGCTCGCTCGCTTCGCTCGCTCGCATTGAATCGTCATGCCATTCTCCTGATGTTGCTGCCGGGTAATTGCCAGCAGTTGCGCCCGGTGCGCCCCCCCTTTTTTTTTTCAAAGCAAAAAAAAAAATATAGCTACAAACGGCAGTTTGGGGACTGTAAGATGTCAAAATTTTCAAGCTCGCTCGAATCAGGGAGGTGGGAAGAGAAACACCTCCCTGCTCGCATTTAATCGATATGTCATTCTCCTGATGTTGCTGCCAGTAATTGCCAGCAGTTGCGCCCGGTGCGCCCCCACCCCCTTCATTTCCTAAGCGAAAAAATATAGCTACAAACTTTCAAGCTCGCTTGCTTCGCTCGCTCGCATTTAATCGTCATGCCATTCTCCCGGTGTTGCTGCCGAGTAATTACCAGCAGTTGCGCCCGGTGCGTCCCCCCCCCCTTATTTTTCAAAGCGAAAAAGATATAGCTACAAACGGCAGTTTTGGGACTGTGAAATGTCAAAATTTTCAAGCTCGCTCGCATTTAATCCTTATGTCATTCTTCTGATGTTGCTGCCAGTAAGTCAGCAGTTGCGCCCGGTGCACCCCCACCCCCCTTAATTTCCTAAGCGAAAAAATATAGCTACAAACTGCCATTTTGGGACTGTACAGTGTCAAAATTTTCAAGCTCGCTTGCTTCGCTCGCTCGCGTTAATCGCTATGCTATTCTCCTGATGTTGCTGCCGAGTAATTGCCAGCAGTTGCTCCCGGTGCCCCTCCCCCCTTAATTTTCAAAGCGAAAGAATGTAGCTACAAAAAGCAGTTTTGGGACTGTAAAATGTCAAAATTTTCAAGTTCGCTCGCTTCGCTCGCTCGCATTTAATCGTCATGCCTTTCTCCCGATGTTGCTGCCGAGTAATTACCAGCAGTTGCGCCCGGTGCGCCCCCCTTATTTTTCAAAGCGAAAAAGATATAGCTACAAACGGCAGTTTTGGGACTGTGAAATGTCAAAATTTTCAAGCTCGCTCGCATTTAATCCTTATGTCACTCTTCTGATGTTGCTGCCAGTAATTGTCAGCAGTTGCGCCCGGTGCACCCCCACCCCCCTTAATTTCCTAAGCGAAAAAATATAGCTACAAACTGCCGTTTTGGGACTGTACAATGTCAAAATTTCAAGCTCGCTTGCTTCGCTCGCTCGCATTTAATCGCTATGCTATTCTCCTGATGTTGCTGCCGAGTAATTGCCAACAGGTGCTCCCGGTGCCCCCCCCCCCCCTTAATTTTCAAAGCGAAAAAATGTAGCTACAAAAAGCAGTTTTCTGACTGTAAAATGTCAAAATTTTCAAGCTCGCTCGCTTCGCTCGCTCGCATTTAATCGTCATGCCATTCTCCTGATGTTGCTGCCGAGTAATTACCAGCAGTTGCGCCCGGTGCGCCCCCCTTATTTTTCAAAGCGAAAAAGATATAGCTACAAACGGCAGTTTTTGGACTGTGAAATGTCAAAATTTTCAAGCTCGCTCGCATATAATCTTTATGTCATTCTCCTGATGTTGCTGCCAGTAATTGCTAGCAGTTGCGCCCGGTGCGCTCCACCCCCCTTAATTTCTTAAGCGAAAAAATATAGCTACAAACTGCCGTTTTGGGACTGTACAATGTCAAAATTTTCAAGCTCGCTTGCTTCGCTCGCTCGCGTTAATCGCTATGCTATTCTCCTGATGTTGCTGCCGAGTAATTGCAAGCGAAAAAATGTAGCTACAAAAAGCAGTTTTGGGACTGTAAAATGTCAAAATTTTCAAGCTCGCTCGCATTTAATCGTTATGTCATTCTCCTGATGATATTAAATTGCCAGCAAATGCGCATGGTGCGCCCCCTTAATTTCCAAAGCGAAAAAATATATAGCTACAAACGGCCGCTTTTGGACTGTACAATGTCAAAATTCATGATCGCGTTCATGATCTTCAGTGTAAGAATTAAGACAAGAAGTTTCTCTAAATGATACCATTTTATAGGCAAAATTGTTCAATAATAATCTACATAAATGTACTGCTGCCTTAAACATGTTGGACTGTTTCAAGTCGATAGAACACGCAAAAAAAAAAATGAATCAAATTGCACCATTTACAACATCAATATGCAAAAAGTTCTCACACACCCTCCCCTCTCGCTCGCATCTCTCCCTCGCATCTAACCGCTCCCCCTAAGATCAAATTCTGGCTACGCCGGTGATAGGCCCCACTATTTAGTAGGTCTTCACAGTGATGTCGCACAGGCGGAGCAAGAGCTGAAATACCACGATGTAGTCATTCAATTATCTATGAATATTTCTTTTTCTTACTTGTTTTTTTATAGGAAAAAGATCCCAAATTTTACCAAAAGTGTGCACCAGATCGCTGAATTTGAGGTCTGAAAATGCCAAATTTTCCTCGTGTGCATGGGAGGGGGAAACCCCATCCCACACCCTCCCCCAGGCCGCTCCGCTCCCTCGCACAGATATTCAAACTCAAAGTCCCTCCCCTACCCCCCATCATTAAAACGGAACGATGCCCCTGTGATGATTGCTTCACTGACTTAAATCAAGAAAATTGAAGAATACAATTTTTTTTGAAATTGTTTGAAAAGATTTTATTTTCTGCATTTCATATTTTCTTTCAGAATAACAAAAATAACAAAGGCAGGTTCAATTACACAAATACAATTCTGAAAATTATTGACATATTACATAGTATGTCATATTTTGTATGTAAAGACAAATGAAACGTTAAATAACATACAAAATGTTTATATGGCCAATAATGACTTAATTCACAGTACAATATATAATATATACATATGATGCAGAGGGCCGCCGTTATAAGCCGTGCTTGAGCAGACGGACAGCCAATTAATAGCTACAGGAAAATATCTACTGCGTTATTCAAGAAATGGATATCCTTATTATCATTTTATTGAATTTAGTTGGGCATTATTCAGTTTTTTGAAAGGGGGGGGGGCGCAAAATCGCCTGTCAGCCAAGAAGAAAGAACATCAAAAGACAAGAGAAACAACAAGAAAAAATTCTTCATACCTTTAAGGTCTGATTCTCCGCCGAAAGTCGGCTGACAAGAAAAAACAAACAAACAAACAAACAAAAAAAAGAACAAAAAGTCGTCATATTTTTGCTGCCACTTCCCTCCCACTTTGCATGGAAAGGAGTGGGACATTTGATCCCTGTAAAATGTGTGTGTGTGTGTGTGTGGGCCCCCCCCCCCCCCAGGACTGCGCCGGTCCGGTTATGGGCTTGTAATCGTGGTGATTGTGACTATCGCCAATCATCCCCCCCCCCCCCCCACTCCTCAGTACGGATTTACGCCGTTGATGGTACGTACATACGTAGATATTCATTTCACGACGTAAGTGATGTTAAGGATATCAGGAGTCAACACAAGCCAACATGTATTTGCATGATATAGTTCCTTCGATAAATTAACCGCCTACGAGGCGCCATGATGGACGGGCGGCGCAATTATGCACCTCTTGTACCACGTCCTTTCTAGTGACTTACATGCCGTATGTAGCTGTCGCGTGATTTAGGAGAGCAAAACTGCAGGTACAAGAATGATTATCCAAAAAAAAAAAAAAAAAATCACAAGTAGAGATGTGCCACTTCTGAAAACACTCTTTGGCGCCTACTAGTCGTGACAGATATCATGTTTATGTCACGTGCATATCGAAAGGCAAATGATAATAAACTAATACGATATCTACCACCAGTGTACGCTATTCTCTTGCCTTGTGTACAAGAGTGCACATGCGGAGGAATAAAATAAAACGTTTCGGTGTCATTTAAAACAAATTCGGGATATACTGCCCTTTGAAATGGTTCCATGACATTTGCTCCTTCGAAAATTGCTACCATGAAACATCTGCAAGCTAGGCAAAATATTTAACTTGGAATATCAAATTCAAATACATATATGCCAGTCAGATCGGAAGTACAGAGATGCGTTTACATTGAACATGATATCTATACAGTGATATAATAAGAAGGACATGTCGCGAGAAGTTACACAAACAGGTTATTTGTGTAGGGATAAACAGATACAATGGTAATTATTGTGTTGGGATATGCCCTGATAGAGCAGTGCGAATAAAATTGATACAAAAATAACGTACATACACTCACACATAAAAAAAAGAAGAATTGGAAAAAAAAAATAAGCAAGATACATGTCCACAGACTTGAAAGAAATCATAAAGAAAGAATAGTGCACATGTATGTTTTTTTTTTTTTTTTCTACCCCGGATCAGCAATTCTGATAAATTTTACTTTACAGTGCATTGATTGATGAGTCTACGAATAGTACCAATGCCTTTTGATAACCCTTTCTCAACTTCCCTTATGCTGTGATACTAGTACTATTGCATTCTATGCATAGATATGTTTCTATGTAGGCCTATCTATCTGATATATATATATATATATATATATATATATATATATATATATAGCGAAAACTTTGAGCAAAGAAAATGGGTTTTCATCGGGATTCGAACCCGAGACCTCCGGAAAACCCATTTTCTTTGCTCAAAGTTTTCGCTACTTATTATTACATTTGTTTCTGGTCAGTTTTTCCTTCCTTGTTTCAATATATATATATATATATATATATATATATATATATATATATATATATATATATATGTGTGTGTGTGTGTGTGTGTGTGTGTGTGTGTGTGTGTGTGTGTGTAGTTGTGTACATTATGTTGTTGTCGTATAGAGTTGTTCAATTGCAAGTTTGCGTGTTGTATTGCAATAGTTTTGCCAGCAGGTAGATGATTAAAAAGAACAATCTAGAGCAGAGATGTGCCGCTTCTGAAATCGCTTTTTGGCGCCTACCATGCAGTCGTGACAAATCTCATGTTCACGGCACGTGCAAATCGATAGGCATAGCGACAACGAACTGGGATATCTACTATGAAAATATTAAAAGCAAATGAAAAAATATCACCTTACGTCATGTACATATTATACAAGTGCAAATCAGTTGGGACCAAGAGAAGTGTAGCAGAACAAAGTGTGACCCAGTAGTGGAGACAACCAAACAACAGATTCGCAGCAGTCGAAACTTACAAGAGAGGTAAGCTGTCCATCCACTGTTTAGACGTGTCTTACTGGAAGCATTGTACTCTTAATCCATTCAGACCCAGAAATCACATTTCTTTTCGGTAAATGCTGTATTGTTTCATAATGACTTTAATCTTTCATTGCTCATATTATTTCATATGGTAGAATAAAAACCTGCCTTTTGTTTGTGCCCATCTTCGATCATTATTATACCCTAGTTTCTTTTAGTGGCAGAATTATTAAAAAACCTTCAAATCGCAAAATTACACCTATCGGATTATTTCATTGCCGTTAAGACAGCTTAGGAAATTCAGGTCAATATCTCTGTCGCAATTTGGCAAACATTTTTATTTTGTTTTTATTTTTTCAGATTCCAATAGATAAAATTATATCCAGCGATGAGCACAATCATTCAAATTAATGGATTCTTGCGTCGAGTTGTTTTTCTTGCAAGTAATTAAAAGGTGATCTGCCTTCATTGGGGTAAACAAGCATCAAATATTCAGTGTTTTAGTATTCATATTTTTTCTTTTTATTCATGTTTTTTTTTTTCTCTGTCAAGATCTTAACGATTGTAACAAAACCATGCTCGCTACTTTTGTTAAGTTTGAGTCAATTTATGTCCGTTCCGATAAAGTAACCTTCAAGCATGTGAAGTGCATGAATAGAATTAAAATAACTGCGGCAAGTCATAAAACTGAACTAAGCTATTATCCTAATGAAATGAACAGGACGTATTACTTTTTTAAAATAACTTTTCTTTTTTTTTTTCTTTTTTTTTTAATTGGCAGTTATGGCATTCTTAGCAGGGAGCCTAATTCTTCTCGTTTTGGCCGGTAAGCAAGACCGAGGTTTATAACTTTTCTGTTTTCGTCAACATGTAGATAATCCGCCAGAAACAAGGACACTCACACAGACCCATATCCCAAACACATGAGATATTACATTTTATAGTATGGTTGAGGGGTCCAGATATCGCGCACGAAAATTTGTGATGCTCTTATAATAGAAATTATTCCACAATCTTACCTGAATTTCTCAATAAATATCACGAAAATGCAGAAAAATCACCTCCCAGAATCTCCTGAAGATACGATGACGGAGTAGTGCGCTGTCGCCGTTTGTTTGTCGGACTTAAATTATGCATTCAATCTCGGGGTCGCGCAGCTGCCCTATGTAGTTTTATGCGTGAAAGTGTTTGCCCCTCTCTGCGGCTGTAACGTGCTTCGGCTTTCGTAGAATATTATAAACGATCGATCGAACAAATTACGAATTCTATCGGCTACGATCATACGAACGAGACAAGCGAGACGACACGACTAGGCTACAACATCCTTAAAAAAGATGTTAAGCTAAGGTAGGTAAATTATAAGGTAAAAAAGTGGAAATTTAGTGAAAAATTTGTTCGAAAAAATTGGAAATTTAGTGAAAAATTTGTTCGAAATCAAAATTTCTTACCTGCTTCCTTCTCATGTTTAGCGGTTGTCAGGTATGCTTATTCCATGGACGTATCGGCAAATTTTGCGCTTAGTCCTATGCGTAATATTGCTTGCTATACGCAGTTACGCTATGCGCGACCATTAAGTCCCTGCGCGAGATCTAGTACCCTTACTATATACTGTAAAAGTGGTTTCTTTCGCGTACAGATACTTTCGCGGTTTCCATCGGTGCTGACTTTTTCGCGTGTGTTTAAATTCGCGATCGGTAATATAAATCTGTGAATTCGGCAAAAACTGTTTTGTTTTGCACATGAAAACCCAAACTATAATCCAATTATCATTTCATTTATTAAATAGAAATTAAAATTAAATGCAGGCTTGCCTGAAATCCCGTCTCTCCAGTACTTTATAACATGCTTGTATCTACATTGCGCGGTATCGCGCTGTGTGTGTTGACCATCAATACACTTAAAGTGAAAACGAAGTTCTGGTAAGGGCTTGAGAACCCGTCTGGCACCATTTCATATTTGCTTGCAATATATCGAAAGAGTCTACAAAGAAACTTACCTGGCTGACGCGGTTTGCCGGAATGATGAGTCGTTTTGGAGTATTTTGAGAAAAATAATAAAAGTCGGTAAACCGACTTTTATTCCAGAAGGCTCCAGACTAACTCGGTCTCAGGGAAAACTCGACCCTATTTCAGACAATTTACACACAGTTCGTGATCGCCATGTTCATCAGTACTCTTTATACAACGTCCAAGTAGATCCTTGTAATTTGATTGGAGGATTGTTGGTGACGTGATATTTAATAAGTACTCCATTCAACGCGCCGTGCAATTTTGGTTCTATTTTTGCGTGCAACTTGGTTCGATTTTTTCGCTCTATTCCACGGTTCGAGAAATTGTACGGTACTGCATGTACTGTGTGTTGCATATTGAGGATCGCGCATGCAGCTAGCGCAGTGTACGTGTGCGGTACATTGCGGATGCGCGTATGTAGCCTACGTAGTGCTAGTGTACGAGCGCTAGCTGTGACCTGTCAGTATCTACACTCATTGCACAAGCCAGAAAGAGAATCGCAGTGGATCCACATGTAAGTATGGCTATATTTTTCATACATATATAGACTTCTAGGCCTATTTAGACCTACCCAACAATCCTCCAACCAAATAACAAAGATCTACTTGGACGTTGTATAAAACAAATAGTGTATGGTCTTGACTCGTGCAATGGAACGAGATTTCGCACTCGATGAAAGATGAGGCGCACTATTCAACTCGGCTTCGCCTCGTTGAATAGAGCGCCTCTATCTTTCACCTCGTGCGAAATCTCGTACCATTGCACTCGTGACCATTCACTATTTGTATAATAATACTACGGGCACTGGCCAAACGAGGCCTACGCCTTACTGAGCAGACAGGAAAGTGCGTGCTAATCCTGTACAAAACAAATGGACAGCGCGCGGTCATCAAGCCTACTAGCAAAGACGCTTTATAATACGCACATCACCTCAGTTGCTGAGACGCGCGGTCTTTGAAGTTTTTGTTATTGTTTATCAATTGTCTTTGATTGTTTTTAGAGGTGCTTGAGAGGCGCACACTAATTTTGCATGCGCGCCAAAGAGGTTTTTGATGCGCGTGTTGTAACAACTCGGACCATTACTGCGAGTAGCCAGGACGCTACAATGTAGTTTATACAGGCCGCTCCCGTATGCATAGTATGGTTGGGTGTTCATAATATCGGACACCTAACGTTTTTCTATCAATAGAAACGTAAAAAATCTCACAATTTGCCTGAAATTTTACTCACGTGTGGAGAAAATACTCCGGATTCACAAGCGCGCACTGAAAATGCGATCTGAGGTACGCGCTCTAGATGGCGGCTTCGAACGCGTGGGGTGTCATTTTTTCCGCACTCAGTTGCCGGGCTCATATCGACCGACCACCCCGCCCTCTATTGACAATACGTATAAAGCGTACTTAAACGCGTTTTTTCGACAAGCTGCTGTTTTTTTCTAGTCGTAATTTTTTTCCCCAATAATATTTGAATATATTTTGAATCCTTCGATATTACTTTTGAAGGACTGTTTGATGAATTTGACTTGATTTTCATTAGGAAACTTTTCATCGTATTTGAAATAAATTAGATGAGTCGGTTTGTTTTTTCACATTCATTTCTCGTTTCTGCATCAACTCGTACGGTCGTAGCGGGCGACAAAATGTTTATGGATGTTTATGTCATGTGTATGTGTAACGTGTGTGCACGATCGTACAAGCGGCGGTGACAATTTTGCGGTCAAAATCGTCAAATTTATTACGGAAGGATACTCTACATCTAACAACGAGTCAGCAAAGGTAGGCCTAGTTATATATAGTTACACGATAAACCTTATTCGATTTTGCTAAATTTCCGTAATTTAGAGGGAATACTTAGTTGTTTGCGCCACATTTTACTCGGTAGCGCAACCCAGTGAAGAATCGAACACCGTTGCGCGTAGTCCCATGCGTACATTTTCTTTCTGTACGCGCAATGCCATTATAATGCGCGGTCGGTCGTTATGGACCCGGTCGGTGGGTTGGACCCCTACCATACTGTACAATCAAGAGGGAAAACCAGTAGCAGTAGGGTTGGACCTACTACTAATCGACCGCCTAATGTTTATTTGCTTGATAAGAATATTTAACACTGAAATTCACGTAAAAAACTTGACCTACGTGATTGAGAAAATCCAGCTCTATCAAATGCCGTTGTTCCCTTTTCGATTCGAAGTTTCAGTGCAAAAATATCGCCGACGAACTTGCGTGGCCTCGTTTCAGCTCCCCGCGGTAAATCGCGTTTTTAGGATCGACCGCTGATTTTGCATTGACAATGCACGTAAACCGAGTTGTATTGAACACCGTGTTGTACGAAGCTTTTTAGAAGCCTTTTAGAAACTTCCATAGACATTACATTGTGCTGTCATTACGATTCGGTGAAAATATTCATTTGAAATTTTGTCCTTGATTAAAACCATTAATGAACAGTGAATTATCGCGTTTTCCCACACCATCCTAATCTACATTCAAAGCCAATCCATTTTTATGTGCTTTGCGCGCAGAGAAGTGCGTACTAAATGTTCAGTGCGCGAATTATACGCGGTCGGTTTCAATAAGGGTGGTCGATATGTAGTAGGGCTACTATACAACTCATCCCGCCGTCAAGCAAAGCGAGGCCGAGTTATCCTCGAGTCCGAGTCTAGCCTGACCCCGTTCGGGTAAGTTCCGAGACTGAATGTTTTTGGTTAATATATCCCATTTTCGTCCTTACCCATCGAATATCTTGTTATTACAGCGTTATTCCGCACATTTCCTAGGCATACGTTCACATTTTGGAGCAAAATTTGACAACTTTTGCAGGCATACCAGAACTTTGTTTGGGCTTTAATCAATGCTCGGAATCTTTGTGTGTGCATGTGCGCGTTGTAACAAGGGGCGAGTTCAAAACATTTCCTTGCGTGGTTAATTTCGCGCGACTTTTCAAAACATTTTCGCGTGATGTTCAATTCGCAGTTATAAGATGGCTAAGTAATTTCCAGCTTGCTGATTGGTCAAAGTGTACCACGTGATCATTCGCGAAAAGTGTCTATCCCTGCACGCCCGTGGGATTTTCGCGCACCCAAATTGTCTAATCCACGGTTGAAATTTTCGCGGTGTTCAAATTTTTGCGCATTTCGCGCAACCAGAAACTAGCGCGATCCGGCCAAGCGCGAAAAATTAGTCACGCGAAAATATCCACTTTTACAGTATTCAACACAAGCTGGGATGGGGTAATCTCGGGGAAAGCCTAACGTTACTCTGGGCCATTTTCCAACGGTGAGTACAATTTCAAAATCTTTGATATTGGATTATTTCATTATTTCTTTCTCATACAAGGTATATTCACCTCGCGTTTGAAATTACTTAGCCATCTTATAAAAGGAATAACGCATTTTCCCGTCGTTGTTCAGCGATACGCAGTGCACTCGAGGTTTCTTCTTCGCATGCACACTCCACACTCGCCTCCGGCTCGTGTGGAGTGCGCATGCTCAGAAGAAACCTCTCGTGCACTGCATACTCGCTAAACAACTCCGCGGCATGCGTTATTCCTATATTCAACCTCAAAGCGCGAAAAGCACGAAAATAAAACCACCGCGAAAGAAACCACTTTTACAGTACTATATATTCCTACATAGTATGAATGTATCATAAAATATTATATAACGCCTGGAGAGATCCTTGTCATTTGATTGGTTGTTTGACATTGATTATTCGGCCCATTTCATTATGACGTCATCATCCGTTCCATTTACCGTGCAATTTTGGATCCATACGATTTGCTCCATTGCACGCTCACTGAGAGCCCGGCATACTACGCGTATACGCTTGCGTTTTGCAGTGTATGTATGCGACGGCGCGCAAGTCGTTAGCGTAAAGCGCCAAGTGATCAAGCACTCTCGCGATCTCAGATTTTCTCTTGTTTCTAAATTAATAAAACATGAAAGGACAAGGATCTTTTCTAGGCGTTATATAAAACAAATAATAAATGTTTTTCATTCGTGCAATGGACAGAATATTTCATTCGGTGAAAGATGAAATTTTTGATCCATTCAACGAGGCGCAGCCGAGTTGAATGGATCATTTCATCTTTCACCTCATGAAATATTCTGTCCATTGCACTCATAAACATTCATTATTTGTATACTATTTTGTGTGATTCCATGAATAATATTCATATTATATATAACTTCTGTTAGATGCAGCGTTTTAAATACTTACGTTTATAATGGAAAACAATTGCCCTGTCTTTTTTTTTTGTATTATGTCTTTAACATTATTAATTCTGGGTCTATAGGTGAATAAGTGCGATGAAATCTAGCTACATTTTTTTTTTTAATGAATCACTAAATGGGGGAAAAAAGGTAGGCGTTGACAAAGGATCCAATTTAATTCATCATGTTTATTAATTTTGATCTTTTATGTGCCATAACATAACGTATCGGGGAGAAAACTAACAGCTTGATTCTATGTGAACACTAGCATATATTTATATTTTTTTCCCTCTATCTTTTAAAATGTTCTAAACCGATCATGGCATGAACGTTCTATAAGGTACGTTCTAAAGTGTCTCCCAAATGATATACGGCGATCTATATTAGATATGAAACAACCGAACTGTGCTCACGCGGTTTGAGGTACGCGTAGGTGTCATCTGAAGCAATTAAATCCACTTCTTATCTCTCTACATGGCATGACTCTTAAGCCAGTTTCTATTATTCAATTTCCATATTTCAATTTCAATTTCAATTTTATTTCCATATCCATTGAATAAGCAGGGAAAATTATATACATATTTACAGAACATATTTGCAACAATTTCAAAGAAAACGTACAAGTGGTCACGAGTAACAACAGAAATTCCTTTCTAAGGTATATACATATACATAATACAAAGATTAGAATGGAAATGGAGGGTCCCACTAAAAAGCAAAGCTTGTAGGGTATGGAACCCTCGGAAAATACGTACGCAAAATCAAAGAAACCAATGTCAACTGACATGAAATTAACTTAGGAAGGTAAAAAAAAAAAAGGAAAAAGAAGAAAAAATGGGAAATGAGACTATGGTACAACACACGCCATCGTGGACACAAGCACCTATTCCTAGGCACCTATTCCTAGGTACCTATTTCTAGGCACCTATTCCAAAAAACGGAGACCCTTGATTAATGACACACCACAGAAAGACCCAAAGTTGGTTAGATCCCACAGCAGTTTCCTTAGACCAGAAAAAAAAAAATAGCGTCTATGTGGGATAATCCTCGGAAGATAACCCATGAAAGATCATTGAAACACCAAAAGCAAATTTTCCGTAAATTTACTCAAAGATTTCTGTTGGACTTTGAAGATTACCGAACGTTCTCAGCGGCAACTGAAAGATTACTCGAAACACTGTGATGTCTGAGAGACTAGCTTTTCAATGGTCCCTCAAGTATCCCTCAAGTTTATCTTTCAGTGACCTTCTCCAAAAATGTGGCTGTTTTTGAAA
Source organism: Diadema setosum (assembly GCF_964275005.1). NCBI lineage: Eukaryota > Metazoa > Echinodermata > Echinoidea > Diadematoida > Diadematidae > Diadema > Diadema setosum. The sequence goes on from NC_092688.1 coordinate 8,201,929, forward strand.
GACGGTCTAAACATGATTTAATGACTATTTATAGTTACTTCCTTGAGTGCTAATTGAGAGATTTCAGGAAAACTGCTGAAAGATCACTGAAACACCATTTTTCTTGAATGACAGCTGAAAGAAAATTTTTAACGGTTTCAAAAAAAAAAAATGAATGCTATATGGAGACCATGTGGTTCACTTAAAGATCACTCAGGAATCATACAGAATCTTTGAAAGTTCACTTAATGATCGGTGAAAGATCTTCTGATTTTTAACGATCTTTATGGAGATGTGATTAGCTCTTCTTTTTGTTTTTGTTTTTTCCTCATATGGCTCATATGGATCTCTGCAGGTTTGGATATATTTCTCGTCGAAACGGAGGGAGTTCTTGCCGGTAAGCAATGTGGTTGGAATAACGTCTTGGAAAATAAAAGGATGAAGGCACAACTTGAAGGGGAGTATACTGACGACTCATTCCGTTTCTACCTTGGACAAGAGTGGCACGCTGTGAAGAAGAAAAGTTGCGAAATATATCAGCAAGGTAGTTATGTAAAAACTATCGGGATAAATGTTATTACATTATTGTGATATATTATCATACAATTTATAAAGGATTCTTCTTTAAGGTGGGTTTGCAGTCTTAGTTAAAGGACAAGTTCACCTTCATAGACATGTGGATTGAGTGAATGCAGCAATATTAATAGAACATAAACACCAAGAGTTTGAGGAAAATCAGACAATCCCTTTAAAAGTTATGAATTATTTAAGTTTCTGCTCAGTCACTGCTGGATGAGAAGACTACTACAGCTTGTCATGTCACATGTGTACAACGATCTAAAGAAAATATAAAGAAAATTCAACATATTTTCACTTTTCTCGAATAATAAAAGAACACTTGACTTCCCTCCTTGAGGTGGCAAGGGGGAATATTATTACCCTTAACATACGTCAGTGACGAGTCGAGGAAAGGTGCACTTCTTTCAAAAAGTAAAATTTTGTGAAATTCTCTTTTTATTTTCCTTATAGCATTGTACGCACGTGACATCATACACTGTAGTAGTCTTCTCATCTAGCATCCAGCCGTGACTGTGCACATACTTTAAAAATTCATAACTTTTGAACGGATTGTCCGCTTTCCCCCAAACTTTCACTGATGTGTTCTATCAACATTGCTGCATTCACTCAACCCACATGTCTATGAAGGTGAAGTTGTCCGTTAAGGAAGACGTATAACATACAAGTCATGCCAGTCTTTTTAAGGTGACAGATATAGGCCTATCACAAAAGATAACGTAAGTTTCTGCCAGAACTCCCCAAGAGATACTAAGTGACAAGACAGTAGTGTTTCATACACCAGTCACGAACGTTGAACGTGGTATCTTTTCAGGAGCATCCAGAAAGGAAAGAGTCGTCAGAGGGGATTTTCGCCTAATCGATGGAAAAGGAACTCACGAAGGAAATGTGGAGGTCAGAGGTCATCATCATCGAAACTGGCAGCGTGTATGCAGGTATGGGGACTGGGACATTGGCGTGGCAATGTCCATCTGCAAATACCTCGGTTACCAGGGGGCGACCGAAGCCTACACGAGGAGTCCCTTTTCCTCAAAGATTAGCAACACACGCTCAAGGGAGGGCATTATTTTCCGATGCGTCGAGAGTAGGGAGGCGGACGATAGGATAGTGTGCGACACCGTGACCCTGCTCACAGTGTGTGAACCGGCAGACTCAGCGGGACTTACATGTTGCAAAGGTGAGTTTCCTGGGATCTGTTTTATAAAAAACTTGATATGATACCAACTCTTGCTGGAATGGCAATTGTCATGGTAACGACAAGAATCCAGCTTCCTGATTGGCTATTGCTATGGGAAGTTGCCATTGCAGCAAGAGTTGCTAACATTATCAACTTTTATGAAATGGGGCCCAGATTTGCCCACCTCCAACAGCGCCATTTGAAATATAAATCGTATACAAACTCAGACAAAAAACCCCAACAACAACAAAACAAAACAAAATACCAAAATATCGAAAATCCTTCATAAAAATCCATAAAAATTCCCCAATCACACAAATCAAAATTTCATCTTCTGTTTCTTGTGTTATTCTCAACCTTTCCTGTAAGTTTCATCCACATCCGCTCACAACTTTTCGAGTTATGTTGCACGCAGACATACAAACAAACCAACTAGAAAAACACTCTTTACGAATAGAGGGCAGGTTTGACCGCCAAGCAGCTAGAATTTTCACCACTTGATCTTGTTCTTTCACAGAGATCAGTGATTTTCACTCATAATGCATGCTGAAAATCGTCTAATTTCCCAATGTAGAAGCCTTTTATTACGACACCAGCTTCCAGCTACGCTACGCCTCCTCCGGCACCAAGCAGAGACCGCGCTTTAATAATACGCGTATGTTGTTGTGTTTTAAAGAAAGAAGAGAGAGAAAATAAGGCAAGGGCCATAATGTGTCTCGACCATTCGTGTAGAAGAAATTAATGTTTTTTCTAAATCCCAGAAGTTCATTGACCCCGCCTATGGCCTTTGACCTTGTGGTGACCTTCAACTTCCTAAGGAACATTTACCAGCCAAGTTTGGTCACAAACGGACATTTATGGCATGTATGGATCAAAAGTTATGAGCCATAATCGCAATACGCAGTAAAAACTTAAAGACACCCAGTCGCGAGGATACATGGACATATTTCAGCCGCGGGCGGCAGCACGTAAACTCGCTTCCGAAGTTGCTACGAAGCGAAATGTGTGTGTGCGCAAGACATCCCTAAAGCAATGTATCGCGCTATAGTATCTTTTTTGCTCGCTTGATACGTTTTGTGTATGTACTGTGTGATGCAATGTTCGCATGAGCTATAGTAGCTAGCTGCCTATACTTCGTACGACTACAGTGTACGCCTTCTCTTCATCGCACCGTCGATCGTTGTCACTCGTTAACTACACTGTAATCGTCAGATCAGATTATATATAGGTAGGGTGGCCATCATGGACGATGACACATCGTCATGGGTAGCGGATATTACCGCCGAGTTGTCCATTCTGAACGCGGACGATTGGGTCGGAGACCCTGTGTCTTGTATGGTAGCCCTACTACATATCGACCACCGCCCTTAGGCCAAAAAAAAAAAAAAAAAATTGTTGCATTGGCGTAACATGAGATTTTCAAATAGGGTCGGTCGGGCGGATTTTTTTTTTTTTTTTTTTTTTTTTGCTACCTGCATTTTACGTGTAAAACTCGTGCTCAGCTCAGTAAACAGTTACAACTGCTGCACCGAATGTGCTGTGTTCATCTATTCTACAAATCATTTATGAGGCCGATATTACTGGAATTATACCCCTTCACAGAATTTAAAGATGTTGAAATCCCTATCCTGAATGTTTTCACTTCATATTTTACAATTTTGACTTAGATAAGATAGATGCAAATTGACCCATATGTACGATCTTTCCATCGCACACGGCGATCTCTATTACAGTCCCACATATACAGATTCGTGTAAGTTCTCCACACAAGAAACCTATGGCAAAACTGTGCACAATACATCGCAGTCTGAATAGAGTACGTGTCCGTGTTGGAAACAGATGACGTACTGATCAAGGAAGGCTTATGCGAGGCGCTAGAGCTGTCCCTCGTACATCCGATATCCCCAGAGCCGTTTCCACTTCCGGGTTTGTGCGATCGCGATCGCAATCAACAAGATATTTGATATCGATAGCAAAAAAAATAATAAAAAAAACATGGGGTCGGCGGAATTTTTAGGGTCGGGCGGGTTACGCCAATGCAACAATTTTTTTTTTTTTGGCCTTATTGAAACCGACCGCGTATAATTCGCGCACTGAACACTTATTACGCACTTCTCTGTACATTTGTTAAATGATGGATTGGCTTTGAATGTAGATGAGGATGGTGTGGGCCAAAACGCGATAATTCATTGTTCATTAATGGTTTTAATCAAGGACAAAATTTCGAATGAATATTTTCACCGAATCGTAATGACAGCACAATGTAATGTCTATGGAAGTTTCTAAAAGGCTTCTAAAAAGCTTCGTACAACACGGCGTGTTCAATACAACTCGGTTTGCGTGCATTGTCAATGCAAAAACATTTTACCGCGGGGAGCTGAAACGAGGCCACGCAAGTTCTTCGGCGATATTTTTGCACTGAAACTTCGAATCGAAAAAGTTTTTTTACGTGAATTTCAGTGTTAAATATTCTTATCAAGCAGATAAACATTAGGCGGTCGATTAGTAGTAGGTCCAACCGTACTTGCCCTGGCGTGTGTAAATTCAGGACGGGGAAGCGACTGTGCCCGTGTAGGGCCAACAGCCACAGTTGCACTGCACAGTGTACCTGTGGCCGTGGTAGAAGGGGGCCGTGCACCAACCGACATACCTTCAAGTCGAAGTAGGGCCTAAACTAGAATCTATTATTGTTAGATCTATCATCCTTGAACCTATAGTTCCCCTGTTTAAACGTTAGAGTTCTACCAGATCTATTGGGTTAGACTACATATATGATGGAGCTTGCGATAGATCTATTCATTTTTTTTAAATTTATTTGCAAATCCTAAATCATATTCTTGGAGAATTTGCATAACATGATTGATATGAAAAAACTTCTCATTTAATGGGACTAATTACATTAAACTGACCCAGCAAATGTCATTTCAATTACGGCATTATCATAATTTGACATAAATGAGAACTTAAAGAAGTTTTTCGCGGAATTATACATAGAAAAATACCGTTTGTCGATCAAACGCAAATGCCCTAAAGTTACTGATACTAGATTAGAAAAAGTCATTCCACTTCAATCATTGATTCATGTGTAGACTTCTACTTACACATCATCTGGATCTGGATTCCTTGAAGTTGTTGACTTGGCCAGCTGGGGTTGCTTGATTGGCGTAAGCCGTGGCAACACAATTCCACCGTGCATGTCGTAACACGAATTTGCACATTCTGAATAAAAATTCCTGCAAAACTGTTCATGCAACTCCAGCAAGTGGAAAGCAAATTTTTCATCGGCACGCTGACGCTGAAGCCTCCCCCTCTGGCCTCTTACTTGTCCTCCAGCTAAGAACACGTCTCTCTGCGTTCTCCACTCGTCGATAGCGTCAAACAAGTAGATACGTTGCCTCGAGTTGGACGGCTGTTTGATCTCCATTGTGAGGTTTCATTACTAAACCAAAGCCAAGGCTAAGCCGAAACAGTACAGCACTTTTTATTGCAAACAGTACACGCATACCACACACAATATTGATATTGACATACCGGTACCGACGACTTTCTATCAACTTTATTATGTTACGATCCGGCCCAACGTACTGTAAGCTGTACGTATAACACATGCAGCTGACGCAGCAGACAACATTGCACGATGAGATCATAACAACCTGCCATATGGCCATATGCATTGCAACTTGCTATACATGAAGCTTAGAGTTTTAATATTTCTTCATCAAAGCATATTTATAAATACCAAATATTAAACAACGTAATATATGAATAATTTATGATATTGTTATATAATATTTTCAGACATTTTGAAATATTATTGCTTAGATTGCTGAAATTGGCACCATAGTGCATATAAACAGAGACTGGAGCCAGATACGTACGTACGTACACCCGACAGCTCTCACTACTTGTTGTGTCGCGGACCGGGAGAGATTTTCATGCGCATGGCTGTTGTGCGGTTTTGTGCATGCACCCATTCGGCCCCATTCGGTAGGTATTCGGGCGTCCATGTTGAAATTACAGTGGACAGCTCGCACGGCGCTCGTGCCCCATCTGGTTTTCGCTGGTGCGCTGCGTAACGTCGTGTTCGGCATTCGGTACGTACGGGGGTACAATAACGGGAGGAGCAGCTTGTCGTGCTTTTCTTAACAGTGGGCCCTAAAAGTTCGTTGACCCCTGTCTGTGACCTTTGACCTTGTGACGAACTTCATCTCCCCAAGGGACATCTACCATCCAAGTTTGGTCACAAACGGACATAGGGATCAAAAGTTATGAGCCATAATCCAAATGCGCCGTCAAAACTTAACATTGGGCCTTAAAAGTTCGTTGACCCCTGTCTGTGACCTTTTACCGTGTGATGACCTTCAGCTCATCAAGGGACATCTACCATCCAAGTTTGGTCACAAACGGACATAGGGATCAAAAGTTATGAGCCATAATTGAAACGCGCTGTAAAAACTGAACATTCGGCCCTAAAAGTTTTTTACCCCTGTCTGTGACCTTTGACCTTGTGGTGACCTTGAAATCCCCAAGGGGCATCTATCATCCAAGTTTGGTTACAAACGGATATATGGATCAAAAGTTTTGAGCCATAATCGAAACGTAAAAACTTAACATTGGGCCCTAAAGTTCATTGACCCCTGCCTGTGACCTTGAGGTGAGCTTGGTAAAATTTGGTAACATGTGTAAATTGGTATAAACACTCTTCCCTCCAAGTTTGATTGAAATTAAAGTCCTCAGTAGAGAGTTACTAGTATTCAAATTTTTGTAGCGTTACGGACGGACGACGGACGGACAAACGCCGCAGGCAATCGCTTAGTCTCGCCGCACCTCCGGTGGGCTCGACAAAAGAAAACTAGAAATGTCGCTTTGGCGACTGGTATGCCTCCGCCATAATGCATGATTTTCCCAATAGGTCTAGATAGTACATGTGGACACTGTGTGATTACATTTTCACAAAATTGGTAAAATATTGGAATGACAAGTTTGTCACAAATGTGTTGAATGTTCACCTTCCTTGACGTAGGTTTAATTGGATGAATAGGAGAGCATGTATCTAGGGATTTAAGGACTTTAACTTGACTTTGACCCATTCATACATTTAGGCATTGAGTAATTTTCAAGGTACAGGTGTGGAGAAAAAGTGCAATTTCTGAACTGAATAGTAAATTGTTACCATTTTCATCTGGCCCTTGACCCTAAAATTCATAAGATAATTACTTTCAGGAAGAACATGCATAATATGTACTAAGTTTCAAGGTAACTTGAGCCACTTCCGAGATATGGAGGAAAAATTTAGTTCAGCACTTTCACTTGATCTTTGACCTTTTGACCTTTGAGGCAAAAAGAGAAAAAAAAAACTTTCCAGAGAATTTCTATTAGGTTACACACGCATACACCAAGTGTAAAAAAATAACCCTGCTGGCATTGCATAAATATGAGGGTAATAGTAAAATTTTGAAGTCTTGCACTTGACCTTTGACCCCTGACCTTTGACCCCATGAACCCTACATCCTCTAGATAATCACTTCCAGTCAGTACATGTATATACTATGTTCCATGAAGATACCTTGAACAATTTTCCAAGGTGCGGAGAAAAAAAAGAAGTTTTAATATTTTTACTTTACCTTTTGACCTTTGACCTTTGACCTCATGACTCAAACTTTCACCAGAGAATCTTAATTGGGTAATACATGTATACACTAAGTTTCAAGAAAATCTCTTCAGGTATTCAATAGATATGATGGAAACAGTGAAATTTTATGTATTTGACCCTGACCTTTTGACCTTTGACCTTTGACCTCATGACCCAACCTTTCACCAGAGAATCTTAATTGGGTAATACATGTATACACTAAGTTTCAAGAAAATCTCTTCAGGCATTCAATAGATATGGTGGAAATAGTGAAATTTTATGTATTTGACCCTGACCTTTTGACCTTTGACCTTTGACCTCATGACCCAAACTTTCACCAGAGAATCTTAATTGGGTAATACATGTATACACTAAGTTTCAAGAAAATATCTTCAGGCATTCACTCGTGAAATTTTAAATATTTGCCCTTGACCTTTTGACCTTTGACCTTGAGCATGTGCACCCAAAAGTTGATAGGCACAACTTCACCCCCTAATACACATACATGCCAAGTTTCATTAGGATACCTCAACAGGTTTCGATAGTTACCTTGTCCACAAAATTCATTACGGACGGACGGAAGGACGGACGGACGGACGGACGGAAGGACGGACGGACGGACGGAAGGACAGACGGACGGACAACCCGAAAACATAATGCCTCCGGCACCACTTCGTGGCGGAGGCATGAAAAAATGGAATGGGGCGCTATACAACAAATAATTTCCCCTAGACAACACTGACATAATCTTAAAGGTATCTAACAAGAATATTAGATATACCATAAGATGTCTCCACGAGGGAGCTCATAAAGTCTCCATGAGGGAGCTTATAACGTCTCCACGAGGAGACGTGCGCGTATGCAAACCTCAAATAGGTGTAGCTTGAACTCCCAAGTATATTTACCCTATCTGTTAAAAAATCAAAATCATTAACAAATCCATATTCCCGAATCACTACCAAAATTTGAACATAAAATGATGTTCATTGTGTCATCAACATTTCATGCAAGTTTCATTCAAATCTGTCCACAACTTTGTGAGTTTTTGCACACAGACAAACAAACAAACAAGCAAGCAAGCAAGCAAACAAACACTGATGAAAACATAACCTTCTTCCTTGGCGGAGGTATACAAGGAAACGAACAAACAAACTAACAAGCAAACCAACGTCCATGAAAACGTAACCTCCTTCCATTGCGGAGGTAATGATGTATACCAGTACAGACGTAGTTCATAAAATTGACCTGGATCACTCACGTTTTCCAAGACTTTATCATGCTAAAAATGTAAAACTTCACAGGCCCCGTTTAATAAAACTTGTTATCAATAACAAGTAACGATTGTTCTACAAACTACTGAAATCCTTGCATCTGATTGATTGAGAGCAAATTTGTCATAGTGTGGCAGTTGTTACTGATAACAAGTTTCATGAAACGGGACCCATTATTGTCATAATGTTGTATAATGTAATACAGTTTGTATCTCATTTAGTCAAGTAAACTGATTGACTTTGCGTGAGGAGCAGATTTTGAAATGATTCCTCTTAAAGGTGGTGTAGAGGGCGCTGTTGATAATACTGCCGATCACCGTTAGCATTGATACGAAGATTACCGAAGTTTAGCTGTCATCAAGAGTAAAATTAAGTGCGTAGGTGTTGCTAAGTAACGTTGCCTTTGTTGTCTTCTCTGCGCATCGCGCAGTCTGTAGTTCTTCTTCTTGCTTATGAGGCAGCAGCAGCTAAATAATGTCCCTCAATTGTTGTAGCCAAGTTACAGTCTGTGGAGTAGCGTGTGTCAGGTCCATGTTGTCAGGAGGGCGGAGATCAGGGCACTCACTCAAGATGTGTTGAGCAGTCTGTTCTGGTGCACCACACTGGCAAGCTGCTGACGGGCGTAGCCCCCAACGATGCATGGCTGCATTGAAACGCCCAACTCCCGTTCGAATCCGATTTAGAAACACCCACGCACTCCTTGGGAGGTTTGCTCCTGGGGGGACAGATGTATTGGGCGTGACAACGAGTTGGGCAGGTCGTTGGGTGTCTTCCCAGCTTGTTCTCCATGTCTGGCAGATGTTGAAGTCTGATCCTCTCAGCGTTGCTGCATGGCGGGAGAAAGGGCGGCGAGACTTCAGTCGCTGATGCCGCTGACCTAGAGTTACAGAGCCCTCAACTACGTCGTGGAGGAGGTCGTCCGGGTTGCTGGAGGCCTTGGTGACCAGCCTATGTGTGTGATGTTCTCGGCGCATGGGGGCGGGAGCGATGCCTGAGAGAACAGGTAGGAATTCTGTTGGTGTAGGCCGGAGACATCCTGTAATTAATCTCATAGTGTCATTCAGAACTGAGTCAAGTTTCTTGGTGTGAGAGCTCCTACACCACGCAGGGGAAGCGTATTCCGCGGCACTGTATACCAGTGCTAGCGCACTAATGCGGAGAGTGGTTGCACTGGCACCCCATTTTGAGCCTGCAAGTCGGCGAAGGAGGTTAAGTTCCTTGAAGACACTTTTGCACTTATGGCCTTGAGTTGTTCCTTGTAGGTCAGCTGCCTATCCAACTTCACTCCAAGGTAGGTTGGTGTAGCATTGTATGGAAGAGGTGTTCCATCAAGAATGACACTGAGTTGCCGATTAGCCTCCTTGGTGTTCAGTTGGAAGGCTGTTACCGTTGTCTTGGACATGCTAATCTTGAGTCTCCAGATCCTGAAGTACTTCGCGATTTGCAACATATCTGCAGTGAGGGTATTCTCTACATTTGACCAGGCTCTGTCAGAGTGAAGAAGGGCAAGATCATCTGCATAGCCATACTGTCGTGAGGTTGTGAAGGGGATGTCACTGATGTATATGTTGAAGAGCAAGGAGGATAGTACAGAGCCTTGAGGAACTCCATTCCGCAGTTGCCGTGGTCTGCTGGACTGTCCATCACTATATATAGTCTTCAGAACTAGTCTTCAGGGCGGTGAGTTGGCTCAGTCGGTAGCGCGTCTGCCTCACGATCACGCGGCCCGGGTTCGAACCCGAGTCTGGACTGAGCAATGTTGTGTGTAAACATACCGTCCCCTCTAGCAAGAGGCAAAACACTCTGTCCCTCGGATAGGACATAAAATGGAGGTCCCGTGTATGAGAGAGCAACAACTCATGCACGTAAAAGATCCCGCTTCATTCATTCATCGCAAAGAGCAGGGTGTTTAACCCGGTGAAGTGGTCCCACCTCACATCCAACTGGACCGCATGGAAGAGCAGCTTAACGTAGCTGAATATGGGCTATCCAGCCATCTTGTCAGATGAAAATGAACAAACAAACAAACGAACCTCCAGTTGGCTAGAATGTTGCAGAGGAACCTCACCATGTGGCGATCAGGGATTGTCTTTAATAATTTCAAAGTCAGACCCTGGTGCCACACAGTGTCATAGGCTGCAGTGAGGTCGACAAAGATGGCGTCGGCTTTGTGATTCTTCTCAAAGCTGTCTTCGATGTCATTGGTCAGCTTCACAATTTGGTGGACTGTACTCCGACCATGGCGGAAGCCCGCTTGTTCATCTGGTAATTGTGGGTCAACCACAGGTTCTATCCTCACCAGAAGGAGACGTTCCAGAAGCTTGTAAGGGACACAGAGAAGGGAGTTTGGTATGTAGCTCTTGGGGTCATCAACTGGTTTGTTTGGTTTTGGGAGAGCAAATACAGTAGCTTTTCTCCATAACTTAGGGATGCCAGGGTGCGTGCATATGTGGTTGTTATTATGACATCACAAAAGAAGTTTGCTAAAGCTGTCACCCCCCTCAGCCGAATCATGAGCCGAACTGTGATCCGACCACTGACTGCAGTGAATCAGACTTCTTCGGACTCGGGGAAAGTTTGCCAAAGCGTAAGCGCTAAAGAGGAGTCAATAGCGTATAGGTCTCTGTAGGAAACTTGCGCCGTGCGCCCGCGTACGCATTTGACTAAAACACCGGGACCATGCACCTTTAAAGGCGCATAGTCCCGGTAGTGTAGAGGGCGCTGTTGATGATACTGCCGATCACGGCGTCGCGACGTACCATGTACAGCGACTGGGCTGTGTATAGTTAGGCCTGGAGGCTGGCGTGAAAGATTGTGTACCGTGTGGACATGCTGGATATGATGATCAATTTCGGTAAGTTTCATTGCGTACATTTGAATACTGATAGCATCAGATGTAGAGTAAATATTGAAGAGTATACTCGATGAGTTTGAGATGACAAAAATGATGTTAAGTATCAAAATTCAAAGCTATCGTGATACGATTACGTCGCTCTCCTAGTGGTTGGTGGTCGCGCTCGTACAGCCCTGTCGCGACGTACCATGTACAGCGACTGGGCTGTGTATAGTTAGGTCTAGACCATCTACCGGTACTCGGGAAGTATTAACATTATTAGATTTAAAATACAATTCATAAGGTTTGTTAAACAATGTTAGGTAGGCACCATAACGTCAGGCCTAAAGTTCTACCTCTAACAAGTGTTAAGTACTCTAGTTAAACGCTAGACATTCTACACCCCCGGCCTCCCTAGGCCCTAACGTTAGTGGACTCACCTTTTCACTTGTGAATTGAGAAAATGTGCTTTAACTTTATACTCTAAATGTTTCGATAAATGAATGTTTGAATTTCCTTTCATTTTCGGACTAACGAAACGTCGTACTCGTACGAAGGACAAGAACAAGGTAGTGAATACCAAGAACCATATTTCTTTGTCGGATTAACGAACCTTATTATTAGTAACGAACCTCTGGAATAACGACAAAAAGTTCGTAAAACAAACCCTAACACTAACGCATTAGTTTGCTAGACTAGATCTATTTGTAATATTCCGAACTAAGTAAAAGCATCATTCATGTGCATCTCACACGTATGATAGGGTCTAATTGTCAATTCATGTAACGAATGTATTGCCTTGGTTTTAAAATTACAGCGCAACTGTGTAAAAATAACACCCCTGTTCGTGTCTTTATTTCATTTTTAAATTCAGAGTATTTTCTTTACAAGTGAGTCAAATCCTCAGGCAAATTGTGACTATTGATAGGTTAGGGTGTCGGACATGTTGGGGACACCTAACTAACGTTAGAATTACTAGCAGCAGCATAACATGAAAAGTCATGGCCGTATGTCACTGGTGATTGTCTTCCGGGTCAGTATCGGATTATTGAACCTGGCGTGTTTATACAGCGCTGACACTGAAAACTGCCCCGGAAAGAACTACCTCATTAGACGGTTAAGATAATCGGAATCGGTATCGGAATCTGCATCGGAAAGAAACCATTACTGGTGCGTTTCTACAGGTCCCTCTATCGGATACAATCCGATAGACCCGGAAGCGATATTTTTTTTTTTTTCCCAGGATGGGAAAGGCATTTATTGCGTGTTTCTGTAGAAACACGCTGATTGATACGAAGATTGCCGAAGTTGAGCTGTGGCTGTGGAGTAAAGCGCGTAGATGTTGCTAGGTAACATTGCTTTCGTTGTCTTCTCTGCGCGTCACGCAGTCTGTAGTGATGCCAGGAAGCGTGCTTATATGTTTCTTACTATGACATCACAAAAGAAGTTTGCTAAAGCTGCCATCCCCCTCAGCCGAATCATGAGCCGAACTGTGATCGGACCACTGACTATCCCACAGTGAATCGGACTTCTTCGGACTCGGGGAAGTGGGCCACAGCGTAAGCGCTGAGAAGTTTGACCAAGAAGTTGGTCAAACTTCTCAGCGCTTACGCTGTGGCCCACTGAGAGGAGTCGATAGCGTAGGTCTCCATTGGAAACTTTCGCCGTGCGCCCGCGTACGCATTGGACTAAGCCACCGGGGCCATGTAACTTTAACCCTTTTTTTTTGTCTATAAGATTCACATGGATGGACCAAGGCGACGATATCAAGAGCCGAAGCTATCTACAACTCGACAAGCATATTGTCCACTTTCAACTTGGTTAGTTTACTCTCAAAAGATTTGCAGATCCTAGCCCTGAAAGGACATGTGGCGGCCAGACTCGATGTTATTGATTTCAAAGGAATGACTCAAGTGACATTTGTCGTAAGTATTCTATATCGACGAAGGCAATTAATAGTGGATTTGAGGATTTTGTGTACACAGAAAGTCACAATTTTCATTTTCCAAAGAGGAAAATTTTATTCATATCTGTTCTTGGTATGAAATAAGAGTAATTTGTTTTTGCATGTCCTCCTCGTTGGATAAGTTCTGTCTGTGCTAAAACTTTTAGAAAAAAAAGAAGAAGAGAAAATTAGTGAAATTTTGTATACAAAACAAATGGAGAGCTGCTTAACACCCACGTCATAAAGAGTTGCCAATTTGTCTTGCTCTCTAAACTTTATCAATTCAATACTTTTTTGTATGTGTCTGATCTTTTCCAAGAATTTCACTTATCTACTTCTCTGATTTCTGTTTTTAAACAAGGCAATATAATATCTGGATAGAATTTCTCTTTGTTAAAAACAAGTATGTTTCCGACGGGACTGAAAGAACTGAATCCCCCCCCCCCCCCCTTCCCTGAGAGATCATTGCTCGACGAGTCTACTAGTGCGATGAAGAGGAAGCATATTACATTCTCTTACATTAAGATGTCATCTTCAGCGAAGATTTGTTTGCAGGTAGATGGGAGACTTGTAATGTGATGACGTCATCACCTGATCTATAGTATGAATTATCATTGAGTAGTTCCAACTAATATCAGCGAGCTTTACATCTGCGACGCGAACGCTGAGACGACGCAGCCTCTCTGGTTGGACAATGGAAACAGCTGTCTCGCGCATGCGCTGAACACTAATTTTGGCCTACTAGCGTCGTCTTAACGTTCGTGTCATAGATCTAAAGCTTGCTCATATCTCTTAAAAAATAGTCAACCTCTATTATTCAAGAAGTTTCTATTTCTTATGACCTATTTTCGAAAAACTACATTGTGCAGCATGTGTGCTTAGTTTTTGTTCGTTTCATTTAAAGTCAGCTTGAACTTGACAGTGGCATTTCAAGCCAGGAACATGCCAGCTGTTGGACGCAAATATGAATATGATTAGGAGATTACCACTATTTTATTCTCTTTTCAGATGGGATTTGGTAATAGTCTAAACGTGAATGGGGTTGTCATTCGGTCACGCGGAAAATGCACAAATGCATACATCGTATTCGAGGACTACGTCACCGCTTTGAGTTATACTAAGTCGAGCTGCGGTTCTCAGTCGTCGGTACGCCGAATCCCACGGCTATACTGTGTAGATAAGAGAAGTATGCCTTGCACCACTCAGTGAATATCACGGGGAAAGCACCCCTCCCCCCCCCACCCCCCCCCCGCAGTTTTGATTTGACTTCTGAACAAACATGTACAACGAAGAATAAAAACAAAATGCAACAATATGATCTTTTTTAAACCAGGTTCTAGGGATAAGATAGACTACTCTAAATAAATGAAGAGGGCACCCTTTTATACAATTCATATTTTATACTGCCCTTATAGATTGACTAACAAGCATATTATTGATTATATATCATATCATATATAGGCCCTATAATCAGTGTGTCCCTAAAATTTCCCATACATACGCCCGTACACACATTACTTAAATAGATAACATATAAAGTGATCATCCTAAAGTCCCGTAATCACTGCCTCTCTTATAATCTTCTTAACAAAATTCAACGGACAACACCATCAAATTTACTGTTATGTAGATTTTAATAATATATATATATATATATATATATATATATATATATATATATATATATATATCTCGACATAATCGATTAGGACTTCACATTTTCGTTAGAAAAATGAGGTAATGTATTGCGGTCGATCAGAAGCATAAGAGGCCGTTTAGAAATGAGTCAATATCAAGCAGGTTTCAATGAACCTTGGTTGGTATATTTCCAGACATAGGGTACAAGTGGCTGCTAATTGGTATCGTAATTTTTGGTGAATATGGACAGCTCTTTGTAAGTTGCAAATAAGTTGTCTTTGAATATCCAAAAAACAAAATATATGCTTTTAAATAACACTTTAGATAATTTAAATATGGACATTTGTTTTGGTGACGCTATCTTAGAAAGTGTTTCCCATATAAAGTTTCTCGGTGTTATAGTTGATAACAAACTTTCTTGGAAATTTCATATTGATAATGTCTGCAAGAAAATTTCACGTAACATAGGTGTTATTAATAGATTAAAACTGTTTATTCCTCAGCATTCGTTGTTAACATTGTATTCATCTTTGATATTGCCTTATTCAAATTATGTAATTTTGGTATGGGGAAACACGCATCAATTATTATTGGATAGGATTCTACTGCTACAAAAGAAGGCTCTTCGCATTATTTGTAATACTGTTCCATATTCACATACAGATCCTTTGTTTTTTGATAACAAGATTCTGAAAATTAAAGATTTGTTTTTATTACAATTAGGGCAGTTTATGTATACTTATAATGATAATTGCCTCCCGTTTGTATTTAACTCCATGTTTATGCGTAACCGGACATACCATAGATACCCAACTAGACAGTCAAATGAATTTCATTTACCTCTGTTAAGAACCTTGCTAGCTCAACAGACTTTTGTTTATGTAGGTCCAAGATTCAGGAACTCCCTTCCTATGGATATAAAAAATGCACCTTCATTGAATTCTTTTAAAAAGAGATTGAAAATGTTTCTTTTGAAGTCTTATAATGTAACTGAATGTATTTAATTTTGTAATATTTTTGTGAGCACGATATCATATTCTCTTCTTCACTGTAAGGCTGCGTTCTCTCGAGGCATCAATTATTTTTACTACCTGATAGTATTCTATACGTGCTCTCGTCCTCTCGTCCTCACAGTTGAATCTCTTCCGCTGGAAAGCTGCTCGAGTGTCACTTTCGAAAACACTTGGCTGATTGTCTCTGTGGGCTTTCGCCCTTGGTGTATGCATCAACAATTTTTTGGCTTCTCTCTCTCTCTCTCTCTCTCTTCCTCTTTCCCCTGTTTTTTGTTCCCTTTTTTCACACTTTTGCTTTCTTTCTTTTTTTCTCTATTCCCACTTCCCCAGTTTCCCGCACTCTTTGTAGTTGTAAGTTTTCACCCCATTTTCCCCCTTTCCCTCAGAGGTATCCACATGTTACAAGCTTAGTCTTTTGAGTGGGTACCTCCACTTTTTTTTCTTAGGGTGTATATAGAGTGTATGTATCTTTATTGTACTGATCATGTAGACATGAACATGTTGTTAATCCTGTTTGTTATATACATTTTCAACGATTCGCATGTCAAATTCATAATAATGTTTCTTGTACATTCTGTTGAAGGAAGAAAGTGAAAATAAAGTTTGAATTTGAATTTGAAAGTTATTTTTTCTAATAATTGTCACAATAATCAATGATGAACCTTTCATTTGAACACTTTTTTTTTTTGGGGGGGGGGGGGGCACAGGACTTTCTATGCATATATAATCCATTCCAGCTGCGTCGATCCGTTTTCATGATGGGTGGGGAGCGGAGGCCCAAACTTGAAGTTGGAATATAGTACGAGGGAGCGGAGCGACCGAGCGGGGGAGGGTGTGTGTGTGTGTGTGTGTGGGGGGGGGGGGGGGGGTTGCCCCCTTCTCACACCAGGGAGATTTTGCATTTTCAGACCTGAAATTCAACGTTCTGGTACACACTTCTGGTGAATTTGGGGGTATTTTTCCAAGCAAAAAAAAAAAAAAAAAAAAAATCAAATAACTGCTTAACTAACTTCCATGTGAGCAACATCACTGTGTAGGCAGAGTGATACATAGAAGTTGACAGGGGGAGGATGTAGCCCCCCTCCCACATGGCGGAGCTTTTGCATTTTTAGAATTGAAATAGAACGATCTGATGCACTCTTCTGTGTAATATTCCCAAAATGTCATTCCCCAAATGTGTCGAGTCTTAATCTGTGGGTAAGAACCGACCTGGGGAAACGTAAATTAAAGATGATGATGGAAGTTTTGAATATAGTTACGTGTATTTGAATTCAAGTGACAGATATCAAATATGCTTTTTGATGAAATATTCTAAAATTTGTCAATCCCTCAAGTTTGCCAAATGTATAGGTGGAAACCTATAACGGGGGAGGGTGTGGAGGGGTACCCCCCCCCCCCATGCGATGGAAGTTTTGCGTTTTCAAAGTTGAAATTAAGAAAGTCCGTTGCACAATGAGTGAAATATTTGGACAGTTTTCTATTAAAAAAGGAAGAAAATTTCCCTCATTTCGAGAATTATAGGTGGACAAAATGACATGTTTGCCCCCTTGTCCTCCGGGATTGATGCCCCTGCATACGAGGATGCTTTTGAATTTTTAGAATTCAAATCAAAGTAGCTCATAAAGACATATGGAATTGGGGAACCTCTCAATCCTCCAAGACTTTTAGTGTACTAATAATATGAAGGGAAGCCAAGCGGGAAATGGTTACTGTAACTGAACCTCTCCCACACGAGGGAACTTTTGCATTTTTTCTTTTTAAGTGAAGGGACAGATCTGGTGCACACTTTTGATGAAACATTTGTAAATCTGTCAATCCGAGGTGTGTTAAGTCCATGGATAATGGACCGAATGGGTGAGGGTGTGGGAAGGGGTATTCCCCTCCCACACGAGAGAGATTTTGCATTTTTAGAATTGAAATTCAGCAACCTGGTGCACACTTTTGGTGAAAATATTTGGACAGTTTTCTTGCATTAAAAACAAGAAAATCTGCTCATTTCGGGAATTATAATCATTGGGGGCAAAATGGTATGCTTGCCCCTTCCAATATTTTTAGGGAGGCAACTTTTTTTTTTTCTGTCAGAAAAGCCGCCCGTGTGCTGAGGCTGAGGCTGAAGCTCGCACTTGGGCTCGCATTCTCAATTTGGATTCCACAAAAATTCATTTTTCATGAAAATTACACATTCCATTAACTTGATACTGACATGAATTATATTTAGACTAGCGATTATTTCCCCTGCTTTCTGAAAGCAGTTAGTCAATTACTCTTTCATTATGCTAAAAAAGTGAATTTTTGTGGAATGTTCTTCATAGTTTTCTTTATGTTATCCACACATACGTCATATATAGTGGTCTCCTCATCCAGCGGTTCCAACACCAAAACCCCAAAAATTCATAACTTTTGCATCGATTGTGCGATCTGCCTCAAACTTTCACTGATGAGTTCTACTAATGTTGCTGCTTTCACTCAATCCACATTTCTCTTTGGGTATGGGTTCCCTTTAATAGGAATGGGGGGGGGGGTGAGTATCCTTGGACAAAATAATGTTACACACTTTAATAGTTAAAAAGCTGTACGTTCCACCTGTAATAGAGCAATGACAATGGAATGCAAAGAGCATTTAGGAAAATGAGAATGGAATTCATGGCCCATAGTCAGTATTGCTATAGATGCAAACATACTGATTTAGTGGCGTATTCTACAATACAAGGACTTCATACACTTTTAACACCGCCTTTCATCACTGCAACATGAACTACGACACTACAGATTAATGTGCGTCTGGGAAGTCGGCTTTTTTTCTTTTTTTTTGCAAGAAAAAAAAAATACAACCGACAACCAGTATTTCTCATTGAAAGTGATGTATCACTGTTTATTTTGCAGGTTCTTTCGTGTGGCGGCGGATCGAATTGGCCCAACGACACCGAGGTGGTCTACATGAGAAAAAATCCCGTATCGCTAAAAACATTTCATCTTCAGATCCAACGTTTTGTGGACTGCGACAATGTGCAGTTTGAGGTGTTGTATGTCGACGCTTAGCATAAATACACCTTACCTTTGACCAATCAATTCTTCATGGACATCGAATTCAAAAGGATTAACATGATTAGGATGAAATAGCATTTAAAGAATATTGCTAGTCTGGTTGAAAACAAAAAAAAAAATATTTGGAGTTTGTTAAAAATCAGAGGTATCTCACATAAAAAAAGGAAGATAACACTATTATTCAATGTGACCTAGTAGAGTTTTTTGTGATGAAACGCAAGCACTTGAACTCTTCATTTCTTGTCATGGTATATAATCTGAAAATACTTCAGTTTTCTGCAAATATCACGTTTTCCGATCGTAGTTTTATAAAGCTTTTATGTCAGCGATGGTATGATGAAAAATGAAATAATAATTTTAAACAAAATTCAAGGGATGTCTAAGCATAATTATCTCAAACGTTAAGCATATCTCAAACGTTCAGCATGTCTTAAACGTCAAAGCATATACACTGTATCTTAAATATGAAAAAAAATGAATATCTTAGCTAAAAATGTCAAAAGTAAGCAGAAAGCTGTTCGGCGTCCGTCGTGCAGCGTGTATGGTCGACCTTGCTTAGCACGTCGTAGTTCTGGTCTCTTCAAAACCTCATGGTCAGATGTTAAGAAACTTTAACGTTTAAGAAGAGTCAAGGATGGGGGTGGTATTTGACATTTCACTCGAAATTTCTTTTGAAAAGTGTTTTTTTTTTTCTTTTCTCTCTCTCTCTTTTTCTACCTCATTGAACTCCTGAGGAATTTAAGAAGGGGAATTGGCCGATAAAGTGTCTTTAAAATCACAGGAAAATCAATACATTTGGTACTTATCCTGAAAAATGGATAAATTAGTATAATTGGATTGACGCTTGAATACTTTGAAATGTATATATGTATCCGGGACAAATATAATGACTTATTTGGCTGACACTTGACATTTAGAAGATGTAATGTATCCTGGACAAATAATGAATGTATTTTTTATTTGTTATTAGGTGATCCGAGAATCCTCTGGGATCACCTATTGTATCTGTACGGATTCTTTCTTTCTTTCTTTCTTTCTTTCTTTCTTTCTTTCTTTCTTTCTTTATTTCTGGACAAAAGTTGTGCAGAGGTTAGTTCAGAAAGTGCATTGTGTATCAATGTCAAATTTATACCATATATGTATCGTGTCCAAAAGACGACAGATCTAGTAAAATCGTTGTGATCAGTCGACCGTGACGTCATTATGACGTCATTATATGAAAACACATTTTCATTCATATCTCATTATTGGAATGGAATTTTTCAATCAAGTTTACGTCACATACAAGCGCATTGTACTCATATTCTCAAAATTCATATTTACCCTTAAAACGTGCGCGTACGCGCGCGTTGAAATATTTGTATGCTCCAATCGAGCTCAAATTTTTTTTGCACACGTTTCAGACCATTTGGAGCATTTTTTGAAAAATTGAAAAAATCGGACGGACGCGTACGCGCGCGTACATATACGCACGCACAGCTCATATGCAATAGAAATTTCCCGTTTTTTCACATTTATCAGATGCCTGAAATGTCAAGGAATATTTCTACCAAGTTTCAAGTCAATCCGACTCAATATGACGTCATACGGGCCCGTCAAAGTTGAAATTCCGCGCGCGCGTCAATGGCGATATACAGTGCAACAATGCCAAAAAAAACACCAATTTTAAATCCGATTTTACTCGTCAGGATGGACGGTGACCCCCCATTTTCTTTACATATTCTGAAATCTGATGAGTTGTACATGTCATTTCATGGGTTGACGATGCTGGAAAAATGATTAAAAGATATCAAATTTCTTAATAAATTTTAAAAAGTAAATTTTCAAAATGACGTCATCAAATTTCAAGTTCATTCGAGCGTATCTCAATTATCCTTTGCCGATTTTCACCCAGATTTCAGTATGTTGTAGCTTATTAAATGCTCTTTCATTATTGTATAACAACATTTTAATTGGATGACGGCATCACCTCATAAAAATGGATTGAATGTAATCTTGTCAAATTTGACCAGTTTACGTGTTATCTCTATGGGAGTGCAGTTTTTATGGAAATGAAAATTGACACGTCTGTCTTTATCGAGCACTAGCTCACTTATGCTTCGGTGAATTTCTCCCAGATTAATTTGGGCTATCGGAAGTGTGCCCTTCATTTTTTCCATACGGTGTCGGGATCACGTCAAAAAACTTACTTGAAATTAAAGTTTATCTTCGATGTATTGAGATATTTCTTTCTTTTTGCAGCTTTCTTTGCAATAACTCAAGAAAAACATACCCTATCACCACCATATTTTGTACATGTTTAGTTCATGTCACGAACATTATTTCATAAAATAACAACTACTTGATCAGACGCCATCTTGGGTATGTAAATTAGGGTCAAAGGTCATAGATGTTTTATCCTGCATCTTGGTGAATGCATGTCCTATCTTTCCCATATTTTGCACACGTAAAGACCATGTTACAAGGATCATTTCACAAAATAACCACTTTTTGCTCAGATGCCATCTTGTCTGTGCAAATTGGGGTCAAATGTCATATGTACTTTTTTCTGTATCTTCGTTATGACGTGTTATCTCTATGGGAGGGATTTTTTTTTAAATGTGAAAATTGACATGATTGTCTTTATCGAGCATTAGCTCACTTACCCTTCGGTGAATTTCTCCCAGATTTTAATATGTTGTAGCTGAGACTTTGGGCTATCGTGAATGTACCCTTCGTGTTTTCATTCGATGTCGGGATCACATCAAAAAACTTGCTTGTAATTAAAGCTTATCTTTGATGTATTGAAATATTTCTTTCTTTC
This sequence comes from Diadema setosum, assembly GCF_964275005.1. Taxonomy (NCBI): domain Eukaryota; kingdom Metazoa; phylum Echinodermata; class Echinoidea; order Diadematoida; family Diadematidae; genus Diadema; species Diadema setosum. Next base: position 8,223,841 of record NC_092688.1, read on the forward strand.
TGCAACTTTCTTTGCAAAAACTCAAGAAAAACATACCCTATCACCACCATATTTTGCATATGTTTAGTTCATGTCACGTACATTATTTCATAAAATTACAACTACTTGATCAGACGCCATCTTGGGTATGTAAATTAGGGTCAAAGGTCATAAATGTTCCATCCTGTATCTTGGTGAATGCATGTCCTATCTTTCCCATATTTTGCACACGTAAAGACCATGTTACAAGGATCATTTCACAAGATAACCACTTTTTGCTCAGATACCATCTTGTTTGTGCAAAGTGGGGTCAAAGGTCATATATACTTCTTTCTTTATCTTCGTTATGACGTGTTATCTCTATGGGAGGGAATTTTTCTAGATGTGAAACTCGACATGATTGTCTTTATCAAGCAGTAGCTCACTTACCCTTCAGTGAATTTCTCCCAGATTTTAATATGTTGTAGTTGAGACTTTGGGCTATCGTAAACGTACCCTTCGTTTTTTCATACGATGTCGGGATCACGTCAAAAAACTTGCTTGTAGTGAAAGCTTATCTTCGATGTATTGAGATATTTCTTTTTTCTGCAACTTTCTTTGCAATAACTCAAGAAAAACAGCCCCTATCAACCCCATAGTTTGCATATGTTTAGTTCATGCCATGTACATTATTTCATAAAATAACAACTAACTGATCGGACACCATCTTTGATATGTAAATTAGGGTGAAAGGTCATAAATGTTTCATCCTGTATCTTGGTGAATACCTGTCCAATCTTTCCCATATTTTGCACACGCAAAGACCATGTTACAAGAAGCATTTCACAAAATAATCATTATTTGCTCAGATGCCATCTTGTTTGTGCAAATTGGGGTCAAAAGTCATATGTACTTCTTTCTGTATCTTCGTTATGACGTGTTATCTCTATGGGAGGGATTTTTTTTTTTAATGTGAAAATTGACATGATTGTCTTTATCGAGCATTAGCTCACTTACCCTTCGGTGAATTTCTCCCAGCTTTTAATATGTTGTAGCTGAGACTTTGCGCTATCGTAATGTTTCCTTCGTTTTTTCATGCGATGTCGGGATCACGTTAAATATCTTGGTTGAACTTAAAGCTTATCTTCGATGTATTCAGATATTTCTTTCTGCAACTTTCTTTGCAATAACTCCAGAAAAAACACGCCCTATCACCCCCATATTTTGCACATGTTTAGTTCATGTCACGTACATTATTTCATGAAATAACAACTACTTGATTGGACAATATCTTGGGTATGTAATAAGGGTCAAAGGTCAAAAATGTTGCATTTTGTATCTTGGTGAATACCTGTCCTATCTTTGCCATATTTTGCACACGTATAGAGACGATGTCGCAAGAATCATTTCAAAAAATAACCACTTTTTCCTCAGATGCCATCTTGGGAGTGTAAAGGTGGGTCAAAGGTCATGTATTCGTTGCTGTATCTTCGTTATTCAGTGTATACAGAATTTGGTACCAAAGATGGCAGATATGACTCCCTTTTCTAAATGAGAATCCAAACATCACACGGCCAATGTCTCTAAATACAGATGAAACTTGTATTGTCATGCCTATTGCGATCAGGACTCGAATCATTGATTTAAAAAAATCGGATCACCTTAATTTGTCAGTGAGGACAAATCACCATCTCTAGTTAACTTTTAAACACTTAAATTATGTAACATGTTTCCAGGAAAAATGTACAATTAGTACACTGGGATTGTTACTTTAGCAATCAGAAATGTAATGTGTGATGGGGAAATGTACGGTGGTTAATTAGATTTTATGTGATTGTTGTAAATCATCAAAATTTGTTGTAAATATAGCTGTATTGTAACTTGTTCAATGTTAGTAGTTGTTAGTTTACCATTACCTGCCATGTGTCCAGGATAGGACCATGGACCGGGTATGTATGTCAACATATCCTTCGTTTTGCTTTGTTTAGCAATAAAGACGTGATTACAACAAATAATGCCACGAGATTTTCCATTTTGTTCGGTATCTCACGAGTTCTCAAATCTCATTTTGAACGCGCACATACTCACACACACACAAACACACACACACACACACACACACAGATTTACTCTGATATTTCTAATATAATCGTTAAAATGAGTTACGTTCAAACGACAAGCCTTAACCTCGTGGTTAGGAAACCTCGAGGTTAAGCTTGTAGTTAGGGACCGTGTAGACGCACTCGAAGTTAGCTAACCTCGAGGTTAGCTCGATGTTAAGAGCCACGAGAAATCTTATGGTTAGCGCTGTAACCACGAGCCGCGGGGGTCCCCACTCGTAGTTAAGCACCGCGTGGACACAAAAATCAACGAACTCAAAGGGGCAGGTTTCCTAACCTCGAGGTTAAGCTTCGTCGTGTGGACGCACATCGAAGCTAGGGGGCAAGAGCTTAACCTCGAGGTTTCCTAACCTCGAGGTTAGGGCTTGTCGTCTGAACGTAACTATTGAATCGTCTCTACGTCTGATGTTTGAGTACACATTTAGGTCACAACAGACTATACGCCAAGCATTCTCGTGAAATTATTCGGACTCTTTTATTCTTTCACATAATTCCCCGTTTTCACGGCATTTCCCCAGCAGGGAAAGGCATACTCAGTACCAGTAAACTAATGAGGAAGGAAGCGACTTGCCGAAGGTACAATTGGAAAATCTAGATTCGTTTTTGGATTTCTTTTCCTTTTGTTTTTTACTTTTTGTTTTGCTTTTGAACAGTCTGCATGGTGACACCAAACGTAGAGCTTTTTTTTTTTTTTTTTTCCTGTGGTAAATCATAATATGTTTAAAGTATTGTCACAGAAAATGAAGAATCCTTTCACGGCATGATTTTAAACTGGAAAAAAAAAAGGATACACAATGAAAGTACTTTCATTCCTGGGACGACAGATCTTTTTATATCCGTGGCATTCATACTGTCAGATTAAAAGACCTGTTCGGGTAAACTGATGGGCGGCAAAAAACGCTGGAGCAGTTCAGAGCAGACACGCTGTCATCATTTCAATAATTTATGGACGTTGAATATCATGAGTTTAGAATGAAGTTGATTTGGCTTGTATAGATACTAGTAGTGTTTCCGTGTTTTTGTTTTGGTTTTTTTAGTTTTTCAAAAAAAAAGAAGATATGCACCAACGCTTACCAACGCTACAAGGATGGAAAAAACAACAACACAGCAGCAAAAACGTGAAGGATTACACTAAATATAACGCTGACAAATGAACGAAACTCAATTCTACTTGGGTGTAAAAGCGGAAGGTAGTGCCAGGAAATGAAAGAGAAAGTGAGGAATAAAGTCCTGAATGCAAAAGGACATAAAAGATGAAATTTCTTATGATTAGGTTCAAGGGGGATGAATGTTTAGGACAAGTCACTCTAGACGTCGTTCTGTAACAAGTGATTGCCAATGGCGCGCACTGCAGCGTGAATCTCCTCAATGGTTGGCTGAATCTGGTCCTCTGGAAGCAAAAAGCCGTAGTCCCCAGTGTCTCGCAGCTCCACCGTGTACGCGTACCTGGCGCCAAGTCCCCCATCAGTATTCTCACCTAGCGGATCAAAGTCGCCATATCCCCAGTCTTTGCTCGACCCGGCAGCGGGATCTACGAACGAATGTTCAAATGACATTGGTCGTAACCGTTCATTCATAATACCTATCGCCACTTCACGGTATTTACTTTACCCTATCAGGCCTACTTTTCCTTATCCTTCGACACGAATTTGGTGTATTCTTTCCCATTCTTGCACCCGGCAGACGGGGGTGAGAAAAGAATATTTCAAAACAAAACAAACTGAAACCTCTCTTCTCACACCGTTCGTTTAAAGAATACGCTCATCTCAAAGTTGTGTGATTTACAACACAAATTACTGAAAATGCATAAAACCTGTTGTCTTCCAGAGTCGAATTAAAGCAGCAGAAAAGCTACAGCAAACAACAACAACAACAACAACAACAACAACAAAAACAACAACAACAACAACAAAAACAACAACAACAACAACAACAAAACCTTTTTTATATTTCAGGACTGAGTGCAACAAGTTAATTATTTAAAAACGGTGTAGACAAAATCAGTCCATGGAGCTACAACACAATTTCAGCATAGCGGTTTTCGCTTCTATAAAGATATGACAGTCTCTTTATTGCTTCTATCAGACAAAAATGGTACCCTATACATTGATTGCTTGGCTGTTTTGGTTTTTTTTTTCATAAATCAAGTGCCAAACAAGATCTTCAAAGTACTTCAGGTGTTTTACAAACTACAAATTCGTTGCTTTTGTAAACTTGACATTAGTTCACTAGGTCTAACATTAGGTTTATTTTGGAATCGTTTTATCTTTCTACATTTTCATGTAGATGGTCACATTAACGCTGAAATCAATGTTTCCCTTCATGCATGTAAATCATTCGCATTATATTATTTCCGCCAGACATAATTACATGAAGGTAAAGTTTTGAGGTCAACGTAAATAATTATTATCACTCTTCAAATATCGGAAAACAATGAAAAGGACAAGACAAAATTAAGGACAACCGCATCAACTACCACAAAATTACTATCATCGTCATCATCATCATCATCATCATCGACAAGGACAAAGACAAAACCACAGGAATCAACAATACTCACACGAAATGTCATTCCCCGCACCATACCGGTAGGTCATGCCGTGTACATCAAAGATAGCGGAAGACATACTTGCTGCCATGGCCATCTGTATAAAGTGTCATAATTATGACGAGACGGAAGTGAATGACTATCTCTAAAGAAAAAACAAAACAAAACAATACAGAAACAAAACAAAAACAAAGAAAAAACACAAAACAAAACAAAACAAAAACTTATACAGACTCATCGCATTGTACAAAACCCAACAATTTCTCCTTCTATTATATATATTGTTTGTACTTCTACAAACTTCATAATAATCTTTAAAGTTTCACACTGTCATATAGCAGCCGTCGGGTTTTCGTTTGTTTGTTTGTTTGGTTTTTTTTTTTTTGTTAAGTAGTAAGGAGGAAAGGTGAGTCACATTTCCAGACAACGGATTCAATTATTTATTCACTCATTTTCTCTTTTGCCTGTTAGCGGTGAAAAAAAAATAAATGAAGACATACATTTTGGAGAAAGAGCTTTCGTCAAATATTTTTGCTTGCACAAAGAGTACTTCATGGAAAGTCAAAACTGTGAGAGGAACGCACGTTTTTTTATCTTAATTTTCAACTTAGTAACTGACAATGAAAACGCCCATCAAGTTGAGGATTTGGCCATTTTGTTTGTTTGTTTGTTTTTAGTAGACGTTCCCTTATTCACGATTCTTGATTATAATGTGAAACTGGCTGCAATAGACCTCACTACCACCTACACACAGACTAACAATCTTTACCATGAGTCAGCCGAATTAACAAACATATAACATAATTGTAAAAGAAGCAGTAACCACACCACACTCTTAAAAAAAAAACAACACAAAAAAACAGCGGAATCGTCGCATCAATCGTCGGAATAGTCACCTGCGCATCGTAGTCGTCCGTGCGATAGTTCGTTTCGGTGTACGACCACGGGGCGATAATGATCTGCGTGTAGCTGTGCCAATCGATGAAGAGTTTGAAGTCCTGGCCCTGGGCCTTTTTCTCCCTGAGGAAGTTGACCACGGCCCAGATCTCGACTTCCGACAGAGCACTTGATCCATGGTAGATGTCAGAACACGCCCAAGGACTCGTGCCCACGCCTGAATGCAGCGGAAGAAAACGCGAATATCGCACACAGAGAAGATGACTGAAACAAGGGGCTATTATTTTAGGACAGGTAGATAGATTCCCTGTATATAGCATGAAGAGAGATAATTGATTGCTTTACTTTCGGGTGATATTCGTTATTCCAAGAGTGCGTTATTTCGAAACACACAAATTCCGAATGCGGTAAATGTTCGTTAAAATGAAAATGAAATATGTCTACAGAGTTTGTTAAATCCGAACATTATTTGTGGCGTTACGCAGTGTATTCCGAAGGTTTGTTAATCCAAAAATAAATCTTCGAATTAACGAACTCCCTTTTTTTTCAACAATGAACTTATTTCATTTTCGGAATTGCGAACCTTTGGAATAACGAGCCCTAGGAATAAAAAAAAAAAAATGTATTACAGGTTACTTTCTTCGGTGACTTGCTAATGTTATGGCTCTTATAACGGAATATCTCATTATTTCTCCAACTGATAAGTTGTCTTGGCTCAAACAACACACTTGTTGGTCGAATTCTCGCTAAAATCAGAAGCCGAAAACGCATGGTGAGAGAACAGGGGAAACGGCTAAAATTTGTTGAATAAAAAAACACCTTTACCACTACGAGGAAATGTTTATATCGCTCGATTGTGAAGTAAGCTGCGTCTCAACAGCTCAAGTCCACCTTCATATACATAAGGATTGAGAGAATGCATCAATATTAATAGAAAACATCAGTGAAAGTTTGAGGAAAATTGGACAATTCGTTCAAAAGTTACGAATATTTTAAGTATCTGCGCAGTCACTGCTGGAAGAGAAGACTACTACAGTGTATGATGTCACATGCGTACAACTATATAAGGAAAATGAAAAGAGAATTTCACAAAACTTTACTTTTTGAATAAAGTGCACATTTTCTTCGACTTGCTACTGACGTATGTTATGGGTAATATTATTCCCCCTTGCCTTCTGAAAGAGAGAAGTCGAGTGTTCTTTTGTTATGCGAGAAAAATGGAAATATCTTGAATTTTCTTTATTCTTTCTTTATGTCGTTGTACTCATGTGACATCACAAGCTATAGTAGCCTTTTCATCCAGCCGTGACTGAGCAGAAACTTCAAAAATTCATAAATTTTGGACGGATTGTCCGATTTTGCTCAAACTCTCACTGATGTGTTCTACTAATATTACTGCATTCACTCAACCCACATATCTATGAAGGTGAACTTGTCCTTTAAGATACGCGCAGCTACGGTAGTCCCTAGTAAGTGAAGAGGGAAATAAACTCAAACCTTGAGTGAGAAGCAGTGGAACACACGACATGTATTATCTTGACGTTTCCCGTAAAATGAGGGCACGCTAAAATCGCTATCATCTCCCCTCCCCCCTAAAAAAAGAAAAAAAAAAAGAAAAGAAAAAGCCCGCTATGTTCGTTTACCTCCCCACTCGTAGGGCCAGTTTCGGTTACCATCGGTGCCAATGCAGGAGGATCTTTCATTAGGAGTGCGAGTTTTACGCCACAGTCGGTCCTGTCAACAATTCAAAATGAAAATGCACATAATTGACAATCCACATTGAAGCCTGCTCGACTACAAACTGACTACAAACTACAAACTGAGTGTGTGATGACAAATTATTATTACAGGTATACATATAATAAAATGACGCTGTAACGAAAATTGAAGACTGAAAAATAGTCACAAAGGTTTTTAATGGACCATGTCTCCTGCTCTAGAAAGTCATAGACGTAACACGGGTTTCCATTTTCCTTTAATTCTTGTAGTAGAATCTTCTTGTTTCAGGGTTATTAAACTTTAATTGATTCTATGTTATCAGAAATAGGTGCATGATTCGTGATGTTTCTGTTTGTAGCTTCACGTATTTTTTTTCTTTTTTTTTTATTCAAGTTCCATATTCCACATTCTATATTCAGGTTTCATATTCCATTTGATTTCGGAGTAAAATATGTATAACACAACGTTCAATTTTAGACATAATTTCACAAGTGTATAAGGACAGTAATATAATAATGTGTAAATATGAGGAACCTACTAAAAAGCAATACTTGTAGGGTGTAGGTTCCAAAGAAATAATATAGCCGTTTAGTACAACATGCTAATTACGAAAAATGACGAAACACAAGCGAAAATCGGTATGTCGAGATTATAATAAACTCTATACGGAATGTACAAAATAGTTTATGATGTTCAAGGTAAAACTCAGGGATTCAATGCTCCATAAAATTGCACTATTGGTCAAAGAAATGTGGTCAAATGAAGTCACCCGAGCGAGGCATCATTGCAAATAAGAACAGATATATCAAAATAATGGTCACGGCAAGTAACTATACATAAGATTTTAAAAAATTGGCTTTTAGATTTTGCTTAAAGGAACTTAGAGAACTTGATTGCAGCCGAACAGAATCTAACTCATTCGAGAAAGAAGGACCGGTAGAAGTAATTGTCTTAACCCTAACTAGGCCGGGCTATTTAGGTAGATCATAGAGCCGGGGGGGGGGGGGGGGCCTCCACCCCCCCCCCCCCCCAGATCTCGGCCGTTGACCACGCGATCGCGACGAAAATTGGCACACACATTGCCTATGATGTAATCTAAAGTACATGTACTACGCAGTTAGATTAAAAAAAAAATTGTCATTTATGCTAAATTATGCTAATTTATGCATAATGATGCATGAAATCGGACAACTTGGTATAAATCACTAAATAAAGTTCGAAATGGGCACATTTTTTGTGTAAATATTCTTTTTAGTGTCCTAAGCAAATATGAGAGAAAAAAAAATTGAGCTATCCGAAAAAATTTCTTAAGTATTTTATTGTTTTTTTAATTTCTTATGTATTTCTTTGTTTTTTCGACTTTATGTTTTTCATTGTTTTTTCGATGAAACTTGTCCGCGACATTGTTCCGAACAAGAAAATATGTTATTAATTGATTTTAATCAATAAAACCCCAAAATAATCATCATGCTTTTATGAAATTTGACTGTAAGCACAGTTTCCATTTAAATTGTACACGAATTCACGTTTTTGAGCAATTTTTGGTCTGACATGCATGTACATATTTATGCGAAACTTCGGAACCGCGCGCCCGGGCATCACAAATTTGGTGTCAAAAGATGCGGGAGACTCGACAGAAAAAAGTCATGAAACGTCGCGGCGATAGCTTTTCACGTTAGCAATACATCACGCGGAACGTCGAGGGGGGGGGTAATTATGAATTTCACTGTTTTTAACAAACATTGAGGAAAATAAACTAGGAAGATCGCCAATGCTCAACTTATACATAAAAATTCCAACGTGATACACATACAAATCGGAAACTTTTAGTAATTTACTGGAAACAAACAGTTCATTTGTATGATCAAAAAAAAAAATGTGCACGATTTATGATCCGCAAGGCCTTTTTCTGAATACAAAATAACGAATCGGTTTTAGTCTTAGAGCAATTCCCCCAGGCCAATATTCCGTAACTTGAAACTTGAAACTTGAAACTTAATTTAAGTAAGGTAATAATAGAGTTGAATAGAGGGAATGCAATATTGGCTTGGGAAAGAGGTACTTCAATTTATGAATAACTCCAACGTTTTTACACAACAACTTACATAAATAATTAACATGAACCTTCTAAGAAAGATTAAATGAATTAAATGAATTAACTACTAACGTTTTGACAGCAAAAATAGCTCTACGATCATAGCGAAAACAATGCCAAGAATTTTCCTGCTATAGAGTACTGGCATCACGGTGGACGATCATAGGGCGGTGAGTTAGATCAGTCGGTAGCGCCTCACGATCCAAAGGACCCCGGTTCGATTCCCGGGATCGACCCACTGAACAATGTTGTGTGTAATCACACCGTCCCCTCTGGTAGGAGGCAAAAGACACTGCCCCTCGGATAGGACATAAAACGGATGTCCCGTGTGTGAGAGAGTCACAACTCATACACGTAAAAGATCCCACTTCATTTATTCATCACAAAGAGCAGGGTGTTTAACCCAGTGAAATGGTCCCGCCTTCCAACTGGACTCCATGGAAGACCAGCTATTGCAGCTGAATATGGGCTAGCCAGCCATCTTCCCAGACAGAAATAAAACAAATATTTTGTCATTTTCCATTGTGTTGAACTCTGTAAAAAAAAAAAAAAAAACAACAACAACAACAACACACACACAACTATCCGTCACAACCTTTTTCTTCCAGCGTTTTATTCTGTCTCCATGTTTTTTTTTTGTTGTTGTTGTTTTTTCTGTAAACAGTGAGGCAGGTATGAGAGTTGTGTACTCTCGAGATGCAAGAATGAGATGAAATAATGGTAAGACAGGTCAAAGATTACCGCCTCCCATGTGAATGCGTATCCATCGACGTTCAGCGACGGAACGATGTACCAGTCGATATTATCGAACATATCGACCACCAGCTGATAATTCGCTCTGTAGTCATCAATTAGCTGAGTGAAAGGATAAATGGCGTTAATTAACAACATGAGTTATCTCAAGCATTTTCCAATTTTCAACTGATCCTATATATCATCTATGAGAATTAACTCCTTTAATGAAAATGTAATATTAATCATTTACAATGAATGATAAACACGGTTCATGAAAATCTATTTATTTACACAGATACAATTTTATTTTCGTTTCATATGTTTTTCATATCCAAATAATACAAGATCATTACAAATAACACACTAAACACTACATTAAATTTGTGATAGAATAGTACATTCCTATGCTACACATACTCCATGAGTTATACCCCAGCCCATTTAATGAACGATAGATGATCGATATAAGTTCACTTCTAAAAACTAAAGCTTATTCTTATAGGTCATAATTGGCTATACCTTTTGTGTGAAGCCCATGACTGTGGCTGGAGAAATCCACTCCCTTGCGTGAATACCGCCCTCAAACCACACGGCAGGTGGGTTCTCTTCAGTACTTCCTGTGCCACGGATCTATGAAAGGAAGCGCACAGGGATTAGTACAAACTAGTGAAAAGAGTATATAAATGTGATATATATATATATATATATATATATATATATATATATATATAGATAGATATATACATGATCTAAGTTGGCCTCCACAGAAATAGCGTACTTTGGACATCACCTCCAACCCCAACATCTCTATCTTGCTTTAACAAGAATTGAATTCACCATGTGAAGTAACATTTACATCTAATGTAAGTGACTGAAGAAGACATAAAAATTCGAGCCAAGAAAAAGGACATTATAGAATTCTTTGGTATACAAGACGACGATAGTTTGGATTCATTCTAAAATCGCAGCAACTACACTCTGCTTGATATAAAGGTATAAAGGTGCTTGATGTAAAGGTATATAAAGGTAAAAGTATAAAGGTGTTTTAAAACAATTACTCTTTGATGCTTTCCCGAGATGAAATGATAAGTTATTCGTTGCCATAGCAACATGCTGGTGTGCAGTCTGCTTGGTGTAAAGTGCAAGACGTAAAAAGGAAGATGTCACCATGTAGCAATGAAAGTGTTCATGTAGGGTCAATGCACGTTCGGCGCGAATTAAAACATTGGTAGTGACCTTCAAATATTCTACGTGGACTTCATTTTGCGTTCCGTTTTCTTTGACATTTTTCCTACTTCTGACAATTTTGATACTGCCACTTACTCTCTCACTGTCAAGAGAGCACTGTCTTCTAGATTGTGAAACATTCTCAATTTCTCATGGTTTCATCTTCAATTTTTTTTTTTTTGTCCCTGGGCTTTGTCAGATGGCTGTAAGTTCCATAGAAAACAAACAAACTAGTAATTATTAGTCTGAGTTTTTCCCCCGTTGATTTCTGAAAATAAGTAGGGCTTCCCTGTATCCTTAGCAGTTTGCACGATACAAGTTTAGAATCATACCCTTGATCTCGATCAACAATCACACCATGGTCTGAATGTGATCTGTTAAGGACACTCGCCTGATTAATACCTACAGCCGTCTGAAATCTAATGTAAATATATATATGTATATATGATATTATATATATATATATATATATATATATATATATATATATACATGAAGAGTTTGTTCACAAAAACCGGTAAGTCCATTTTTGAAGATTTTAAAGTAGGTTCTCTGTCATAAAGTACAAAATAATACCTTCTAAATGATATATTGGTCACTACATAATTATAAAGATACATTTTTGAAGTTATGGTCAAAAGAAGCAAAAATTTTCTTATTATTCTCTTTATTTTTCTTGACCTTTAATCGCAATATATCGTAAATATGGACTTATCGGTTTTTGCGAAAAAACTCTTCATATAAATATATACATACGTATCCTCACCTTGAATCCGTTGATTTCCCGTCCCTCGTAAGAATACCCCAGCAGGAAAGGGGTGAGAATGTCACTATTCTCGGCAACTATATCAGTGACCCACTGTTGAATCTACGGATAGTAGGAAGGCGATGGCTGTTCAAATGATAATAATTCTTTGTTCTTTTTCTCCATTATGTTGCCTATTACTTTTAGACTACAAAATGCGAATAGAGTAATTTGGAAACACAAACAGACAAAAAGAAAAACAACAACACACAAGTGGTGGACACATAACATTGTTTGGTGGTATTCCGTGCGATGCATTCAATTATTGACTCGGTCACAAATACCATTAAGAACTGCTACGAACGCCATACGAACGATTTTTAGACAATTTTGTCACATCTTCTTAAGAAGGCCGTACGAAACCAGCGTTCGTAGACCGTTCATAAGTTCGTAGCCTGGTCGATGGTCTTGTCCAAGATTTTTTTTTTTAAACTTCGTACGGAACCCTCTCTTCGTAAGGCGGCCGTACAAATTGCAGAATTCATACGAACAGTGACATTCGTACGAACGCATCGTTCGTACGAACCTTTGTGACCGTAGCTCAAGACAGCAGAAAGAACGACTATAGAACGCATATATCATTGTCACCACTTCATGGTTTTGTTTTGTTTTGTTTTTTGTTTTGTTTTGTTTTTTTTTTTTTTTAGTGTCAATGTTTTTATTCCGATTTTTGTGATGTATCTCTGGAATTTGGCTTTGAAATAACCAGTTGTAAAAAAAAATGAGAAGAAAAGAATAACATACAAATGTATTCATAAAATATCAGGGCTACGATTACGTGCTTTTTCTATTTTGGCTGCATGGGAGTTCGTGTTTCAAAGTATTTGTTTTGTTTCGTATAGTGTGTGTTCTGGATTACATTTTTTCATCCTTCCATCAGTTGGAAATAACGATTATAGTGAACTTTTTATGACAAGATTAGAAAATATTAATGTCTTGGAAAGAAAGGAAAAACGAAGAGTTTCCCTGCTCCATTCCGACATATCTGAACATCATTTCATACAGATTTCATTACTTTAATATTGCATTTTGATGTCTGGTCACATGGACTACAGTGGTAAAATAGCGGGAAAGCTTACCTCGTCGTAAGTGTGGTACACATAATAGTTAAAATTGTTGAGGGTAGTGCTTGGAGCACCATTCTCCTCCCGCCTCTTGAGAATAGCAGACATGTGATTGGACACACTACTGCTGACGTCATCCATCATGACGTCAAATTTTAAGTCCAAGTGAGACATCAGTTGACGAAGGTGACTTTGCCGGCTGGGCGGTACCATTATATCAACGGGGTGGCCGGGTATCCGGGAAATATCCGTCCAGAAATCGAGCTGCAGAAAGCGAAAAACACCGTATTAAAAAAAAAAGAAAGAAAGTGCAATCAAAAATAAAAATAAAAAGTCAAAATCCAGAAAAAAAAGACTTACAACAGAAAACAACATCATGAAATGCTAGATATTTCCTCCGACTCTACGCCTAACATATTCATGAATTTCCATCTTCATGATAATTGAAATAAAATCATATTTGAAAATATCACAATATGGCATAATGTAATGTAACATTACATATATTATATGATATGATATATATATGCATTATGATATAACATACCGTAATTATATATATCGCACATAGATGTATACAGTATAACATTACTATATTGATATGCAAATCATTATGTTTGCATATCAACAATGCTGCATGGTAACAAAGTACCAGGCGAAAATGTTCTGCTGGGAAGTAGACACCTGCCACGGATCTACTAAGTGGGTCCTTATCCAATTAACATCCTTATCAGTTTGTATAAGATGCTGAGTCTCACGCGGGAACTCTGCTGATTTTCTCACGATGCTTGTATAAGTCATCTCAAGACTGTGACTAGATACTGCCAATGAATAATATTGACGAAGATATTCAGCACACAACAGAGATGTAACATAATATGATAGAATGTTATACGAAAGCACTTAAATTGACAGGGCTGGTGACCAACTGCCCTACGTTACTGATCAAATCTCTTTTATAGTTCTCTCGGGACAACTCATGGATGGAATTTTTGCAGAGTTACTAAGAAGACAAATGTTAACAAAAATGGTGTAATAGCATTTCCCGTCATTAAAGAAAATGCATGGCACTGCATTTTGTTGGATGTTATATCGAATTTATAGCTCGCACAAAAAGTCAATGACCCGTGAGAGTTTACTACCAATGCGTCTACCATCGAGACCAGAAATCAAAGCGCCCCCCTTTTTTTTTTTGGGGGGGGGGGGGGTTGGGGTGGGGTAACGCTGCTTGTTAGTTTATCGTTTTTTGTTTTTTTGTTTTTTTTTTTGTTTTTTTTTTCACTGTAGATAAACAGATTGACCATTGTTAATACTTACATCATATCCGCTCTTCGATTGGAGGTCGACCAGCCATTCTGAGTGGCCGTTGGATGTTGGCGTTATCCGCCACACCTGGAATCTGGTATTAGCAAGAGGATTAAAGAACAGTTTGAAAAAGTAACATTAAATGTGACGAAGAAATTGAAGACACAAAATGCAAAATTTAGTTGGAGGAGGGAAGGGGTGGGGGAGGAAAGGATTCGAGTTTTATCGAAGCGGATGGGAAGGGTGCAGTGGATGAGGAAATGGACGAAAAAGTCACGGAGATTTTTCCGAGACTTAAGCCTATAACAGGAGCAAGTAAAGTATACAAAACATGTAAATGGTTTGAAAACACGGACATAATGCTCAGAATACGATATTATATATTTATCGAATACACTTACCCTTCATATTTCGCCGACGCGAAATAAACTACTGACGAAAGGAGAATGAGGAGGCAACGTGTAGTCATTGCAGCGGAGCTGTGGTATCACTGATCCGTCTGAGCTCGAACATTAAACTTTTATCCCAATCGTATCAGACATCAACGTTGTCGCGTGTGAAAACGAAGGGTGTCCGAACTTCGCACTTCGTTTAGTCTAGTTCATATTCTCGGTACTGTTTTCGTCAACGTGAAATAATGATTGCAATGGCAACTTTTCATTGTTTGTTTGTTTGTTTGTTGTTGTTGTTTTGTTGGGTTTTTTTTTTTGGGGGGGGGGGGGGGGCGAGGATAAAGCCGCACCCTAATATTCTCTGCTGGAAAGACAACAATTTGTATAAGTGTGTCTGGGATATTTTTGTGATAATAAAGTGCCGCGTTTGTTAGACGAATTTCAATATCGCGATAAGCAATCGCAGTGGAGACTAAGACTGCCACGGTTTGACTATAATAGGCCAATATATTGGTATTGGACGCAAACAGAGGTTAACTGTATCGTTGCAGCTTTGATATCTCACGATGATAAAACACAACTTGCTTCATCGTTCCATGAGAACATATTCCACTCATATTCTTTATCAATAACATTAAATTTCCAATTAACGCTTCCGACCTAGCTTCCATCCACTTTAACCTCTCCCTCTCCCTGGATTCATATTTCCCTTATCTTTCTTCATTCTCTCTCCACGTCTCCCCTCGATCTCTCTGTCTCCTTTTCTCTCTCTTAGCTTATTTTACCTTATCCATCTATCTATTGCCTTTGGGTCAAAAGTATTTTTAAAGTAGATATTACGCATTACCAATGGTTTGCTCAACACAGAATCATATAAAATTTATTGTTTTGCCCAGCTAAGAATCAACATGGAATTCATCGTTATATACTTGCAATTTGTCTTCGGAATGTAGTCACGACAGTTCTTTTCTCATCTGAGGTAAGTTTTAGTTTTTGTTTCAGAGGATTTGAGTGACAAAATTATCGCTAGCTGTGTAAACAGTTGCCTGACCGCAGAAATGATATTGTATGATTATGTGAATTGACAAAGATATGCAAATTGCGTTGAAATTGGTACAAGAATGAAACTTCAAACAAGAGGAGCGGGACACCAATCGGAGAGCTTGCTTCTTTTCCCCCCAAGTAGATGTCGAAGGTCAATTATTGTGACGTCACTACTGGATAAAGCCAAGCTCCCTGAGAATATGGTCACCCATCGCCAGCACGGCATTGTAGATTTCATTGTAGGACGGCTCGATCTGCCACTCGGGCAACAGTTGGCCGTACTCGCCCGTGTCGCGGAGCTCGATGGTGTACGAGTACTTGGCTCCGATCCCGCCGTCGGTGTCCTCGCCGTAGGGTTCGTAGGCCCCGTAGCCGAAGTCCTTGCTGGACCCGGCAGCCGGATCTGATTGCGGGTGATAACGGACATCGATGTAATCATGTCACAATTCATGTTTGTATGCTTTGATTTACATATATTGAAATGCATCTCTTGGATAGATAGATGGACAGATAATTGATAGATAGATAAATAGATGAATTAACATATTTACTGATATAGGATTAGAAATTTTCATAAATCAAATCTAATCAAAGCAATATCAAAAGAAAATATAAGTATGAAATGTTACGTCATTTCATTAATTTCCTTTGGCGTTTCATAGTATCACGTTACTTCTTTTCGCTGTGCTTTAGTTTAATTCATAATTGGGTTTCGTATCATATTTCTCTTCTATTTTAGTTCATCTCGATGTTTTTTTCATTTCACTTCCTGAACTGTAGAGCATTAAAAAATGTTTTCCTTGTATCGATCGGCCCTTCACTCTGTTGTAGAAAGCACATAGAATTAGAGAATGTTTGTGCCAGGACTTGAAACCAATTTTGTTACTCTGTCTTGCCGATAATTTCATCACAGCATATCTTATTCAGAAGAAAAAAAAATCACAGAAAAACACAAGGCTATACTAGGACTGGTAGCCGATAAGACTTACACATTATCTCAGCTCCGGCTCCATAGGTGAACACTTTGCCGTTTGTGCTAAAAATGGCATCTGAAACCGCTTTCGCAAACGCCATCTTTATCGGGGTTAGGGATGGTATGAACACAATGATAGCATTAGTTAGATTCATAATTATTAAACATTATTAAAAAAAAGCATGCGTACTTTCAGGTGCGTCGCATTACTGGTGAACATCTCGAAATATGATAAAAAATAAGATGTCCTCCTTTATTGATGATAATATTCTATACCAGAGAGAGAGAGAGAGAGAGAGAAAGGGGGGGGGAGATGGGGGGGGGGGGGGTAGAAGAAAGGAAAGCGTAACCTTAAAGAAGTTGTCTAACAAGAAATAAACATTAAGATATCTGATGGTTACTATGCTTTGCCTTTCTTTTTCGACTTCAATACTTAGGGCTACCTGGTCGTCGTAATCTGGAGTGTGGGTGTCGACAGACTTGTACGACCACGGGGCGATGATCTTCTGAGAGTAGCTGTGCCAATCGAGGAAGACGATGAAATCCTGTCCCTCAGCCTTTTTCTGTCTCAGGAATCGAACCACGTTAGCAACGGCGGGCTCCGAGAGGGGCTCGGGTCCGTGATAGTTGTCCGAGCACGGCCAGGGACTGGTTCCTGGTCCTGTACATCGAGTGGCAGTAGGGGCGAATTATTAGTGTTTGATTCGCATTTATTTCATTTGTTTTACTTCATTTTTTTTATCAATTCGTTTCAACCGTTATTTCATAATGTCGACAGAAGGAACGGAACGTTCCGAACTCAAAAGTGCATTTAGTCACAACGTCATGTGCCCAGGTCACAACCCCAATGATATCATCGTCACACTGAGTGTCGGGACGAGAATGTCATCTCTAAACACGGACGTGTATAAGTTTGTTATCTTGAGTGCAAACCTAAAATAACAACGAAGACAGCAGAAATATCACATAGTATACACAATAGACGGAGAGAATGTAGGTATCATAGTTTATATTATGTTATCATTCTCTTCATGTGAAGGGAACACACACACGTACGCACACAAGAATAAATACATCTCAACGAAGAATAATAGGCAATTGCTATAATCGTAGACTGATTGACCTAATAGCCCCGTGCTCTCAGTTTTTAGCGATGTTCATTGTATTGCAATTATAGGCCCTATATTAACACATAGACTAGATACACATAAGGGTGTATTGATTCTTACCGCCCCATTCGTAAGCCCAGTTCCTGTTTGGATCCTTCCCAGTACAGGTAAATCCGGGGTTGGGTGACCTTGTTTTACGCCACAGACGGTCCTAGATAGTGGAAAGTAACACAGGCCAAAATAGATTTCGTTCATGCGATTTTCTTGTCTCCATCTTCTTCTTGTTCTTTTTGCAAGGGGATGGGATGGGGGGGGGGGGGGTGAGGGATGCAGCAAAACATAAGTGTAATCCGGAGATATTGTGATGTGTCTTGCTTATTATTTCCACTTCTATGTTCACAAAAGCAAAAAAAAAAAAAGTACCCCCCCCAAAAAAAAAAAAAAAACACAAACAAACCCTGAGTTACAATGATTATTACTTCAAAATAACATTTTATCTTTTTTGAACTGAGTTCAAATGTATTCCACACTTATACACAAATAACTTTTGCAGCAAATGTTAATGCAAAATATTCATAAGAATCAAAGTGGGGGCCTGAATTAAATGTACAGCTTGTATTACTTAGGCCAAAAAAAAAAAAGACACATGAAAAATACAGTACCAAAATGGCTTGAATAAAATCCATTGAACAGAACGGTCTGTTTTTAATGTAAGTTTCAAAGGTATGAATTAGGTGATAACATCTGTTATTAACCTATGAGAGACGTGTTTTGTTGTTATTTATGTACACTTGTTTCTTACTCTCTTCTCTTCTTTCCGACTTCAGTATTTTATCTTTTGCACTTACCGCCTCCCAAGTGTAGGCGTAGCCATCAACGTTGAGGGAGGGAACAATGTACCAGTCCACGTTGTCTAGCATGTTTACTACGAGACTGTCACCTGCTCGGTAGGCATCGACCAGCTGGTGGGAGGTGGAAGACGGGTGCACAGAAATTATAGGATGGTATTAGGAAGATGGATCGATATAAAGGATGTATGGATGATTGGATGGATTGGAATAGATGGGCGGATAGATGGATGGATGGATGGGTGGGTGGATGGATGGATGGATGGATGGATAGATGGATGGATGGACGGATGGATGGATGGATATATGGATAAATGGATGGATGGATGAATGGATAAACGAATGAATGGATGGATGGATGGGTGGATGGATAAAGGGATGGGTGGATAGATGGATGGATGGATGGGTGGGTGGATGGATGGATGGATGGATGGATAGATGGATGGATGGACGGATGGATGGATGGATGGATAGATGGATAAATGGATGGATGGATAGACGAATGAATGGATGGGTGGATGGATAAAGGGATGGGTGGATGGATAAAGGGATGGGTGGATAGATAGATGGATGGATGGATGGATGGATAGATGGATAAATGGATGAATGGATAGACGAATGAATGGATGGGTGGATGGATAAAGGGATGGGTGGATAGATGGATGGATGGATGGATAGACGAATGGATAGACGGATGGATGGATGGGTGGATGAATGAATGAATGAATGAATAGATAGATGGATGTATAAAGGGATGGACGGATGGATTGATGGATGGATGGATAAATGGATGGATAGATGGGTGGATGGGTGGATGGATGGATGACAGTATTGGTGGATGGAGAAAGGTGGATGACAAGACGTGAATTGGATGGGGACAGATGGACAGATGGATGGATAGATGGAGAGATAGATGGATGAGAAGAAGGGTCAACGAATAGATACGTGAATATGGAGACAGAAAAACAAGAGGTATAAATGCACATAGAGTCAGGGAGGTACGATAGTCGAACAGTTAAATTGACAGACGAACATACAGGATGA
Source organism: Diadema setosum (assembly GCF_964275005.1). Lineage (NCBI taxonomy): Eukaryota > Metazoa > Echinodermata > Echinoidea > Diadematoida > Diadematidae > Diadema > Diadema setosum. Next base: position 8,243,724 of record NC_092688.1, read on the forward strand.
CATTAGATGATGGATAAAATGATAGAGACAGTCATTGATGTAGAGAAAGAAAAACAGAAGTTTATGAATGTAATGACGCATGGGCATGTTTCATCTTCATGACATAAAAACTTGATAAATAGGAATTAAAAAAAAACCAGTTACAATAGCAATTAAGCAGTTAGTCAAAACACAGCATGAACCGGTGTCAGTTGAGAACTTTGTCATATAACCTAAATTCATCTGCGATTGCGAGTAGCCAAATGAATTTTGGAAGAGTGTCTGTTTGTCTGTCTTTGCAAAGTATATTAGGCACCCGCGTCCGACTTCGGACACAGGGCCTTTCTAGAGAAAGTCAAAAGAATACAGGTTACTGCTCAACAGGCAACTTTATGTAAAATTCTCTAGCCTTTGGCTGGGGTTACAAAAATTCTCTTAATTCCATCTTGGGACTTAAATTTTTCTTGAAAGCTATGTTGCTACGCTAAATTTCTTTCTGTGGCAGCTATAAAGAAAAGATCTTGTGTGAAACTCACAATACTAAAGCGATCCAGTCTTTTGTGCGCCACTTCAGTCAAAATCAATGAAAAATAGGCAAGATGAAGCATAGTTTGTGCTTGCTAGCGATGTTTATTCAATTAGATACATTACAATGACAATACAGGACTCATGTTTAGTCAAGCTACGGTGATAGGACAACTTGACTGGGCGCTTCCAACGAATCCAGCCAGCAAGTACGAGATTAGACGCCACCTGATTATGCGCATCTTTATGAATACATACAGGTGTCAGCGAAAATGATGGTTGCATAACCATGCATCGTCACTGGCAAAAGAACTGTGTCCGTAAATCCAGTCTTATTTGCCTGATGCTCCTTTGAGACGGAAATGCCTTTAAATAAACGTCAATGATGAAAAGCAGCAACCCTCAGAACATGACTAACTTCGTGTCATACTCGTTCGTTATCGCTCACAAATTATGATGTTGCTTAATAGTTAGATATGCATATCATTTCCCTTACTCTTGTCTTTGCTCTGAAAAAAAAAATGTGCGGAAAAGGAGGTACAATATGCCTCTTTATACTTGATTATTTTAAGTAATCGTATATAAGATGAATCAGAATTAATTAGCTTAAAAGTTATCTTTCGCTTTGAAAGTACATGTACCTGCATGTCGCTAATGAAAATATCTGAGCTGTAATTTACAAATACATACCACAACTGTAATGTGTCAGATGCATTGTCCTTGATTGCGCATTTACTTTACAGATTTTACAGAGCTGCGTTGTGCTTTGCTGCGGCTTGCTGGCGGCGGAGACCATAAGATCAAAGCAAGGAAGAATGTAAGAACAAAGCAGGGAAGAATGTTTGAAATGTTTGTGACATTTTTCACATAGACGCAGGCATGCATGTTGATTAACGAAATTATGAATGTCTATTGATGTGTAGTAGGTCCATTACGCTAAGAACCCATGAAACTCGTTTACAAGTGTATTTCAATTTTTATTGAGTTTTTTTTTTTTTCTCGCGAAGATTTATTTTTTTTTTTCGCCCTTTAACTGTTCCTATTGAATATATTCAGATATTGTGAACTTTGAAGTCCCGGACATGAAGTCCCATGAAGAATCTCGGACAAGACAATCATATCTAATCGGCATTTTCTCCTCACTTTCTCATACAAACAAACAAACAAACAAACATAAAGAGGATTTAATTAGCAGCCAAAGACACGAATAAAGACATACAGACATATTCTCAACTAGAGTACTAAGTACGCCTTCATGAAAATAAAACGATAAAAAGATAAAATCCAGCAATATCTAGTATGAAAACACAAACACTCTCTTCCTGTTTGTTATTCTGTCTCTCTCTTCTCTGTCTCTTTCCGTCTTTCTGTTTGTTCTCTCTCTCTCTCAACGCAAAAAAAGTAAAATAAATAAATAAATATATATATAAATGCATAAATGCATAAATGAATGAATGAATGAATGAATAGATAAATAAATAAATAAATAAATAAATAAATAGATAAATAAATAAATGAATAGATAAATAAACAAATAAATAGATAAATGAATAAATGAATACCCTAACAAAAACTCCAAAAACTCCTTCACCGGACTTACCTTACGTGTAAAACCCATGACAGTGGCTGGAGAGATCCATTCCCTGGCGTGAATACCGCCCTCAAACCACACCGCAGTTGGGTTGACAGAGGTACTTCCGGTACCACGCAGCTGCAGTGGCGAACAGATGGGACGTTAAAGCACAGAGACAATCACTTTATTATCACTTTATTAAGTGTAACTGAATTGAACTGAATTGAAATTATTCATTATCTAGTATAGTTCCCTACAGGTTATTTATATCTTAATACTTAGTGTTGCTGGTATAGTGGTTACCATGCACTGATGGCCCGATATTTCGTGACACATTGTTCAAGTGAATTCATCATGTCAATGAAAAAGAAAGTATCACAAAAGAAAAACAACAATAGTAACGACAAAAACAAGAATTATATAAAAATCTACGTATATTTCAGATGATGAGAAGAGACAAACATCTGTTTAATCATGTTCATTTATTAACTGTTAAATAGATTTATATGTCTTTTTGCTTATTTTCTCACGTCACTCATTTACTTTGCAATTGCCAGCGATAGATAGATGTGAATCATCTCTCCTACCTATCCCACCCCCCCCCCCCCACCTTGCCATAATTATTGCGTTATTTGTGGTGAGGTGGAGTGAACTGGAAGACTTTCTATCCATCTATGATGATGGATGGAGGAAAAAAAACCGCAAGCAAACAGAAAAAACCGCAAGCAAACAAGTGATAGGCATACTCCAAACTGCAAGTCAGTGCTCTTTTTTGGGGCGGGTGGGGGGGGGGGGGGTGATGATCGGCCTTATATCGTTATGAAAGATAGCATACGGTGTATTCCGACCACCCTACTACTCCCTTTCCATCCCACACAGTTGAAGAAAAAAGATGAGTTTCCGAATAGAAATTTTGCGAAAGACCTTTCCACTTCTTCGTCATTTAGAATTCAAAACATTCAAAAACATCCCTGGCACGATTTTTATGCTATTGTACCCTGCATGTTTGTTAGGTCAACAGAATGCGAAATTTATATGATACTGGGATGAAACAGGACAATTCAAAAGTCTGACCCTGTATCCATTGATATCACGTCCTTCATACGACTTGCCGATGTTGAACGTCGACACGATGTCGGGATTCTCGACAGCAAGGTCGGCCACCCATTGTTGAATCTGGGAATGAAGAGAAAATCTCTTGACTTGAGCTTCATGCATGATGAAGGGAAATCAAAGTTATTATGGTGGTGACGAGGCTGCTACTAATCGTTCTGATAATGAAAAAGATAATACAAGTAATAATAACTTCACTATAATAAATGGCAAAAAAAAAAACCCACCTGCAGTAGCTGCAAGGAAACGGCTTTAAACCATTAGATAAAGAGTAGGAAAGTATTGGAAAGGTCTGAATGGGGAAATATACTCCGAATGATATAATTATGTTTATTCAATGAATGCAGCAATATTAAAAGAGTACATCAGTAAAATTTGAGGAGAATCGTACAATCAGTTCAATAGTTAAGATCTGTTTAATTTTTCGGGAGACAAGACCTGATAATATAGGCTACATGCCGTGAATGTCACAGTAGACATGTATGAAGAAAATACAAGGAGAATGCTCCAGATTTCAATTACCAATATGGAAAGTACACACTCTTTCGACATTGTGTATCACTACTCCCTCTGCTTTCTAAAGAACGTATAATGTCATTTTCTAATGAATGTCTTCGCTTACATTAGCTCCTTTTTTCATACCTCGTCATAAGTGTGGTAAACGTTGTGATCAAAGTTGGCTGCGGACGAGGCCTTCACGTCTGTGGCACGCCTCTTCTGGATTTCTGCCATCTGATTGGCTATAAGTTCACCAACGTCATGCATCACGACCTTATAAGGGATTCCCACGTCTGCCATGCGATCACTGAGAGTCGTTTGAAACCGGGGCGGGACCAAGATGTCTACAGGGTCGCCAGACAGTTTTGAGATACTGGTCCAGAAGTCCAGCTGTTTGGAAATAGATAACAAAGTTTTTAGATAAGCATACATTAAAAGCAAATCTTTTCGTGTGAGACACCCATGCACATACACAAAACTGCAAAAACAAAATGACTTTCTTGAAAACAGTTGGTGAGCATATCATAATTGCTCTACAAAAACAAATAGTAAGTGACAGTACAGTTGTACATAGGGAGCTAGAAACGATATCCAGTTCAGGTTCAATTCCATTTCAACTTTATCTCACTTTCCAATAGAACACAACATTAACAGGTTATGTATGAGAATGAACTGACGATACCGCGACATTAAAAAGGCATTTGAAATAATATGCTTTTCAAACAAATATTATAAAGTTACAAGGAATTAGAATGTTAATTCATAATCAAGGGAAACTGATTATTTCGTTCTCCAGCTCAAAATGGCACAAGCGTTCATTTGTTTCAGAATTCCAAATGTCCCATTTTGTTACACCAAGAAAGGAAATCCTGATGACATTTTCTGGGTACATGATTTGAAACTTGGTGTAAATGGATCCCATCGAAATCCTGTAATGATTATCACTATAATGTTTAGTCAGGGGTCACGGGAGACAAGCAGGTTTAACAAAATAGAGACACATACCACATCTCCGAGATTCAGTTCCAGATCTCTCAACCAGGTTCTGTGAGAATTGTTAGCGGGTTGCAGTCTCCACAGCTCCCAGCTAAATGAAACGAGAAACAAAATGTGAAGAATCATCACAGAAGAAATTTCTCTTACTTCAGTGTATTTATCCATGGGTCTCATATCTGATGTCTGTCATGTGTCTACAATCGTAGAATATATTACTGACTGAGAAAAATAAGAAGAAAATAAGACAGACGGTGAAACTGCAGGCATCCAGAGAGAGAGAGAGAGAGAGAGAGAGTGGAGAGGAAGAGATAGAAAGGGATAGAAAAAGAGAAGAATGACGAGAAAAAGAAAATGAAAATAGAAAGAGCTGGATGTTGAGATACACTGAGCTTTGCGATCGTCAGGGGTAACAAGAGGAAAAAAATACATGGAATTTGGTAATGAAAGTAAAAACTACGGGAACAGGCATTACAAAACAAATATTGATAACAGAGTTAAGAGGGATGAATAGAATGTTAAGGAAACGAAGAATCTGCATATGAAATAACACCAGTTATTCAGTTTTACGTCAAAACTCACCCTTCATATTTGGCCGAGGAGAGGCAGGCAACAGCTAGCAGAGTGATCAGTCCTAACGTCTTCATGATGTAATGCTAAAATGACAACACCACCTTTTGATTCAGCATATGGATAGCTAACTTCACCCATAACCTGGCAAGGATAATGCGGTTATATTTAAAGTCTTTAAACTCATAAGAGTTGCTGTTGTTTTTATTTTGTTTTCTGCAAAGAACGTTGTTAGGAGAAATTTGCATGCATAATCCTTATCGCAAATCATCTGTTTAATCGCCGTTACACAACTCGCGGGTTTACGCAAAGTTTGTTGACTGTATTAAAAATATCACTCACCAATTCTGACCTAGAAAGGAAAGAAGATACTTAAGCCTTGTTTTCATGTTAGTGATCATACACTTTTGATCAGCAGTAATTCAGACGTAACTTCAAATTGAATTTGAAATTGGTAAATTGAAATTGAAATTTTTGAAATTGTAGAAACTAGCTATAATGAGTATCATTATGTGTATGTATATAATTATGTTTGGTTATATTGCTAAAAAACAAAAAGGAATTGTAAATGATACCATACATAGGATAAATAAATAAATCAAATCAAAATTAAATCAAATCAAATTGTTCTCTGACATCACAATCGCAAACATTCACCCACATTCTCCCTGAAATTCACAACAAAATAAGTGTGGGTGACTATTATCACCGTATTACACTGCAGCCTTTTGCCCGCTCATTCCGTTCACCACACAAATACAGACTCACACTACAAATTCAATACAAAATCAAATGTTTTGATATTTTTCATACACAACAGTACATCGTGTCTATTTCAGAAACGTAATCAAGTCCAATGTAGTTTCTGACAATTCAATCGCTCGACATCAAGAGATTTTATGGTAGCAATACACATATACACAGAAAGATTCATACGAACAAAATATACAATCCACGGTTCATGTCAGTGTTGTTGTTTTTCCTCTTTTCTCTTTCCTAATAATTCCCAAAGAGAATCATTAGAGGTGTTATTTAACTGTAGGCGTGGGAGGATTTAATGGATATGAGCACAATTTGGCTCACCCTGTCAAAAGCTGGTCAGGACGCGTAATTTTAAGTAAAGTATCAAAATTCACAAAGGTTTACATTCTCTCTTTCATACATAGACGTTTGCGGCATACTGTGCTAGTTAATAATTACTGCTTATCTTCGTTACGTAACAATGCGTGATCATTTTTAGACTCTAAAAATAATTTGATACCAGCGATAACATTGATGATATTCATCAGCACCCTTCGATGTTTTTCAGGCCGCCTATGAAATTACCTAATCCCAATGCTGGGGGAAAAATCAATTCCAGTCAGGTATCGTTAGCACATGAGAAGATATTCCTGATTGGCTCCATAGGTCATCCTCATTTTTCTTAACCTGTGACGTTAATTCGTCGCATATTTAACCATGCGCTTACATTTAGGCCTACAAGTGAAGCAAAATAGAGAATATGAGGATGATAATTTGAGAACAGTAACATCACGGTTTGATTTCATGACGGTGCCGCGTTAAAACATTGAGTTTGATGAGGAAGAAATCACATCGAATTAGATTTTGATGGTAACAAACCATTACGATACACAGATATAATGCTAGAAAGCCAACTGAAAGCGTAGCCCCGTAAGCATAAAACACTGACAACCCCATCAATTAACGGGCTAACATTCAGTACCCCTGATATAATTGTATACTTTAGAATAATGGTGTTTTGTTAAGATTTGTGTGTCGTCTAAAAAATCGAGGTTTCAGTAGAGTTCAGGATCAGATAATGTATAAACTCCGTTGTTGTCTCTTATATTTCAAATTTAAACGGCACATTCGATTAGCACGGCTATTCGCTAAGGGGGGGGGGGGGTTGACCCAATGACGATTGGTCATGACAAACTGTTTGCCGTTGGGCTGAGCCTGATACAGAGTGCTCGGAACATACTGTGTCAATCTGCACACATGATGGCAATTTTCTATGCACGACATATTTTCACCCTGGCAGCCGAGAGAGGGTGCAGGGGGATATTAAACCCCCTAACACCTCCATCCACAACTGATTAGTTTTCAATTCAATTCAATTCAATTCATGCTTTATTTCATTTTTCGAAAAGAACATAAACATTTCACTTTCTTTGGTAACAGAGAATAAGGTTGCATAGTCAAGACAAAGTAAATTGAGAAAAATAAAATCGAGGAACCTTGGAATAAGAAATACGTTGTAATGAAACTTGACTGAAGTGATAAAGACGACATAATACGTAAGACATCGAAAAATGGAGGGACCCACTTTATTTTTGTATGTTTTGTATTTTGAATAACTCGGGAGCATATCGACAATATAAGTATGTATTTCTATGTTCCTTCTGTTGTTCGAAAGAGACAATGCAATCGTAAAACACACGGACAAGATGCAACTGCGTGCCCGCTTATATACCTCTCAGAATGATAGTGAAAACAGTGACAGAAAACGTGATAGACTTTTATACATAGAAATGGCAACCAATTCAGAAGACATGCAAATAGCATCGTGTAATCAAAGTGGTACAACAAAACAGCTGGAGCTATATGCACTGGACAATCACAGATTTACAGAGGGAGGAATTAAAGGCAGTTGTCAGCATCGCAAGGCCATTTATAAGGTTGCCATTATCTAAATTGTTCAAATTTTAACCATAACGGCTACTACAGAAATGATGCCTGTAAGTTTTCCCGTACTAAAATGTCGCTGTGCATGCATTGATTTTGTAAAAGTGCAAACGAATTCCTGCTAAAGACGGACAATCCACATCTGAAACATCACAAAATATGCACTGAGTTTACCCTACAGAGACGCTTATCTCTTATGCGGTAAACTTAAGTTCTTCTTAAATCATAGAGCCGATGCCTACGTAATGAGACAAAAAATGTTAATTATATCAAAGCTAAATATGTTCCTTCATCTGAAAATTTGTTTTCTACAATGCACTGAGGACAAGGCAAGTGACATAATACTATGATTATTTACTGACGATCAAATAGAAATAATCTTCTCATATTTTGTTTCAGGTTTCGTTGAACTTTATATATATATATATATATATATATATATATATATACGCCGACTTAAAAAAATACGTCATCCTTTCAATTCGATGAGCACATCTTTCTTTCTTTTTTTTTATCAGTTTAGATCTTCCTGTGTCAATGAGTCAAATGTGGACTAATTTCACACACACAATATGGTCAGAAATTAATATTGCACACAGAGAGTTAATCTAACTCTCTCTTGATGGAGTGATTATATTCCCGTCAAACGTTTACGCACATGAACGAAGTGAAATGAACGTGATCTTCATTATGAAATGCTGATTGTGCCCTCTCAATCAATAACTTAGTCATCATCTAAGTTAATGTCGTCAACGCCTTCCGCCAATTCCTGGAACTCGGGCTCGACGTCACTGGGTTCCAGGAGCTCCAGCCAATAGGAAAGCTTCTTTGTCTTTGTCCAGCTGCTGTTGTCAAACCGCGCAATGTCTGGGAGAAGAAGACAAGAAACTTGGATTCAAAGCATGATTCAAAGATGGAATGATTCTAAACAGATGGCATCGACATCTTTAAATGTGAATCATTTTATCTCACTGAATTTTTCAGTGTCTGTACTACAATCTGAATAAAGAACATTAGCTGAAGAGAGCACTTCTCTGAAATGTTTGCTCAGAAATGTTTCAGACCAGATGGGATACACTTGTATTTACCCGTTCGAGGAAACATTATCCATGTTATCTCAGTGCCAGTCGACTTGTTTGAAAGCACATAACACTTCGAGAACCCACAGAAGGGGAATTTGATAAATCATAATTCGGACGGTCTAGAGTCACAACTGTATTGAGGACGGTGTTTTGGTTTTGTTTTGGTTTACCTTGAAATAATGCTTGCTATAAAACTTAGATAAAATACTCAGATGCCTTTACATATTCATCAACCATCTGCCTTCATGACATGACGATTTTCCCATGTAAAAGAAAAAAAAAAGCTACTGTTTTAGTAGACATTGTGTTGCAATATTCGGCATGATCGCCTTTTCCTATTTCAAGTGCTTCAGAATCATAAAAGTATTACACTTGCACAAGGAAAGACTTTTTTATGTCAACAAAATGAGAATTATAGCGGAAAAGAAGTGATTGCTTACAATTTCCCGGCTCGGTGATCATAACTTCTCCGCTCTCGGGGACCATGTGGCTGTTGTATTTTTCCAGCTGCATGATGGGGGTACGTTTTCCCTTATCGTCCACACGATCGAAGCCGAACTTGATGTCGTGGAGGTCGGTTTGGAACTCGTACCTTGCAAGAGAGTCAGTAAAATGACAAGTTTATCTGGCGAGTGCTGGGCTCTGCTCTATGGAGTGTCTGTGTAGTTTAGTCATCCTTTCCTCTCTGTGCACAGTTTCACATTAACGAGGAAATATCAATGCCTTATAGCTCAAGGATGTTCGTCTGGGTTGGAACATGACAATTACAGGGGCGAATCCAGGAATTCCGTAAAGGGGGGGGGGGGCACCTTTACAAAATTAAAGGGGTCGCACGCCCCCCTCCATTTTTAAATTTCTTTTGTTAAAAAAAAATAAATGGATCCGCCATTGAATTATCCTGCCGGTGTGTTTAATCTGCATGTTGTTGCGTGTTGTGTGCATCGAGCGGACTGCATCATCACGTTGTTTCTATTTGTGTGTGTGGGGGGGGGGGGGGAGGTGAAATCGACTCTTATATTACCATCTACTCTTGAACAAGACATGAAAAAGCCAGATTTAAACACCTAAATGAGCAAAAAATCATGATGTTGAATATTCTAGAAAATTCACCTCCCGTATATGAAACCTCCTTATCTGATTTTAGATTCTGTGGCATCCCCACTAATCTCTATGTAACAATAGTTAGATGTAACTGTTACTTTAGTTACATAGAGATCAGTGGTCGTCACTTACCTCATGACGCTGTCTGGATGTTTCACTTCGTACTTGAACTCAATGACGCCCCCTCTCGACACTTCGTGTGTAGTCAGTGTGTGTGGCGGTTCGCGGTCTTTCAGGTAGAACGACTTTGGAATCTTGCCACCTTGTTTAATCTTGGACCGAAATAGGAGGATAAAGAAGCAGCGGATGTAAGCTCACTGATTTATTGTTTTTCAAACTCAGCCACGATGTAAAGACATTTTGGCACAGAGCTATTAATGGTATACAAAGGCGTTATGTAAGTCTTATCGATTTGGACGAAATTATAACTAGGGCCTACTATTTTTCAATTTCAGTATTGTGATGTGGATAAGACTCATTTAATTCTACAACAATGAAATATTTAGTGCAAATTGACGCTCTGATTGTCTTAATTATGAGTATTTCATTTGACAAATAATGTACAGCTGGTTAAGTTATGAAAACAAAATTCAATCATATTGACTTGCAAGCGTACAAAGTTTGATATTACTATTGATGAAGGGCTCTTCCCTTGGATTCTGCAGAATAAGCCAATTGTCCAAGGGATCAAAGAATTGCACATTTCTTCCGAATCACCAAATCCATGTATGATGAAATGCGATGACGTCCGCTTAAAGAGTGACGTGTTACTGCGTCTTACGTAGCCCGTTGGCAGAGTTACAGGCAACACTGCCCATCTCGTCACACCACAATTCGCAGCAAAGAATGATCACTTACTTCAAGAATGAATTTCTTAAATTTCCATTTCCAATAATCCAGCTTAAGCCATAAAACTACAAAAGCAATACGCAAAAAGGGGCCATGTCACGCACTTACTATGCTTGGGCACTTTGGGTCACCGTCTGGGTCAGTCATGGACCCTCCCCAGTAGGCCGGAAGTTGGTCGGGATCAATTTGCTTCATTATGACCTCTTTCCAGTTACCTACAGACCAACGTCGTAAAGATATATAGATAGATAGATGGATAGATAGATAGATAGAGAGAGAGAGAGAGAGAGAGAGAGAGAGGCGGGTTGAAATGCTCATCTTCCATCAACCATTATCATGTATGAATTTTTCCGTCTCTGAGAATTTAAATTCTAATTCAAACAACAAAAATGATAACAGAGATGATTATGAGAGAATAATGAAAATATAACAAGGGTAATGATGTTGATGACTATAATGATGATAATATATTCCTGTGACAGTGATACCAGTAATAATAATAATAATAATAATAATAATAATAATGACAATAACAATAATAATAATATAATAATAATGATGATGATAATAATAATAATAATAATAATGACAAATATAGTAACAATATAGAATTGATGATATTTGACCAAACATCAATCAGGTGAACTATTCGGAAGTACAGAGGACTGCACCTTATAACGAGCGAGAGCATATAATTCTATCTATGTCTTCATGTCCAAAAGGAAGCAAGGCGCTTTTGCAATGCGTTGTGTGTACGAAATTGGAGTGAGATCCACAGGACGGGAGAAATATCAAATGTGTTTTCTCGAATAGAAGATTTAATTCGCTCTTATATCATTACGCCACTCCGAGAGTACCCAAGATACGCACACTCAAATTGAAATGGACTAAATGCTAATATATCCACATGAATTGACAGCTTTCCAGCAGTCAGAAGCAGACAAGTTCTGAAGTCTGATCATTTCATTGCACTGAGACGTCTCCAAGTATAAGTTTTATACAGGGAAAGGCCTTGCTTTCATTATATGAGACAATGCAATCTGAGTCAACCCATTATATCCTCAGACTACTCCCCATTCCTTGGAGTGAATATGGACATTTTATGTAAGTGTCAAAGTGGAGACTTATGTTCTGTGTCAAGGTCAAGTTCCTTATTTTGTTTCCGGCCCGTGGCGCACATTCTTGAACGAGGATTTTCGGATATCATTACAGTATTTGATGGTTCTCAGGCGAGAATCAGAGCGAACCTTTCTATGTTATAGAAGACTAATGGGCACATCGTGCCTTTATCTTTGGTAGATGACAAAGTAGAGGAGACAAAGTGATTACGACAATAATGACGACGATGTCGATCACTATGATAATCATCATCATCATCATCATCATCATCATCATCATCATCATAACATCATCACCATCGTCATCCCATCATCATCATCATAACATCATCACCATCGTCATCCCATCATCATCATCATCATCATCATCATTATCATCATCATCATCATCATCACCATCGTTATCCCATCATCATCATCATCATAATCATCATCATCATCATCATTATCCCATCATCATCATTATCATCATCATCACCATCGTCATCCCATCATCATCATCATCATCATCATCATCATTATCATCATCATCATCATCATCATTATCATCATCATCACCATCGTCATCCCATCATCATCATTATCATCATCATCATCATCATCATTATCATCATCATCATCATCATCATCATCATCATTATCATCATCATCACCATCGTCATCCCATCATCATCATTATCATCATCATCATCATCCCATCATCATCATCATCATCATCATCATCACTACTATCGTCACTATGCTTGTCATGACGTACGTACTTCCGAGGACGTGAATTTTCTTCCGGGTATCCTCGCGGAGGAACGGTTTGATGAGGGAGTAGGTGACGGGGAAGATCTTGGGAGCCTTGATCACGTAGAGTCGGTGAATCAACTCGGGATAGTGCTGCTCAGCGAGAGCCGCTGCCTACATGGGTGTACAAGACAGTAAGACCATGTACAAAGCGTTAGGCAGATGTCTATCTTGCTGAAGTCATGTGTGTTAAAGCAGATCCATGGACTGATTTTGTTCTTCTTAACCGTTTGCCCATGGGAAACTTGCAAGCCATGTTCACAGTCTATGGGGATTTCAGAATTGGGATGGAACGAGGTTTTTTTTTTTTAAACATTAATTGCATATGACAATGTTTGGATATCTTGTTAAAGCATGTGAAAAATAATATTCGAGGTACGAATCATTGAAATGACTTATCGACAGTTACTTCGCTCATCATGAAAATGAAATGATGTGTGGCAGTCTTCTGCAATCGAAAAACAAAACGAAATTTATTATGATAACGACATGATAACGATATTGAAAATTAATTTTTGCAAGGATCTGTGAGATACGCGACGAAGAATCATCTCTCTTGTTAATATGAGTTTGATTCCATCAACTTGCCCAAAATATAAATAATTGCATGAAGTGCACGTTTATAAAGAGACAAAACTTAATGTTTAAACCATGGTGACCAGAATGCCTCCCTCCCAGTCCCACTTATCACCTTGATGAAGAGATCCAAGCCCGGCTTCCAGAGATGATGGACGCCCATGTTCTCCAGGTCAAAGATCATCAGGGAACCCTCCACGTACCTACCAGCTTTCTGGAAGGTAATCAGACACAAAACAGACTGGTTTAAACTTAAATCACCGACACTCACTATAGGAGGTCCCTATAGGTTTATCAAATGGTATCAAATTCATAGTTTTACTCGGATCACCCTGTATTATATTGCCCTTTGATTATAATGTCATGACAAAATCCATTATTGAATTCATATTTTCCTGTTGTTACGATTTTCGGCCATTTTTGTATTTATCTAGATATCGAGGCAATTCACACAAAAGTATAAAGCCCATGACTGAGCTGTATACTTATGAATTATTTTTTTCTTTGACATTTCCGTCTGGAGAGTATTATTTCGCTAATTCGTGCCTTACATTTACTCTTTTGAGATAACCATAGTCCAAAAAACTACGGTACGTGATTAACTCATTTAAATCTCGTCGAGAATCTTGTAGACAGTTTGGCATTGAACAGGGCGGTTAGGTAGTTAACGGATATATATATATATATATATATATATATATATATATATATATGAAAATGCCCACTCATTCCAGTGAGTTATTATCTGTGCAATAGTATTTGCAAGGCAATAAAAAAGATACAAAGACAAGGTTGAGTATTTGCATGTAACATGTGTGCATAATTATGTGCCTCTCTGTTGATTTTGAGTTTGTGTGCGTTTGTGTCAATAACGAAATTTTGATGTTCGACGCGAACGCCAAGACGACGTCTCCTCCCGGAATGAACAATGTGCAGAACACCATTTTTAAAAAATATTTTGCCTAAATAACATCGTCTAAGGGTTCGCATCGCAGATCTACAGCTCGTTTATGTACAAAGTATATGCATTAAGATGTTTATTGACGCTATATACGACGGATACTTCTACAAGTGGTCACGAAAGGTAGGTATCCTCTTTACGTCAGCGTCATATAGACAGTTTTAATGTCATGCTTATCAGTTATACTACAGTTATATTATAACTACACCACTGTGCATTGAGTCACCTTGGAGTATTCTCTGTGCTTTAGGAGTTGGTATTCCAAGAAATATGTGTACGTCCGCAGAATATCACTCGCTTTGGCAGAGAAGAGAACTCCTGCACAGACAAACGAAAGTGAACAAGAGAGAGAGAGAGGGGGGGGGGGGGGCATCCCAAAGATTAGGGCGAATAAAAAGAGTTCATGTGGAGAGATTGAGGGAATAGAAAGAGACAGATATTGAAGCAAGGAATATGCTTTGAGTTAACATTTTTCCACTCGATATTGATACAGTCAGGGATTTCGTTTTGACATAGCATTATCAGATAAACTGTTCACATTTGAGGATTGACAGAACATTAATGGCAACAATAGCACGTTTATACAGAGTATATTTCAGAAAAGACAGAAATCTCAGTGTGGTTGATATACATAAAAACATACCTACATTACATCAAATACGACTAAAGTAAATAATAACGAAGTATTCTATCAAAAATGGATCATAAATGTTACCAAGGGGAGGGTTGCCGATGGGAATTTTCTCTTTATTTTTATTTTGCTTTACTTTATATTTTCTTTGGAACGGTTGATGTTAAGATGAGAACTAAAAAAAAAAAAAAAAAAAAGAAGGAGTGACAACAGTAAATGGAAAAGCTCGTTAGTTGTAGGTTTTCGTTCTGTGCATGTGTGGGTATACCCGAAGGAGATGTTGGGTGGAGAATCTGACGGAGTTAATCGTATATTTTTTCGTTGCTTCTTGTTTCTTCATCGCTATGACAACAATGACTGTTCAAAGTGCAAGTGTGGATACCCGGATGTCTTCATTGCTTTCTGGACCCACTCCACATAGTAGTACTCTGGCGGCTCGGACACTTCAGTTAAACCATTCTTGCTAAAAAAGAAATGATCCCTAGGTTGCATGACTTTTGGACATTGCGTCACGTCCACATGAGCACATCAAAGTTTTAATAAACCGGACCTGATGAAGGTTCTACTGGTGACGACAATGATTAACTTTTAACAAGTGCCGCCATAACCATCTGTTCTTTGTCATATCATTATCCTTGTACAGGAATTGTACCAACATTACAATATGCGAGAGAATATTCATATTTAAACGTGTTATTTCTCGGGAAGATCACTACAGGTATCTAGGTATACACAATAAAATTGTATGGTGCAATTATTGTTAACAGTAGAGCTAGCATGAGTCTCCTTATAATAGGGCCTATCAAATTGGACCACCTTCGTATCATGCATTCGGGAGACTCTTTTGTTATCGAAAGTTTTCTGTAGCTCGCAATTTTCACTTATGTATGTTAGCCTACATTTTGTTGATTTGAAATAACATCATTGAATTGAACTGTATAAAATTGAATTAATTGTATTTCAAGTAATCAGTGCTTATGAGTTGAAGTCAGTCATATTGAATTCATTATGTTAGATAGGAAGAAAAGTGTTAACCTTTTGGGTCAATGTTGCCAATTGGTGTCACGAATATCACGTGACCCTCCTTGTCCAATCCGCAAACACCTCCACACCAATATGTGTTGAACACCTGTCAGTAAACAGCATGATGTTACATAAATTATGAACAATCAAAAACCGCAAGTGGCGAAAACATGTTGCTGAAATAAGGCCCCCGAAATGTTAGGGAGTGGTGATATGCAAAATTATAATAGCTCCACTTGCGCAATCCGTCTATTAATGAGTCATTTGTAAGTTGTGTTTTACTTCTGCTCCACTCGGTTTGAGCATGTCATATCTAATTAAAAATAAGAATGTCAAAAATCTAGATTAGTTCAACATTATGAAGCGGCGAATTGGGGCAATTATGCGTTATTCGGTGTATCGTTATAGAGATATGACTGTAAGCAAGACTATTATGATATTGGATGTCTTTTTATTAATACACTCCTCAAACAAAGAAAATATGATCGGCATTTACATTTCATAAGATGTGATTACAGACTAACTTGCAATGCCGGTGACACAAGACAACCTACAATTGAAATGTTGTAGGTGTGACCCATACCAAGATGTTGACTTTATATCTCAGTAACTTTTCTATCACTAACATTAAATTATTCACATATATTGTCAATCTCAGACATGCGCTTAAAATAAACCCCCTTTTCTGAATACATCTCACAAAGTACGGTAATACAAAGTCATGTAATCGACATACAAACGTCCTGTATGTTTGGCTAAAGTTTGGTATGGTGCCTACAACATCGATTGAGAAGCGATATGCCCAGAGAATCAAAATTTGAAAGCACTGTACACTCTCACCTCAGGAACTTTGAACCAATCCAAGATGGTGTCGATTTTGTTCTCAGCTCTCCATTCCAGAGTCTGTTAGGAAATTTTATCAGAGAAAATGACAGATTGCATGAAGTAATTAAAGAAAGAAATAGCAATTTTTACCATAATAACTCAATATCGCATTGAAGTTTTTGATACACAGTTTGTGCTATACGAAGGTGTGAATAGAGTACACTTACAATATCTCTTTACATCTAGCATTTGTCTGCAGATAAGAGGAAAGGCATTAAATACATACGTAAATATATATGAAAATGATATCGGCAATGAAACGGGGGGGGGGGATTACGTGTTTGTTAGCTTCCTTTCGTGTTTTGTTTTTGGGTGTTTTTTTTTTGGTTTTGTTTGTTTGTTGTTTGTTTGTTTGGTTTGGTTCTGGTGTCAGTTTAATATAATGATTTGTATTAGAAAAGCAAGTACAAACAATCCTAATAATAAATCAGATTTTGGCAGAGAAAAAGAAAAAGAGGGCTGCATTGTATACACTATAGAAAATTGTTTCTATTTGTCAACCACTGTATTTCTTTTTTCACAACTGCTGATCTAAAATTCTAACAATCATATATCGGGAAAACGAAACCCGTGGGATTCGATCCTGTCATCGACTGCTTCCCGGGCAAGGACATTACCACAAAGCTATCCCTGGATGCAGGCAGTGACACGATGAACTTGGAACAATAATACCTATGCTCTGCAAATCCTGGCACTATGTATATCAGCCCAAGGAGGACAAGACTTATTATACGTAATACAAAAGTATAGAGAATTGAAAAATAACAGTTTCTTACAGCACATCTTTCCCTTCTGCATCAATATTCTCTTCTTTGCCGCATATTTTGCCAGAGATAGAGCACCTTGAGCTGTAAAAGATACCCGATTGCAGTCGATATTGAACGTGTCCACCATTTTATATTAAAGATGTTAAGCAGAATGAATGATAAACTTACTTGTGCCCACTTACCTTTCTGAACATTTTCTCCGACTTCTTCAAATCGAATCTTCTCGCTTTGAATATATAGAGGAAAGAAGAAAAGTATTACTGTCTGACGACGTAAATAATATAACCAGAGTAAGGGAAATCTGAATAATCGCGTAATCCAACGTTCACCTCAAAGGGAAAACCATGTCGACGTATAGTGGTAACATGAATCCGTTGATGTTAGAAATGCACGATGTGAAGGGATTCCTTACTTCGCGAAGAACAATACAAGTGTCAAGATTAGAACCCAGAAAGCTCTGAAGAGACTTCCAGAAGGTAGAATTTTACCTCTATAATATTCACTCTACGGAAATAGATTACTGTAAAAACATGCCTGGTTGTTGAGTAAGCCGTACACTTGATGCGAGAGTATTATCGCGACTACACCATGTTGCCATACCGTCTACATGCAGCAACGAGATTTTCTTGAAAGGTTGAAGGGTGGTCATCATTGGTAATCCAGTGGTCAAAGATTGACCTTCTCCATCCACCATCTCAAACACCATCAAAATACACAAACAGGTCTCCAATGGCTATGACAGTTTTCTTTCCAAAGGTTATTTAAGGTTTTATTCAGTCATTCATTCCTTACTTGACACGTTTTGTGGCCCCACAGACTGTTATAGACATGTCTATATTACGGAGGTATGTTATTTTCTCTTTTTCCCACTTCAGGCTAATGTTTTCTTACTCATTCGTAGTGTCAGACGGTCAGCTATCATAATGTCGTCTACATAAGTCTTTAAGACGGATCACTTACCTCTAAGATATTTGAGGAGGAGAACGTCGTCATGATCTGGTTTCAAGACATCTTTCAGATTGTCCTTAAACTAATAGGTAAAAATAAAACAAACATAGTATGACAACTAAAAACAGTGGTGTCTGGTAGAATGGTGTACAGCTCGTTATTCCGAAGGTTCGTTATTCCGAAGGCTCTTCAGTCCGAAGATTCCTTATTCCGAAGGTTCGTTTTTCCGAATTTCATTTTCGGATGAACAAATCTTCGGAATAACGAACCTTCGGAATAATGCCACAAATGTTCGGATTAACGAACCCTTTTTCATTTTCGGATTAACGAACCTCTAGGTATAGGGAATTTGCGTGTTTCGGATTAACGAACCTTCGTAATAACGAACCTTCGGAATATCGAACCTTCGGAATAACGAACAGCACCCGGTAGAATAATCCTATCGATGTATACGCAGGACCAGTGTAATCCAAACCAATGGAACGCATTATACTATATAGAGAGGCGGAATTAGAATGTGGACACGGCCAAAGCGCATGGAGACGACTTTGAAAACACTCATGAAATCAATGCACACGACTGATATTGGTATATTAGTTCTCATAATCAAAAGGAATTTTTATGAACTGCATGATACAATAAATCATATTTATGATCAACGGAAACCACTCTATCATCACTGCAGTGAGTTCTTGAATGTACATTTTTTTTCTAGTGTGTGTTTGTGTGTGTGTGTGTGCGTGTGTGTGTGTGTGTGTGCGTGTGTGTGTGTGTGTGTGAAGGGGAGGGGGCAAGCCCCTTTTAATGGCAGTATGTACAATGTTCAGGTTAACGTAAATTATGTTAACACTTACTAATCAACTCTTTCTCCCATTTCAGCTGTAGAGAATAGTTTCCAAACCCATTATCTCGTCATCATCTATTCGAACTTTTTAAAAAAAATCATAATATAGCGTAATAGGGCCCATAGGACAGACTTGAAACTATAGTTATCAAAACAAGTCTACCTGGATAGGAATTGGTATGATTAAGGGGGTGTGTCACACTAAAGACGCGTTGAGCAGAAAAATAAAATGTGCAAAGGTTATTGTTGTTACCTTTGTCAGCTTCTCCCTCTGGCTGTCCGATAAGTCGCCGGGAAATCCACTCATATTGGCGGGAAAGCTTTTTCAGAATCCAGCTGAAGAGACAAAAAGCAGTTAAACAATGTCTAAAAGTCTCGCCTCGAGAAGAGAGGAATTGAGCCGTCGCCAAGCCAACGAACTGCCAGATAAACCGGTCTCAAAATGGCATCTGTTCCTGTCTGTATAGCAACAGCGACACGAGAGCCCAACGATGTGTCAACTGTCCACACAATTCGGCAAATTTATCAGAAAATGGAGGAGGGTTCGATAGTAAACAATCCACGGTTGCAAGGTTGAAATCACTCCCGGAGGGCTAATTACTGAGTAATTAGACGCGAACACAAAGTCCATCAAAGGTCGACTTGATCCTATACTCTGCCTTGTTTTGATTTCAGGTTTATATCTCTGGGATGACACAATTTGTTTCGGATAACGTGTTTATATAGTAGAGAACGGGCTGGAACTAGAAACCTAAATCCGGAAATTTGTCATCTCACAATATACCCTTTTCCTGAACTATTATTCTCTACATTATACAGGATAGAAAATATGGCTTATTTTATCATGTTTTCATTGTGGGTCCCCATTAGCGTAAACTACGCAGTGATTGAAGTGTCACCCCTTTCCCATATAATGCAAAAATAAAAGAGACAAACTCATAGTATAAGTTACCATCGTCTGCAGTTTAATGAGACTGTTACCTGCCCTATACCAATGCTTTTACCAAAGGCACACTCCATTAGCTGGCATGACTGTTGCACTTGGTAGAGAAAGAATTAAAAAAAGCCAAAATTCTGGAAAACTGTTATATGCACGGCCTTATATTACGAACAGTTATCGACTGGAACACAAGTCCCCTCCCTCCCGCATTGTACACAATAATATCACGTAGGACGACCAACATAGATACATATAGCACCCCTTTACTCACACACACACACACACACACACACACACACACCACACACACACACACACACACACACACACACACACACACACACACACACACACACACACACACACACACACACACACACTCGCACACACACACTCGCACAGCCATACATATACCTGTTGACTCAGTGTCATAGAGTGGTTTCCGGTGAGAGAACTAACATTAGTTTGCAATGTTCTACAGGTGATTGTATAAAAATTGGAAGGAAGGAATACCCACATAAAAATGGTTTAACAGTGGACTTATCCTCTGCCTCCCGTGACACTGCATGCGTAAGACCTTTACTGTGTCCCCGGGATAGCCTTACAGCAAGCAACAGGTTTGGCATTCTCTGGAAGATGACCTTTTTGTTTTACCACTAAGCCCTCAGATCTAGGGCGATCGGACAGTCAATTAGAATTTGCGTTCCTGAACAAGAGGATATCATCTTATCTAGAGAGGTTGAACCATGCAGTGTCCAGGTTCAGTTCAATTGGAAGACACAAGACAGGGATATTGTTATGAAAAGAGTGATTGATGAAAGTTTCATTCTTTTCTGTTTATTTTTGCGCGGGTGGGAAGGAGGTAGAAACATGAAAATCATCATAAGGTACATTTTTTTTTTTTGCACGACAATACACTTGAAAATCGTCTCGATTTAAATTGCAATCTCACACCATGTTCAAGATAACTTTGGTTAATAGAGTAAAATCAGAAGAAAATATGCTCATTCTGGTTAATGGTTGGGTCTTATAGATTCTGGTTAATTTGACAACGCCACAAGCTCCGAAAGCAACAACGAGTAAACGCCCAAATTATGCTACATTTAATGCAGTGAAAGCGGGCTCCGTTATTGGGCCTACATGGATCCTCCTCTATACTAAATATCCTGTGAGTGAACAGACAAAACGTAATTTTGGATATTTTTGGTCATTATCCGGCACCGCAGACAAAATCTTATTTTCACTCATTCCAAACAAAAACAAAGCAAAGTAAAACAGAAAAAAAAAACACAATGGTCAATCAAAATTTTCATAAAAAACCTCTTAACATCTACAGGTCTCTCTCCTATGAAAGGGAATAATAATCTACATTTTTCAATCACGTACAGGTGTAGCGATTGATGCAGAAGTGCGCCTCCAACGTCATAACGCCACCAGGAGTATGACACAGAGGTATAGATCGCTGAAATTCTGCAAAAATCTTACCGAAAGATTCCATTTGTGTCACATTCAGGGTGGTTGAATAATTTTCATGCCATTCATGTTTTCTGTCTAGTTAGACAAAGCACTACAGGGGGGCATTTCATAAAGCGTTTTGTCTGACAAATTGGTCGGACAAATTTGCTGTCAGCCAATCACATCTTATGAAAGGATTTCAGTAGCTAAATCACAATTTGTCAGACACATATCCGACCAAAACGCTTCATGAAATGCCTCCCCCCTCCCCCCAGATTGCACTGTCTGAAATCGACTTTTCAGATAATTCGTAGCTGCCCTACTACTGATTTCTTCTACTTCACTTCTTTTTTTCTTTTTCTTTTTTCGATGACGCCTTCGTTATTTGTAATGGCGGCGATTACATTCGGCTTACCTCATAGGCCGCGGAACCGGGGGCTGCAGCCCCCCCCCCCCCCAACACACACTTTGTAAAAAAAAAAAAAAAAAAAAAATCTGGGAAAACCCACAATACCAAAGAATATCAATTTCCAAAGATTCAGCCCTTAGAATAAATTCTTCCCGTCTAAGCCGGGTCAGAGCGAACCTGAAGCACGAGAAGTTTCACCGCTTACCTTTCGCAGGTCGAATTATTTTGGGGGTTCGTATCAAATATCTTGTTACAAGGGTAAAGTTTGAGTGCCCTTGAGTGCTTGTCGCGACTCCTACACTGACCTGGTTGATAACTCGGTGATAACTGATTCAAGAGCATAAGTAATAACGCAGGAAGTTTGCCGATTCGATCCGAAAATAGGATAACAGTTTTAGATATGCAACGCCCTTTGTTCAGTAAAAGCTTGGGCATCAGCATTAAACGCACAATGCACTTTGAGAAAGACGCATAAAAATCGCTGTGCATCACCCCTATATCACACAGTCCCAAATCACAGAAACTGTTGAGCCGATGGCACACAATTTGACGCCAACGTAGTATATTGTATTTCTGACACTTTCTTCGCGCCCATTCCTTCCCAATCAGCCTCGCCTCTATATCTATGACAACTAAGGCAAGGAACCATCATAAACAGGCTTCTACACAAAAACACTTATATCAAGAACAACGAAATTGTAAAACATGTGAAGAATCTTTTTCAACATTTTCAACATTTTAGTAAATACTATGCATCTAGGCTTAACATTTCGTGCATGTGTTTGTACCTTATCTCGATGTATGCAGAATATGCATATTGCTCTTTTATTTACTTGTTCTCTACACTTATATTCTTTGTTGTTGACATGAAAATCAAAATGAATCAACTGAAATAAAAGAATCTGGAGGTTTTGACTATAACACAGTATGTTGTCGTTTTTTTATGTGCGTATAGTAACGGCGAAACTTTTGAACGGATAATATAACTTTAAGTCGAAGTAGACTAGAAAAAAATTGCCTTTGCAGACATCCTAATCATATTCAAAACGCACACACACACACACACACTCACATACATACATACATACATACATACATACATACATACATACATACATTTGTTATCGAAGCTACAGGAATAATGAAGGAGTGCATATAGGCCTATACACAAAGCTCAAGCATTACACATTTGGTTCAACTTCACTACCCCAATGGAATAATTAACCAGACCATAGTCTTGACGTCAAATGATTGTGAATCATCTTGAAATTAATATACAAGTTCAATTTCAATTTCAATTCCAATTCAAAATAATTCAATTTCAACTCAATAATTATGTTCATACGCTGAAACCTCCCGGTACATAATAAGCCAAATAATGTATTCGCTGCTATTAGCAGTTAACAAACTGGACAAAGGCAAGAAGCGAAATCAATGATCAAAAATATCTTTATTCACAATAAGGTTACTTAATGGATAATTTCCAGCACATTATATCAAATCTTTGTATATATATGTAGGGTTCACATAAACACTGGACCGTGATTGCTCATAAAATGCACTCACATGACAATGCAGAGAGGGTCGAAATTTTTATATTGCGAGCAGGTCAGGTAATTAAATACACAAATTCTAGAATTTGACCGGCTGCCGACCCGTCGCGAAGGGGCTGCAGAATAAAATGATGTGCATCTATGTCGATATGACAAATATTGCCTTGCCCATTGTTGTAACAATAATGATACTTGACAGTCCCTTAGGAGTTATATTTCTCCTCGAGACAATATTTTCCCTTAGCGTAAGGGAATATCTGTGGAAAGCTATTGTTAAGTCTCGTTTGGGATATCAAGTATTACGCCTGCAGTACACATTATCTGTATAATCTGTCTACAGGGCATACATGTATTTGTACATGAATATATATCACATACGTGTATACAAATTATGTATAAACATATACACACATATGTGAATATATATGTAAATACATATATAAAAACGAGTGTGTGTGTGTATGTGTGTGTGTGTGTGTGTGCTGCTGTTGATGCTTTTCTTAGTCTGGGTATGTGCTCGTGGAGGAGTTATTTCATCATCTTATATTTTTCATAAATATTTTATATAAAACACAAGTTGCAGCTTCCGAGATGAGAGGTATAGTTTGTCATGCAAATGATCAATGATAGGAATAAGAAAAAAATCCAACACGCACTGGCAATGAACTCACACACGCTGTTTTTACAATGGTTCGGTTCGTACAGGTCAGTGCAGGTAGTGGCATTTTGCCCTGACTTGTACCTAAACCATTGCTATTGTCATGTTCGTAGCCATATAAACCAACTACCATTTATACAGTAGACAATATACCGACCGATTGTTCCATCTACCAAACGTATGTTTACACAAAGCAAATCTTTAAAGATGGGCATGAAGACTTTCCAGGTAAATGCAGTGTGTTAATAATTATTAAGTATTCTATACCGCCTCCCCATCCCCATCCCCCCCCCCCAAAAAAAAAAAAATGTCCCGACTTTTTTTTTTTATTTGTGGAAATAGTTTTTTTTTTTTTTCAGATTAGAATATCTCCTTATGTACCTCAACGACTCAAAAACTTTCAAAACGCTCAATGTGAGAAAATTGACACTTAATCTTGGTTGGACCAACAAAAAAGAAACCAAACGTTTGGTTGCTACCAACATTAAGACTTGCAAATGTTCATAATGACTGGAAAAAAATAAAGCTTTAGACAAATCAAATGAAACACCATCTCCTAGTTGTCAATGTTACTTTACTTAAGGGAATCAGTCGCTGGTATTGGACTTGTTTCAATATTAAGATACTGAATTCTGAATTAAAATTCTCAGTGCAAGATGTCCACCCCTCCCCACCCACTAAACCCTCCCAACAACAACCTCAAATTGGAATATATTCATTTTCATATTGGTAAGGTTCAACCATTATTGAGTGAGATCAGGGGGGCATTTCATGACGCGTTTTGGTCGGATATTTTTTTTTTTCTGACAAACTGTTACAAGCTACTGAAATCCTTGCATCCGATTGACTGAGAGCAACTTTTGTCGGACAAAATGCTTCATGAAATGCCCCCAGAACACTTTACGGCAGTGAAGGGCTCTCAGTTTCATCTTCAATGATGGCACGCCCTGCCCCTGCGGATGTGATCTCTGACAGTCTGACTGAAGGTAACCCTCTCGCTACCAAAGACAAACTCCTCAAGTTCGTTACAAATGGAGATATAAGACCCTAAAGTCCAGATAGGGTTAATCGGACACGTCTATCGTTGCAAAGTCGTCGGTCATTTCGCGGAATTCGGGTTCAGCGTCAGTTGGTTCCAGGAGCTCCAACCAGTATGACAGTTTTTTCGTCTTGGTCCAGCTGCTGTTATCAAATTTGGCTAGATCTGAAAAAAAAGAAAGAAAAGAGGAGTAATCCGGTAATATAGATATATGTCCCTGTTGATGCTGTATACGAGAGAGATAAGAGAAACTGGACAAAATGTTTGGAAGTATCATTTTGACACACAAATCAAAGAATAGTCGCTAAAACTTTCTCTGCCCATAATAAATTTAATTTTTAGAATTTACCCTCATCAACTGGTGTTCCTTGAAACAAAGTCCAAGGAAGCTTTATTGAAATGCAGAATATGTTTTCAGAACCTTAGATAATGATAATTATTACCTATGTGTCATGATGTGTGCCATGTTCTGGCTTTGTACATAATTATAATTCACTTAAAGCTGGGGGTTTGTATTGATCTTGAAATGTGAAAAAAATATATATACATATATCCCCACAGGCCTGATGTGTGCCATATTCTGACTCTGGTTGCATTAACTCATGAGACCCGGGGGCTTTGTATTGATACTTACACAGTCCTGGTTCGGTGATGAGGAGTTCTCCGTTTTCAGGGACCATGTGACTATTGTACTTCTCCAGCTTCATGATCGGCGTCTTCTTTCCTTTATCGTCAACGCGGTCGACGCCGAATTTGATGTCGCTCACGTCTGTCTGGAATTCGTACCTTCTCAGGTCAACGAGCAAGGGGGGGGGGTAGAGGAAGAGGTAGAGGTAGAGAGAGAGAGAGAGAGAGAGAGGGAGGAATATGAGATAGGGAGAAAGTGAAGGGGGTTAAACAAAGCCAGTTAACATCGTCGTATATATTGCTTTTTGCAGCTTAAGTGACACTTCAAAGTGAAGCGTTAGAGGTATTTTTTTTTTCCCGATAGCAAAGCATTGACAAAACTATCACACAGCAATGCCTGCCTGTCTGACTGACTGACTGACTGACGTGGCAGGAAATACTACAACCTTTAGTGAGATCTGCAATATGAAAATTAAGTAAGGTACAGGCCTACCTGAGAACACTGTCGGGTTTTTTGATGTCATACTTCAATTCGACGGTACCACCTCTCGACATTTCCTTCATGGTCAGAGTATGGGGAGGCTCGCGGTCCTTCAAGTAAAACGACTCCGGGACCTTGCCGCCAGGTTTGACCTGAAAGCGGAAGAGATATCATAAGCTGAATATTGAATTAAAGTAAAGTGAATCGACCTGTTTCATCATTTATATTTCGTCAGAAATGGTAGATAGATATCAATATGAAATTACCGCATAGTTTATCAGTCACCATTTGGTTTATTGCGGAGTAATTCTTGATTCTATATCATTATCATCATCATGAAATTATTATCCCGTATTATAGGAAAACGTCCAAGTTTTATATACATTCCCGTCACTTGACAGGTATGTCTTAGACAAAGATAGTGCCAGATATATTATCTCACTCATGACACATGTAACATTTTGGATTCCCGTTGAGTCAGTTGGCATCCCGCCGTCATATAATGCTGCACAGATACTCAACACCTATCATACTGTATATAAGACCTCCAATTTCCACCGTGTTATGGGTAAAAACTTACCAAGGTCTCGCATTTAGGATTCCCATCGGGATCAGTCAAAGTCCCGCCCCAATGTGCGGGAAGCTGATCGGCATCAATGTATTTCAGGAGTTCTTCTTTCCAGCCACCTAATCCAAAAAATCAACGACATGTAGTCATGGAGTGTATGAACTTTTTTACCGCATAAATTCTTAGTGGTCATCTGCATTCATCAATAGGAAGATGATGTCAGAAACTTTGAAAGATGTACAGGTGAGGGCGTATGGGTTGTTAAGGTTGACGGGCAGTGCAATGTGATTTTCGTTACAGCAGAATAATCGTTATACAGTTACTGTTCGACACAAATAACGTTGATGGTCATATGACATTTGCTTCTGCGACAGTTGCACCCATGAAATATCTGCACGCTAAGCCAAACACAATTTCTACTCACAAACACACCCTCAACCCTAACCCCAAGTCCATGGAGAAAATCAAAAGTCCCTGAAGAAAGTGGCTTTTCTTTCTCACCCTAGGTAATTGTATTTCCATAAATATAATTTAGTATATTTTATAATGTTGACATAATATGTACATATATCTCATGTAAAAAACAAAATAAATTTACAAGTTTTGTTAGAGATGGAAAAATAGATGAATGAATGAATGAATGAATGAAAAAGTACGACCGGAACAATTGTCGCAGGAGCAAGAATGTCGTGTCACCAACGTTGATACCCCCCCCCCCCATTAGGTTCTACGGATTGAAAGAGCATAATAAAATTGCTCTCGTACGAAGAGCACCCCCCCCCCCCAAAAAAAAAATAAAAAAGTTCGAAATGCGTGGGCTTAACAAGAACTCATTGTCTAATATCGGTTTCATCCAGAAATTGTATTGTCACTGAAACCTTTTTTTTTTTTTAATCTTAGGGAGGCAGTATCAAACATTGGTTCTGGTTTTTTTTTTTCTTTTTGTAATCGTCACGTGTCATTATTTCACGTGGTCTCCATCTTCAGCTCCACCTCTGGGGCACAACGCAAAACAGTTCGCGCGCTTGTGAATAATTATGGTCATTGCTTACTTCCGAGGACTTGGATCTTTTTCCTCGTGTCCTCTCGCAGGAACGGTTTGATGAGGGAGTATGCCAACGGGAAGATTTTCGGGGCGTTGACGATGAACAATCGGTGGATGAGCTCCGGATAGTGTTGCTCCTCGATCACGGCTACCTGTAATGTGAAGTCAGAGGACAGGGAGGGAGGAGCGATGTTACCTCGAGGAATGACTGCAACAAGCTATTTTATCCTCTAATTCACTTTGTTTTGTTTAGTACATTTACTTGACTTTTCGTTTCGTCTTGATAAGTTCCTCCTAATCATGGTAAGGTCTAAATAGATATCTGTACCTCATCTGATCTCATCTGATGACTATCTGATTTATCCTGGGACCTGCGGTTGAACAAGCTTGCTTGTATACGCAGGCTTATATACGCAGGCTTCATCATATATTTCTCGTACTACTTGTATGACCAAAGCCCAACTCTAAACAGACCTTGATGTTTATACAGACTGTTTTACATTCTATGGGAGTTTCAGTCAATTTATGCTTTGTATGATTTTGGTATTGTATATATATATATATATATATATATATATATTTTTTTTTTTTTTTTTTGGTTGTATGCTATTTTCGTGAGAAATATGAAAATGAACTGAAATTGAAATAAAATTAAAACGTTTTCGAACAGTGCTATGCTATACTATGACTATCATCTTTATACCATAATACGATTTTGTTGTTCTACTTTATATTTCTGTTCAGGGTTCTTCTTAGTTTCTCAGAGCCGATTAATCATTTTTCTTATGAACTATATTCTGTTAAGAACATGATCATGGACCAAGAACATTCGTGTTTGATTCCTCCGTGTTTGTTTTATTGTTTTCATGCCCATGACAATTTCACAAGAATGGTTTGACCGTCATACCTTCTGGAGAGCGTCTACACCAGGCTTCCACAAATGGTGAAGACCAAGCTTTTCGAGGTCGATGACGGCGGTTACTCCTTCGATACGACGACCATATTTCTTCAGGAGAGAAAAAGAAGAATAAGAATATTACAACGTAGACGAACATTTAACCACTATCAGTGTATTAGAATGAAAGAGGAAGGGAAAATACCGTAAGGAACACTGGGTGATTAAATTGTAATGAGCTATTGACTAAATGACGAAAATGTGCAGTTATTTTGACCTACCTCCTTTTAAACAAATATAGTTTTGATACTATATGACAGACACAAACCTTAAAGGGGAAGGCTAGTAACTGATCAGTGGGAATCAGTGGAAATGCTGGGAGATGATTGTTCCAATCCTTATAGGATTCATTCAAGAGTTCATTGTATATCTATTGTTGTGTGAAAATGATTTGCTTCAGAACGGTCTCATATTCAAGTAATGTGCAGATTGATGCTCCGTCACTGACCAGGGACGCTAACCTGGAAGCATTAAACTGCACATTACTTGAATATGAGACCATTCTGAAGCAAATCATTTTCACACAACAATAGATATACAATGAACTCTTGAATGAATCCCATAAGGATTGGAACAATCAACTCCCAGCATTTCCACTGATTCCCACTGATCAGTTACTAGCCTTCCCCTTTAACGCATTGACCATATACGTAATAACAAGTATATTCAAATAACATTGGCCCAATCAGACCAAATTTTTAACGATCTTTTGTATTAATATCAACAAATTACCTAGAAGAGGACTATATTCTGTTGTTTTGGGGATGGATTTTTTTTTTTATCACATTCAAAATCACAACTCACAATTAAAAGTATGAGAAATTAAGTCTATTCAATTGTTTTGTGTTTTTTTTTTTCATATTGGCCAAAATTAAGGAACGCCGTTTCTGCATCATCATGATATCGTATGCACGAACGACGTTTTGCTTCTTACCTCCAGTGACATCTGGTCCTGTTGCTGCCCTAGCTCCTCATTGTAGTATATGTTTGTCTTCAGTATGTCGCTGACCTTTGCCGAGTACATGATTCCTGAAAGTAAACATAATATGAAATCGTATTAACCCTTTCTGTGCCGGGAACTTTGAACAGTGTGTACAAGGCTATGGGGTTTCTGTACCACTCTGTGCTCAAAGCACACACAGGGTGAAAAGGGTACAGGAATTTCTCCGCATGATATAATCTGTGCAGAACAGTACTGATATTCACGGCTACTACAGTTAAACAGGTAAGCATTTGAGGACGTTCTTCTTTCAATTTGATTTTGTTACATATCATTTTAATTACGTAAATCTGCTCTATTTCTAGCCTAATCTGTGCTGTAGAAAGTTATCTCGACATGTCTTACTGCTGAGAGCACAAGCACAAGTATTCTCGTTGACTATAGATTATTATATATATATATTGAAGTTATTTATCTTTTGAATTCCCTTATTTTTCGTAGTTACAATCAAACTCACCTTTAGGATCTAAATTTCCAACATCTGCGACGTAGATAATGTGTCCTTCCTTGTCCATACCGGTGATACCTCCAGCCCAATACTTTACAAAAACCTGTAAAGAACGAAGGAAGAAAGCAATGTCTTCATGATTGCCATTGAAACCAGACGATACTGTCTACAAAACATATTATACCGTATGTTCCCCCAAAATTACAACGGGACCCTCCGCAATGATATCTTTAAAAATAGTGAATCAATCCAAATACAAATTCATTGTATGAAATTATAGCTCATTGCCTACATCTTACAGAAAACCCCATTCGATTTGCTTCAGTGGTCAAAGAGAAATGAGGAGTTTTGTAGAGGACGTCAGAAATCTCTTCCCTCCAAGTTCTGTCTATCGTATTCACACACTAGAGCATCGAAGTGCTGAACTTGGAAGAATCAGACTCATGACATGCTTTACAACAATCGACATTTCTCTGTGACCGTTCACCAAAATTGAATGGGGTTTTCTGCAAAATAGAGCTAAGATGTTATATTTTAAGACTCTGAAGTAGCATTTAGACAGTTTAATCATATTGGGTGTTATTAATGCGAAAATCTGATTGTATTTTTTTTTTGATATACTGTACATTGTACGACATTAATATATTCGATATCACGAAACATACTGGCCGCAGATACCAGTATGCGCATTTCGATCGATCATGCCCATCATCAACTGCCTATAACAGAAACTCTTTTTCAATATCGCTCCACAGACCTCATGAAATTGTGAAATTCAACATAAAAACATTCTGTTTGTCTGATATACATCAACTCTACATGGTTTTAAACCAGTTAAATTGGACTTTCGCTGAAACCGGTGTATCCTGCTATAATATCGCAGAGGCTGTTACGAATATCATACAACAGAACCATTGACCATAGTG
This sequence comes from Diadema setosum, assembly GCF_964275005.1. NCBI lineage: Eukaryota > Metazoa > Echinodermata > Echinoidea > Diadematoida > Diadematidae > Diadema > Diadema setosum. The sequence continues at coordinate 8,275,341 of NC_092688.1, forward strand.
GCATTCTACCCGCAGCGGTCAGCACATTCTCCATATTCTGTGATATATCAACTGGAAACTGGGCAAACAATCTATACAAGCATAAAATTCTGTTCCTCGAAAAGTAGAGCGAGTTTGAATACCTACATCTGGAATGTTGAACCACTCCAATATCGTGTCGACTTTGTTCTCTTTCCTCCATTCCAAGTCCTGCAAGGGAAAAAAAATATCTGTCACACTCTGTTGCACATCCGTTTTACAGTAATCTTCGTATAGTACATGAATAGCTAAACGGACCTTCGGATCTCAAGGTCTCAAGTACCATGAGTAAAAAGGTGTTTTCAAAATCTTCATGCATTCTTGTCTCTTGCACATTTGGTTCCTTTAATAATAAAAAAGACACACACACACAAACACACAAGAAAATGCCCAAGCGAAATTATAAGTAGCGAAATGTGTGCATTTTTTCCTTCTGTTTTCACTGCTTCCTCACAATCACTGTCCACAAAACGCAGATATGTCGTACAGGCGTTCACTACATATCTAAAACTGAGGAGTTTGTGACACGTGTGGTTTTTACAAACACAGAACACAACCCGTATATATATATATATATATATATATATATATATATATATGCATGCATATCTTTAATCAAGTCTTATTGGATAAATTGATATGGAAGCAGAGTATACTGTGATACATCTTGTTTTTGCTTGCTCTACACTGGACACAGCCTGACAACAAATTGACTTTGCAAATCTCATTACAATGTTTGCAATCATCCGTTCCAATAACTTTAGTAAGTTACCATAGGAACGGCTTAAAACTCGTAACTGATTGGCTGTTCCTTGGCTGCTGCAGCCCTTGTTTTGTATCATTCCACTCTACAGTGACCGCATATATATGTTAAAACTGCCTCAAAGACGCATTCCAGTCCATGTTTTCATTCACCAAATTCATTTTTCTCTTACCAAGATTAGTGATTACAATTCCTCACGTGTTTTCGCAGAGTAATTGTTACACGTGGATGTGAAAGATGGGGGAACAAACTCTAACGACCAAGAAAAGGGAAAAAAGAAACTACTTAAAACCCAAACATAAATTTTGGCACAATGATTTTATCAGCTGGAGCCGTGTATTTGCACACGAGTGGACTTTACTCCACAGTTAAAAAAGGGCATGGCGCGGCATGGTGAATAAAGGTCTGAGGTGTAACGCGCGCCATAAAATTGCCTTCTTGATTGATAGATAACTCATTAAGATTCTGCTATCTGGGCGTGGCTTCCGGCAACAAAATCTAACGTCTACAGGAAGGTAAAAACCCCAAAAAGACAACCCCTCCGCCCCACACACATTCTGATGAAATTGCTTCATGCCAATCTCCCTATAGTTTACTCGCTGCTATGCTCATATAACATTATTTCATTTGCGGTTTCGTCATCTTTAATTTTAAAAGCCTCTTGAAACATAAAAAGTGAAGAAACTTGATAGTATGAGTCACGCAGTATTGGGTAAATTCAAAAGGCAAATCAACATTAATTCACGAAAAACAAGATGCAAAAGTGTTTTGTAGAAGATTCATGTTGAGATGTATAGTGGATACGCAGAAAACGAGTGAATCCTGTCTATTAGCTATGAGAAGGGGTTCCATATGAAAATAATAATCATATATGTAATAGTTGGCACTAATAAATCATTTGTTTCTGGTCAGTTTCCTTTTTGTTTGCTTTCATTTAACTTCCATAGTATTTTGAACCTTAATATTACCGGTATCCCATGCATGTAACCCACATCCCCACATGGATAGGACTCTCTTTCTTGTTGTTGTTGTTGTTGTTGTTGTTGTTGTTGTTGTTGTTGTTGTTTTTCCAATGCATAAAATGAAATGTTAAGTATTCACCGTACTGTTGTAATGGATAGAGCCCCTACAGTGAACAGATGGCACATATCCTGCATTGATACATCTTTCTCAAAAGTGATGGTATTGGGGAACCAGAGCCTCATTTTAATATGACATGAATATTTGTGTGTAAGGTATACACACACATAAATAATTATGTACGTGGGTGCGTGCATATTATGTGAATGCGTGTACATAGTCTTGTGAGGGGATTTTTTTTTTCTTTCCTTTTACTATTTTGTCATTTTCTTTTCTTTCCTATACAGTGTATTGCTTATTACGGTCAATTGCCCCCTCGGAAATGCTTACAAAGGTCATTATTATTTGGACTGATATTATTATTATTATTATTAATGCCATTGTTGCTACCGTACTTGAAGAAGAGATCATGGTCATGGTATTGACATGTGACATAAAGATATCGTCTTGACATTACATTTTCATGAATACAAACACATTCATCATTCTCATGCATATTAATGTAATAAATGATTTCTACGGCCTTTCAATACACGTTCGAAGTGGAAATGAATTAAAATGAGTACCCGCATGTATAATAACATAATTATTATCATTAAACGCGGATCTTCACGTATTGTCCTCAAAACTACAATACGTGTACGTACCTTGCGAAACATCTGCTCTGCCTTTTTTAAGTCAAACCTGCGTGCTGGACGAGAAATGAATGAACATTACATGTCTCTCTCAGTTTGGAGTACGCGAGGATTTGGGCGTGATCATGAATGGCTGTACATGATGAGCAAACAGGTAATATTTCTCCAATTCATCGTAATTATATCAGGAGGGATGATACATTTGCAGAATAAAATCATAGAAATTTTAGAAATAAACGCAATGAAAACAAAAAGAATAAATAACTGAATAGAGCTGAATAGATGAAGGACACACTGTATCTACGGAATGATGAGATTTATCACTATCTCAATGTCGCGGGGGTTTTCTAGAATGCCTGAATTGGTAGACTGTTCATATACATAATTACAACAATGATATGCTGAACTTAATTTTTAACTCTCTTGTGGTTCGTAGCCTGACATGAGATAAAATTTCATTTATCTTTGGGCATATGGCTATCTTTAATACGTTAAGGCAAAACCTGTAATGTGTTTTGCTGTTGTGTTAAGCAAAATTTGATCCATCATACATGATCATTAACAGCTTCGCAGTATCACATTTCACGTCTCGCTATTTCCTCGTGGCTATCATGTTAAACAGAAGTATAGCAGATGTCATATTGGTTCACAGTGCACCCAAGCGAGAAGCCCAGCAGAGGGGACATTTTGCTCTCTTCATCACTATGTAAACTAAAATAATGTTACAACTTAGCACTTAGCACAAATCAGAAGGACATATATTTCTCCGCTATTAACTGTACGAAGAAAATATAAGCATGTTGCCTCATCTTACCTCGCAGAAATTTGAGTAACAGCATGTCATCGTGCTTGGGAGCCAGAACATCCTTTAGGCTCTCCTTGAACTACAAATCAGATCAAGCGACATTATAGAACGGGTGTTTTTTTTTTTCAATAAAAAAGAACAAGAGGTATAGAAAGAAGAAAAGAAAAATATCCCCAATAATGTGATCGTACATGTAAACATGTAAACAAACACCAGGATTTTGCAGTCGCGCTTGAAATAATATTGACATCAAAACCCAGAATACACACGGCCTGTTTATACATGTATACTCATTCACACAAACACGCGCACACACGCACGCACAGATACACAGACACACACACAACGTCATACATTTCGTATTTTAATCCTCCTATAGCTGCTGACTTGCCAGTGTCTCCATTCACTGGCTTAGTATCTCCTTGAATCTTTTGATAGTGAAGTATGTGCCTCCCGCAACCTCAGATCGCCTCAGAAAGGTCTTTTGCATTGCCGTGTGGTTAAGAATAAGTTTTAAGTGGAGCGATCTTTTGGTCACGCTACTCTTCTACTGGGGAATACTATTCAATTTTACGTAAAGGACTCAGCCACAACTTTAAAGTTCGAAGTGAAACCGTGTTTATCCCCCCCCCCAAAAAAAAAAAAATCATTTCGAATAAGGAGTTGATTGTATCTCTGCATGCATATATAACTTTGTGACTTTTTCGTCGAACACAGCACAGAAACAATCAATGGCACTGATAGGCGCTGTAGTAGCACCATATCAATGTAGAGTGTATAATGATTATACTAACTTACATCTCTCTCTCTCGATCGTGCAAATATGGTATAACATATTAATAATATGATAGACGCTTGCTTGAGAGAGCATAGTTAGTTTCATGAATACATCGTCGCATATATACAATAGGTACAATAAATCCTGCCCTTACTCCACGTTAATAAGTGGACTAGGGACAGAAAAATGTGAAAAAAATAACCGTTGCTGTAAAATATGTACTATAGTATATCGCTTACCTTGGCTAGTTTTTCCTTCTGCTTCTCATTTAAATCTCCCGGGCGACCACTCATGTTGATACCCTCTCGGTCAAAAAGAACCAGCTAATATTGTTCACAATGCTATTATTGATCAAATCACTGGCGTTCGGGGGCCTATAATTCGTGGTGACTGAAAATGCTGTGGGGAGGAATGTATGTATGTAGACCTATGCCCTTGGAGGCAAATGAACGAAAAGACGTTAAACGTGCTAAATTCAGCACGGCGACTCTGTAATTAGATCTACGTCATGCGAATCGGAGACATACGGGTCGTGCTCAAGCCTTGGAGCCCCTCTGCTCAAACGACAAAGTCCGGGCTGCTTGATAAGTGAATGATTAGCCATCATACCGCCATGTTTACAAAAGATATACATTAGACCTACCTATGCGGCATATCGGAGTATAGTACTCGAAGTGTGCGAGGTGAGTATACAAAGAGTAATAGCTCCGATGACGTAAGGCAAATACGACTCAAGTGGTAACTCATCCCAGGTCTGTGAAGACGGCGGTATGGACTAAAGTGACCCAGCGGATGGCGGTAGACGACACACACACACGCACACACAAATACATACACACACAAATGCACAAAGCAGGAGAAAAAAAAATGTCAAGATCAAGGGTCAGAAGTCTAGTACCACGTACTTGTTTGATCTAATTGTACAGTCGTCAGACCACTCGCAAATTTACTCGAACAGACGGATCTCAAAGTTACGATTCTACTTATCCGACAAGGCATCCTTAGACGGCATTATAATTATGATGAAGAAAGAGATAGAGGTGAGAAGATCTCAAGCATTTCATAAACACTGTATCAATACACTGTATTTCGTGTGTGGATACACTGCATGCTTTTACGTTCGAGCACGGAGTTTGGATTGTTTGACAGCAGGTTATTACTATCACTGTTTTTTTTTAAACCAATACTATAAATGTTTAAATCAACACCTACAACTCAACATTCTTTCGTTAACTATCCATCCTTCAAATTTTATTAACATAATTTTGGGGAATGATATTGTGACTGGTATGGCGTATACAGATCCTTGAAGAAACTCCGTGGAGTGTTTTGTTTTTTCATCGATCCTTTCATAAAGTCATTGTCACCCAGACCATATCCGTAAGCATTTCTTTTTCGAAGGGGCAGTAGATGTGGAGGGGCGGACGAGGTAAATATCTTTGTCAAGATTGTAGTGTGTTGACCTTGGAATAGAAGCTGAGAAAGGGCATCGGGAGAACATGGTAGGTTACTACCAGATAATTATTATAATGTCATGACAAGAATAAGAAGTTGCACACAATGTTCTGTTACATGTATATTACTATGTCTTAATGACAATCCCGAAAACCTTTGTATATGGCGATTCACTCCAAAAATGATGAACTCTTCAATCTCGATCACAGTCTTGTCTCCGCTGTTCACGACTACAGTAGGCCTATTCATCCATACATTTCCCTCTTTTTCCATATCAAGTTCATGGCAGACTGCAAATACACGCGCATATCTCAATAATAACATTTTTATTTGACAATAAACATATTATATGAATAGCACTAAGCAATATCAGGCTAAACATTAAACAACAATATGATAAATGACAGAGATAGTGGATATGAAAAAAAAAATACGAGTTATGGAATTACAGAATAAGGCTTCACAAGTCTGTAGAAACAGTGATATTGGGAGCAACTACTACATATTATTTTAATGAACAAACCAGAGGAGGAGATATAGTGTCATAATGTTTTAAAACTCTTGGATTGGTCAGTGCAGAAAAATCAGTTTTGATCAAATACGTTAGCAACTATAACTCCCAAATTACGAGATTACAAATCTTACTGATGCTTCCTCATACAGTACATCCCGAGGTGATGTGAAGAATATTGTAAGAGTTTTAATGTCTTATGGACAGGACTTTCTCCAGTCTTCTCGCCAACAAGTAAAGAAGGCTCCCCCTGCATTAGCAGGAGCAAGAGTAAGGCAGCAGATCAAAGACATGACCGAGCGTGGCGTCATTGAGCCTTCAGCGAGCCGATGAAGCTCGCAAGTAGTGCCGGTGAAAAAGAAAGATACCTCCGCCACCAGGTTCTGTGGGATTTCAGGAAGTTAAATGTAGTTCACTATATAGGAAAACTGCGTTCCCTCTACCCGGTTTTGAAGACTCCTCGCATAGGTTGTCTGGGGAAAAGGATGCCACCAAAACGACTACGGAACTGAATCGGTCCGCTTTACGCCATCTGTTAAAAATATCTATTTATTTATATACACGATTGTAGGTATCACCGGGAATATACAAATGCATTGAATGAACGTGTAATTATTCTGAGCATGCTTTCGACTTTTCATTATTACAGGTCAACAGAACACACGAGGAGATGAACCCATGAAGCCTCCTCCTACTAACTTTCTTGATGAACAGGGAGAACAGAAGGCACCTGAAGATACGCGCTCCTAGGTCGAAACCGAGAGTGTTCCTCGTCAATAGGTGATTTCATGAATATGAGACGCTAGATTTGATCACAAAGAAAATGGAACACAGTACAATGACAGCGCAACCGAAATCCAAGAGGAAGTCCAACCTAAGACCCCAGGGAAAGAGCAAAGCAGTGGAACTTGGAATGGGGTGGGTGATGCAATAAAGGTTAATCCTACTAGAAGGAAGTGACAATGACGGAGGATCAGATCAGGTGCGGCTGTCAATGAGGATAATAATTATATAACATTGTACCTCTACAGTGCAGCCACTGGGAGAGCCATAGCGACTGGGGACTCCACCAGATTATTTTCAGAAGTGGTGGCTCATTGGAAATCACGGAGAGCTCCAGATTCTTAACCTCGCATGACCAAACCGCAATGCACAGAAGAGGGAGTGTTTTCTTGGCTTAGTGAACATGTCCCGCAACCTCCAAATTACCTTATGTTTGACAAACAAAATATCCTTTGATGACGCTAACCATGAGCTTCTTTTTCATCTACAAGTTCTGCTCTGCAGTCAAGTGAAACGCTGGCATGCGCCAAAAGAAGTGGACAAAAGAGCTTGATGTCTGGAGGAGTTGCATCCGGTGCCACTACCAATTTCGACATGGTTTAAGGACCTGACGGAACACGGAGGAACCATCCAGGCGTCAGTGGTGCTCTCACGGCACCGATAGAAAGTACATCATAATGCCCTCATCTGAACATGCATCACGAGGATATAGGTTATCCAGGATAAAGATGAGGATAGGTTGTCCAGGACACTGGATAAGGGATCATGAAGGGAAGTGCCTATCATCTCTCACGGAGAGAAATCTCGACACGTGCACGGTGACAATGCAAAGAGATCATCCAGATGCAAAAGAGATCATCCAGGTCCAAAACATCAGCAAGGAGAGCATCATAGGAAGGAATGTCAAGCAACATCAGGGGAGAGAAATCGCTACGGGTGAACAGTGATGATGGTGCTAAGAGATCAGTAAAGTCCAAAACAACAGATAAGAGATCACCCAAGCAAGGAGCGCGGCACAGAACGGAAAGACACCTGTCCCCATGGGAAACCGGTGCAGAAAATCCCCATCTATCTTTGCGGGATCTCCAGGGTCAAGCATACGCTCAGTCGTGATGCGAGCAAAGGAGGACGAGGAGCAGGGACTGAGGGGCGACGCAAGAGTCTGTGGGGCCGGGGGATCACTACCGCCACATTACAGAGACTGTATTCAGTCCGAATTAAAGAGCGTATTGAAGAATAGGACTGATAGAAATGTAATCTACAGGTCGTTTGGTGCAAATTAGTCCTACAGATTTCTTTTTTTTTTTTGGTCAAAGTGATTACTATTATGTCAGGTGATAATAAATCAACATCGTTGTGCTAAATATTGGATGTTGCACGTTTCCTTTGGAAAGCTTGAGGTTGTACATCTTTCAAAACCTATAATGTAATATTGTTTGGATGTTTACATGTTTGCCGCCGTTGCTTGATGCATGTTTAGTTCTAATATCGTATTCAACGGGTTTAGTGTCAACGTTATTATCAATAGTACTATTATTATTATTATTATTATCATCATCATCATCATAATTATCATCATTATTATTATCATTATTATTATTATTATTATTGTTATTATTATCATAATTATTATCATTATTATTATTATTATTATTATTATTATTATTATTATTATTATTATTATTATCGTAAACTGGGGCGACAGTAGACAGGCGGGTGACTTTGGACAGTTCCAAAAAAAAAAAAGATTGTTTCACTTACTTTTTTTTTTGCTGTTGGTTTTTCTGAAAATATTTTTTGTAGGTTATGAAAGGGGGATATGTGAATATTTGACTGACCGCACTTCTCTTGTATATTGCATTACCTTATATGTTTTTGGGGCTTTTCTTTGCAGGGTCCATGGGATGCTTGAATTTTGTGGCCGTCGAACTTTTGGTACTCTAGGAATACAAAAGTATGGAAGCCCAAGCCTATTTGTTGGATAGTGAACATGAAGTGGTCATGAACCCACCTGTATACTCAGGATACCTGACCACCCTTACAAATTTCAAAATAGGTCATGTCCAATTTCACCCCTGGATTTGGGGTCACTTACGGGGTGACTTTGGACACCAAAGAAGTACCAAATGTTTGACAGCTACGCAATGTTCCCCCCCCCCCCCCCTTTCTTTTACAGATGAGATAGTTAGTTAGGATGGGGAGATCATATAAAAGGCAATCTGGATCAAGAGACTATCAACTTTTCAGAAGAAAGCATGAAAGATGCTGTGAAAGCTTGCCAAAATGGAATGTCAATCAAGAAAGCATGTGCAGAATCTGAATTTAACGTTAAAAGAGGGACTGCGTAACAGACTGAACAATCACACAGGCACACAAGATTTCCAGTAGACATTGGTTTTCATTTTGTGAACTTAGGTCCAAGAATTTGAGCAAATATTTCCTGTAGTTGGTTTTACTTTTGTGATTCCTAGGGCCAAGAAAACCTTGTATTTCCAATAGACATTGGTTTTACTTCTGTGATAACTAGGGCCAAGAAAAGCCTTGCGTTTCCAGGAGACACAATTTTGTTCTTTCTTTCCAAATGCATTTTTAAAAATAAAAATGTGTTATTTTGCAAACATTTCAAACTAACCTAAAGTTGCAATGAACAACATTCAAAGGAAATTACGATTTTTTTAAATTTTATTTAATTTTATTTTTTTTTGGTAGAACTACATACCCCGATACTTTAATCTGGCCAACCTCATGTGCACATGCATTTCTTGAGGTAAAACCCCAAATTATTCTTTAAAATGACATGAAAGTGATTCATGACCCATTTGAATAATAATTTACCTTATTAACATCGGTAGAATTGGAAAACTCAATGATGGTACATGCACAATACCTCACTTATCCATGTGATCAAACTTGCTGACTATCCTAATTGCAAGAAAATTCATGCAGTGCCTTGTTAAAGTAGCATCCTTTTTCATTTTTGTTCTAAACAATTATGAATATTTAGGTTTATTGAAAATTCAGATTTTCGTATATAGGGGTACCAGTAATTCTAGTACTAGTATCTTAGAAAAAAATTGTGCAAGCAAATATCTGTGAATGCCTCTTAAAACTGAAATTCTTTACATGTTCATTACTGCAGAATTTTGCTTCTAAAAACCACCATACACAATGTATAAATCATTCATGTGTATTTTGCATTTTGTAAATCATATTTGCTGGTTATGAAGCATTTCAACATGTTCAAGTTGTTAAAACTTTTTTGAACAACTTATTATGAAACATTTCAACATGTTCGAGTTGTTAAAACTTAAAAAAAAAAAAAAAAAACTTGTTAGTAGTCTAAACTCCCCCCATAGGGAGTTTATCCTTGGACAAACAGCAATCCTGCAGGGTATATTGACAAGGTGTCTATGGTTGTCAAAAGTTGCCCCGAACCCCGGGGACACTTTTGACATACTTTGGCCAAAAAACAAAAACAAAAAATATTAACATAAAATAGAATAAACTGAAGAAGTCTCTATATGGCATGATATCCTCTTTATTGGTACTTGTTAACCCCCACATTAACCACTGAATTCCTTTGTTCTTAATGAAGATATTAATAAAAATAGTTCAAATTTGTCCAAAGCCACCCCGGTTTATGGTATCATAATTATTATTATCATTACTATTATTATTATTATCATCATCATTATTAATTGCTGCCAACTATGCTGTGGTTGGTTGCTGGGAGGTAGGCAAGGACACGCCATGTGATGTTATCATACTTCATTACAATATAATACTACAGTAGTACATGTACAATGTACGTTCTTTTTGAATTTCCTTTGAAAACAGGCAATATAGTGTAGCTTTGTATGCAAGGCAATAAGGTACTGTACGACTGTGCTTCAGCAACCAAATCCGGTTTAAATAACATATACAGACCAAGACATCCAATTCCATATACGCGTACATGTAGTAGCAATTTTATTTGACTTGAACGTAGGTGTAAGGACTGTCATAGAAGGTCAACTTTCCATTGTCCATTGGTAATCTCCAGAAACAGGTTTCAGCAATTCCCTATCAAACATGGCTCAGCAAATGAAATGGTGGGTGACAATGTGAAATAAATAACATCATGCACAGTGCAGTAAATGCAGTGCAGAGATGTATGGCTACATTCTCAAATGGTGTCATTCCATATGTGCAACATGCTTGTACTGAAATCACATTTAAGGCATGTGACCACTCTTGGCCACAGCATGACATCATAACATATTATACAGTATAATACATTGCCAGATTAGATGATGCAAGTAGCAGATCAATATAGGCCTACTGAGGGTGTGGCAACATCTGAAAAAAAAAATGAGTGAAGTGCTAGAAATAGTTGTAGCTTTTCTAAGACTATGAAAATAAAATTTACACCTCAACTGTTCCTGGTGTTAGATGCCATCTTCCTAACATCTTTCCTGAAATATCACATTGTATAAACAGAGTCCTGCAAGCAATCACATTGTGCAAGGCATACAAACTCGTAGCCCTTCAAGCAATCAAATTGTGCATGACGTATCAGTACACATTCCTAGCCCTGCACACAAGCACATTGTGACCCCACTGTCTAATAAGAGCAGATCTTGTTCCTGCAGTATACACAGTTTGAACTGATTGTATGATGAGTGATAATCAATGTGTAGCTCTGTCTGAGAAGAAGTTAGGATAAATTGCATATCTCTATAACCCAAGGACTAGAAGAGACAATTGATATATGCTACACTGAATTATAAAGTATGATCTGGCAAAGAAGAACACACACAAAAAAAGTGTTTTCAATTATAACCTCCATGAAAAAAGCTCCTACTAATTTCATTCCACTATTTGCAAGAAATCAGAAGAAAGGGGAGGGGCTGTCTTGAAAAGAAATTATCTCAATGTCACATTTCATTTCGTGAGTTTACGCAAGAACTCACAGTGAGAGCCTGCTCAATGCCAACGCGCGCACAGTCGTATCGCTTCTTCGCACGTTATGCAAAGAAATACGTTCCCTCTACGCATGCAGTCAAAAAATCCAGTCTAATTCTTCTTTTGTACCGAGCATCATCATACCATTTTATCAACTTCTGGATAATTAGATATTGTAGCTCAATTAGAGCGAATTATTGTTTCTGAAGAGGACTATTACCAAGTGCTTTAATTAAACTTGTAAATTTGACCCTATGAGCTGACAGGAACATACTTTAAAAAGTTCAAATAATGCACCACAAAATTCACAAGAAAAGTTCAAAAGAATAAGTTTCATTCCTCATTATCAAATCCATCATTAAATGGTTGGTTGAGTGACCTTAAACAGGTAAATGCTTTTTCTGATATCTGGCAACATCTTCTGATTGCAATTTAGAAGGAGACTAGAAATGTCGCTATGGCGACTGGTATGCCACCACTACAATGCATGGTTCTCCTAATAGGTCTATACATGTAGTACAATGTCTTGACAATGTGTGATGACAGTTTCACATAATTGGCAAAATATTAAACTGACAGGTTCGTCACAAATGTGTTGAATGTTCACATTCCTTGAACTAGGTTTAATTAGATGAATGGCTATATTGTCTAAGAGTGCAGGTATTTGGAGATTTCAGGATTTTTACTTGACTTATGAGGAAGTGAAATTTAGCACTTTCACTTAACCTTTGACCTTTTGACCTTATGGCAAGAAACTTCCAAGAAAATCTCTATTGGGCAATACATGCATACACTAAGTTTCAAGAAAAATCCTGCAGGCATTACATAGATAAGAAGATGGACGAAAGGACAGATGGACGGACGAACAATCTGAAAACATAATGCTTCCGGCGACACTTCGTGGCCGAGGTATAAAAATAAGAAGATATGGTTGGCATAAGAGAGGGCATCTACTGTTAATGCATCTTCAAGAACTGATGCTTGATAAATCTGTTCATATATGAATGCTTACAATGTCTTCTATAAAGAGAATATGAAGATGCACAGATACCACATCGCCATGTCTGTCTTCCATTATGTGACATACACCGCCCATAGACCAGACTATGACACTTTACTCAGCTATAACCAAAATAATACCCACGGTGTATAAGCGATACCATTGGTGGCACTTGTAGTTTACACTACAGAATATGTGTGCCAATTGTCTTGTATACACCTGAGGAAACAATTTTCCACTTTTTTTCCACCTCACGGCACAAGTATCATAATGCTTGTTTCTGATTTTATGGACTTAATAATCGCTTCATTGATCATATCACAAGGAAAATGCATCCATAAAAAATATAATGCACTTGCCACTACATGTATTCTACAAATCAGAAAAAAAAACCCCAAATGGGCTATTTTAGATATTGGAGATGGCTTTGCAGAATATGAAGACATAACCACATAGGTAGCCTTCCCATTTTCCAGTCTAACTTGTCTTGAAGTTGATGATGGAAAAAAAAAAATCATACATATTTTTGAGAAACCTAGATAATAATATTCATTATATTATGATTTTCTTGAACAGCATGTCACATACAATACACATTCAATTGGGACAAGTATACAGTAAACCTCGGATAAGTCGACGTCGAGTGAGTCGAAAATCACTTAACTCGAAGCAAAATAAAAAGTCCCGATTTTTCCCTATGTATTTTCTCTAAGAAATATTTGGATAAGCCGAAGTACGAGAGTCGAATTTCGGCTGTGTCGAAGTAAAACATTCAGTCCCTTTTGTACAAAATACACGTAGTTTACATCACTTGAGCCGAAGAAGATTTGTCTGGCATTCTCATTACATTTAGAGGAGAACAAAAAAATCGGCATGTCGCAGAACCCCGTCCCTGGCCTGCTGCAGGTAAGCATGCACACTCACCGTACCGCTCTGCACGCCTGTCGAATACGTACACATGTATACATGTATACACACAGCACATCGATCCATATACTCTATCCATACACACAGCACATCCATACTTTATCCATGTCAAGCCAGAACTCCTTGGTCAACCAATCGCTGCTTTAATATTTTAGTGACAGGCCAAGTGGGCGGAGCTTGTTTGTGCGTGCCCGGCTGGCTGTATAGTTTTGTTCAGTGGAGGTGGGATGGGCCTGGGAGAGTGTTTGTCTCAGGGTAGGTTGACAGAGATGGCTACTTATGTTGCACCATAGACATAGCACATGCACATTGCCACATTAGCGCAGACATTCTCAGAACTACGTTTAACTACTAGTATTGATACAAATTCCATGTTCAATTTAGAACAAAATCACACACACACACATGCATGCAAATGTACTATAATACATGTACATAACTGTGAGTCGAAAAAAATTCGACTCTCGCGAGAGTCGAATTTCACTTAAGTCGACGCATTTTTGCCAGTCCCGAGAGCTTCGACTCATGCGAGGTTTACTGTAGTTATATAAGTCATTTACCAATGGTCTACGTCATAAACTTAAATATATTACACTAATATAGCTATAACAGCAATAAATGAAAAGTTATTTTGTTCTTGATTTTTGTCTCAACTTCTGGCCGTCTCCTTTGAATGCTTGGAAGGAATCTGGTTCGTCCTGTTGTGGAGAGAAAACAATAAAGAATACAACCAAACATTGGTGATAATCAGTACAGTCGCTCCTTTCATGTATGGGACTACAGCATGACCAATACCATGACTTTCCAATTCACTGAAGAACTAGCTGGCTTAAGTTTGGCGCGAGGACTTCAGAATGATATCATCAAGTATTCCAGAGCAAATCAAAATGATTTAATTGATATAATTAGCAGAGGCCCTGTTCTGGGCTTTGGAGCATATGTAGGCTAACATTTTGACTGTGTGCTTTGCTCAAACTTAGAAATTATAGCTTCAAAATCATTCAATCGCATAATAACCTCTGAATGATCCACAGAGAATATATCAGAATTACTTCATAGGAACGAACACCCCCCTGAACTTGTATTTCACTCTCATCACAGCCAGGGAATTGATCTACTAGGCCATCAAAACAATTTAATTTAAGGTAATTAAGTTTTATGAGGTATACTGTATGTACCTGTATTAATAAACTACTTTTTGTTTGTATTTTGCATACACACAGAACTGTTACGTAATGTTATGTACTATAGCCATGTACGGAAACATCAAAACAGGCTCATTTGCCTGTATGGAGAACTGGTGTTCCAGTACACAACATATTAAAGTCATGTAATATGTCAACTGGGGAAAAAAGAAACTCCAGAGCTCACCAAACCAACTCCATTGCTAGCTGCAGAAGGTCGTATCCTCCTGATGAAGGTCAGTGTGCCCTTCTTGTAGTCATAGTTTGGGATGCCCCTGAATTGTCACGAAAAACAAATTGGCATTTGAAGTCAGTATGGAACTGCAGAACTGCAGGGTATGGTGGAAATAAGATTTAATCTAATCAATGCTTTAAATATAGAAACTTTATACATTTGCAGGATGCAGTGATACATCAGATTTGTAGCTTCACTGAACAGATTATGGGATTACACAGGAAATAGTAACCCAAGTTAAAATTCCATCTTGAATATACTTGTAAATTAGAAACATAATGCTATGTTATACTGTGGGTTTGACAAAAATTTGTGCAACTAAATACTACTACTACTACTACTACTACTACTACTACTACTACTACTACTACTACTACTACTACTACTACTACTACTACTACTACTACTACTACTACTACTACTACTACTACTACTACTACTACTACTACTACTATGGGTCGAGAGGGGCATTGGGGGTTAAAAACATTTTGTTCAAGGACGTAAGCACTGGACGGGAATTGGACCCCTGTCCTCTGATTGGGAGTTGGGAGTCTTATCCACTATGCCACAGCGCCCCCATAAAAAGAATTGATATAGTTGATAAGATTTTTATCAGTACCTCTGTGGGATGTCTTCTGGAGGGATGACAGGCTTGTATTCTACATTCTTCTTCTTGCCGTCTAACCTGTGACCTTCCCCTTGGAATGCCTGCCATGGATGAAATCAATCACAAGTACGATGACTGTAAGTGTACACTATTCTATTTGTGATGAAACAGCAGCAAAGTCATGTCATAGTGGTAACAGTTCTGTGCACCCCTGGTGAGCTGAGGTTGGGAAGATGCTATAATTTTTATTGACTGCTAAACAGAACATGAACGTAATCAAGTTAACAATTAATATGACACGTTCAAAGTGATAATAAATAGGTTGAGTATGTAGGTGTGTGCAAACTTACAGCAACTTCATGTATAACATCATAATTTTTCAATGACAGAATTTTAAAAGACAAAGACATAACACATCAGATTATTTGTGATTTCTTGAATAAGCAATTTTGTAAGCATTTCATAAATACTTAAATGTAAATGTTTACACATAATACATAAAAATTAAGCATAACACCAATATAGTCTTCTGTGTGATTTACTTAAAAGGATTAGTTTATGCATGATTAGCTGCAAAGTCATTCATGTCTGACTTGATTATCTCTGCAAATCAAAGCATAATACAAACTGCTCAAAGCACTCAAAAGAACACCAATCTAGGACTCTAGGCAGAACATATCGTGTGTTACTCACTCTGAATTTATTGACATCGATGTACTGTGAATAGTCTGTACTATCCATTTGCATGTCCTGACAGAAAAGGGAAAAAAAGGTTTGGTAAGAGAACAGTTAGGTGTCATAACTCATCTAATATATAATCTGATATGGTTGTATCTACCCTTTCATATATCATGCTTTGACCATGTTTGATGTAATTTTCAAAATACAAGTTATATCTCTTTGAATTCATGAATGTTGTCTGCAATCTATACCTTTGTTCAAGTATTGTGTAAACACAGGGTTTAGTCTTTATATCAAATGGGTTGCCCATGACCCTCTTCCACAGGCTTGAAATGAGCCTCAACCAGTTAGAAAGACTCCACAATGTTTTTACAACCCTTGGGAGATTACACAAGACTCTGGCATCAATGTTTCATATCATCTATATAACAAATGGCACAACAGGGAGCACAAAGGACATACACCAGCACAAAATGAATAAAAGCAGATGATGCAAAACAATGTACATGGTAACAATCAGCCATGGCATCACACCAGCTACAGGATGTCAAGTCCCACCTACCTCACTTTCAGGGTGCTTTTGTTTTGGTGCTGCAGGTTCCACATAGTCCACAGGGGCAGCAAACTCCACCTGCACATTGATAATCAATGGCAAAAAGAGAAAGAAAAGAAAAAGAAAACAGTGACAAAATATAAAGAAAGAAAATATTACATCAGACAATGATTTTAGAAACTCTGATTATGGGGCCTTTTGGTATCTAAAAGTAGAGAGCAAATTCCTATCCTCAACTTAATGAGCATCAATTATTCCAAGATTATTGTGAATGTACTAAAATTGCACGTTGGCAAATTTGCTGCATGCACTTAACAAGTTGCGGATTCATCCCTCTTGAAACATCAGTTGACAATGTACTGGATCAAGCTGGGAGTCAATCCAATGCATAAACTACATGGGTGTCCCACTCACTGACTGAATCATGATTCTTTGAGTGCAGTTGTCATTGAGGAGCTATTCAGACAGACAGAGATCAGAAATGGGGGGGGGGGGGGGAAATAAATACAATGTAATTTAAATCTGGCCTAATACAGACCCTTCCCCCATAACTTTATTTTCAATTTGTGCAAGACATTATTTCAAATTGTCAAATGGTTCTCGCGTGTCTGCTATATACTTTGCTGCTAAAAACAGATACTCTGGACGCACAGCATTTACTCCACACACCAGGAGAGTACATGTAAGGTCTTATAACTATCAAACACTAATGTATTGAAAAGACATGGCACAGCTGGTGTTGTTTCCTCAATTTCACTACCCAACATCTGTTTGCCCATTCTGGTGAACCATTCAAATTATACTTACACTCATGTCACACTCAATAATTGACACTGCATCACTTGGCTTTGTCTCCAACACTTCCAGTTCATATATCTTTAACAAAATTTAACAAAACCATTATCAGACATGGCATTTTCACAGATGATAGACCAATATAAAGATGGCAGCAATGTCTAATCTTCTCAATTAAGTAGTAATATTATCCTCCCACATTTTGTTGATGACATTTCTATGACTTTAATAATTATTCACAGCCAGCACTGCACTCATATCAGGGAGTGAAACAGAAGAGTTTTTCTTTTCTTCTTCTCTAAGCAGATAGAATAACAAAGTGGTTTGTTCAATGTGTGTATCTACATGTATGCATGTAAATCTACATAACCCAATCATTCTATCTGTGTTTGAGTTGAAATGAGGAATAAGAAAAACATCTTTGCAGCTGATTGACAAATTGCCCCACATCGCCGTAAATAAGTACTGAATTGATCAGTGTTTTAGTAGTAGCCATGATAAAAATATCATGGGCATACATACTCGAGCAGGACTCAAACCTACGATATTTTTATCATGGCTACCACTAAAAACACTGATAAATTCAGTGCCTATTTACATTGATGTGGGGCAACTTGTCAATCAGTTGCAAAGAAAACATCTCTACGGAAGAATTTCATGAATTTGAATAAACATCTTTCATTTCTGCTCTCCCCATCTCCCCATCCGAAATTCCTTCTTTCATATCTTTTTGTCTATTACAAAACTTTTCACCCCACTGTTTTGTGTATTTCCTTCTCTAGTGCCACAACATGGCCTGGTTGATACCTGATCAATTCAATTTCTTGTATTTATTTGGGGCGGACCACTCCACTAGGTTTGCACCCTGCTCCTTGTGAGGAATAGGGAGATCTTTTAGATCTTGGATCTGAGGAGATCTTTTACATGCATGGGTTGTGACTCTCTCCCACAAGGGACCTCCACTATGTGTCCTATAGGGGGACAGAGTGTTTTGCCTCTTACAGAAGGGACCGCATGATAACACACAATACTGCTCAGCTAAACTCACCGGGACATGATGAACTCGCCCCATTTGCTTGCATGGCAAACACACTACCGACTGAGCCCCCTCACCACCCGTTATTGGCTTGTGTGATATCACTATACACATGTTACTTCCGAAAAATATATCAA
This sequence comes from Diadema setosum, assembly GCF_964275005.1. Lineage (NCBI taxonomy): Eukaryota > Metazoa > Echinodermata > Echinoidea > Diadematoida > Diadematidae > Diadema > Diadema setosum. The sequence goes on from NC_092688.1 coordinate 8,294,268, forward strand.
TTAAACTGAACTGAACACAACACTCACAGTTTCAAGGCCGGTCACCAGCAAAAACAAGAAGAACGTGCCAAGCTCCCATCGTTCTTTTGCTGTTCTTATTTACATTGTGCAAATCAGCGGGGAACCTTACCTTGTCATTGTACTTGATGGCTATCATGTCACCTTTTGTTAGGCAGGCAAATCCCCTGAGTATGTTCTCTAGCCTGATGAAATTGCACAAGTTAAGGACAAAATGGAGAAAATGTTACACAAACAATTAATCACTCAGAAAACAGTACCCTATTGACCAAGGACAGATAATGCATTGTTCTGACTGGTGTGGAAATGCATCACTATGTATTAAAATTTACCCCAAACTAGAATTATCACTGAAGGTGATTAATGCCCCCGCCCCTAGTGTTGCTTTATAGTATGTGATGTCATGAGGGCAACGACGTTAATACCAAGTTTGTGCACTTGTTGAATTGGAAACAGAATAATTTTAGTTTACTGTACAATTACAGAGTTGACACTGAGTTCCACAAGGTTTGGGTAAAAAGTGTGGTTACCATGGCAATGTATTGTCTGATACAAAGACAAGGGACATTTTGCATAACTACACTTAAAGACCATCATACAATGTACATGCCAAATTTGACCTTCAAGCTTGAATACTTTATTATGATACAAAAATGAGTGGTTACCATGGCAACACATTTTCCTTAAACTAACACATTGGTGTCTTGCAAAACTACACTTCTAGATCATGATACATACTAAATTTGACTTTAATTGCTTGAATGATGGAAAAGTTATTAGATCTGCAAGGTTTTGGTAAAATTGTGGTTACCATGGCAACAGTTTGTGTGACAAACACAAAAATTATGTGTTCCACATCTATACCTCAGGGCCATAATGCCTACCAAATTTGGTTTCAATTGCTTGAAAACTGTGGAAGAAGTTCACTCCACAGGATTTAAAAAAAAAATGCGGTTACCATGGCAACGCATTGTCCGATACAAATACAAAGGACATTTTGCAAAACTACACTTAAAGAGCATCATACACACCATACTTTCACCTTCATAGATGAAATGGTTCAATTTGATATAAAAATGAGTGGTTACCATGGCAACATATTTTTCATATGAACACATTGGTGTCTTGCATAACTACACCTCCCGATCATCATACATACTAAATTTGACCTTAGTTGCTTGAATGATGTGGAAGTTATTCAATCCACAAGGTTTTGGTAAAATTATGGTTACCATGGCAACACTTTGTCCGACAAACACAAACATTATGTGTTCCACATCTATGCCTCAAGGCCATAATGCCTACCAAATTTGATTTTAATTGCTTCAAAACTGTGAAAGTTTTTCACTCCACAAGATTTCGAAGAAAACATGTTACCATGGCAACACTTCATCAAGTAGAAACACAAGGAGTGCCTTGCATAACTACACCTATAGATCACCATATATACCAATTTTGAAATTGATTGCTTAAATACTATGGAAGTTATTCAATCCACAAGGTTTTTGGTAAAATTATGGTTACCATGGCAACGCATTGTCTGACAAACACAAAAAACATGTCTTGCACATCTATACCTCAATATCGTCATTTACCCTAAGTTTTATTTAAATTGCTTCAAAACTGTAGAAGGAGTTCGCAACGCAAGATTTTGCAACAGACTGACCGACCGACCGCCCGACCAACATCACGGTGATTCCTATAGAAAAAATTTTTCTATATCAAAAAAAAAAAATAGTATAAAAATCCTGGCAAAAAAGCTTTCAGATGTGATGCTGATGCATATTGATTATGAAGAACAATCTATACTACAGGTACAGTGTAAGCACCAACAGCAAGTACCTGGTATGTTTTAGTCCTCTGAATCTAACGCATAACCATGTCACATCTTTGAAGCTGTAATGCATTGATCTCTTTGCACTATAACCCCAAGCTATCAGATTATTATGTAGACACATCATAAATATTGCATTCAATTTTCAAAAAGCTGTGCTTTGTTTTGCTTTACTCCCATCCAAGAAATGTTTTGTAGAAAAAGTGCAGTGCATAATGTTTTTTCAGTAATACTGAGTTCAAAAATATAAGCTCCTTTTCTAAGTGTACACTTCTAGTGCTTGCATATGAGCCTATGCACACACACACACACACACGAAGGTATGTGCAAAGAAAAAAGGAAAGAAAAGAAAAGAAACAAAACCCAAATGATGTTGATCAAGAAAGGATACACAGCCTTGGGATTGAAAATATCAAGGAAATCTGTGGACTGTGGCTGGAACTTGGAGTAGGTAGCAACAGGAAGTCCATTGGCCTCCACCTGGATGTTCAGCAAGTCTCCTTCATCTAGGAGCAAATTCTGCATCATCTGAGATAGAAAAGAAGGGGAAAAATCCAAGAAGTAGAGAAGGTAACAAACGCTACAAGTGGTGTTGATGTAACCATGGACGTGTTTGCATTGGCACAGAAGACCCAGCTACGAAGTCTGGTCCCATTTTACAGAGAACATTTTGCTCACTGTTCATGAAGCGCTACCAGTCCACACTATTTGCTTAAAAGAGATGACCAGACTGCACTGTTGGGTAAATGTGGTGTCTGGAAACCCAGCCAGCCAGCCTCAAGTCACATTTTTGTCATGATGTACAGATAAGTACCATCATAGAAATGAAGTGGTTCTTTGGCCTCGTGACCCTAACAGTCTTTGGATACAAGTCAGAACAGCAAGAAATAAAGAAAATAAACCTTGTACTTTTTATTGTTATGTCAAAACAAATCAGCATACAAAATTTGCAAGAGGGCAACATTACTACTTAACATTGCTCTTGTTAGGCACACATTCCATTTGTTTAAAGGTACAGTATATGCTTCTCCATGGAAAAAGAAAAGAAAAGAAAGAGTATAGTGATAGTTACCCAGTATGGAAGGTACACCTTCCCCTCATCAGCCACAAACTCCAGCACCCCGCAGTGTGTGGTCCTGTTGTGTTTCTTGTTATGTAACTTGAACAGCATTGGGTACTCAATGTGAAGTCGAGCTAGAAAGGAAAAACAAGAAAAACAGCTGGTTCATAAAAAAAGTCATCCAATGAGCTGTACCTTCACCTTTACCTACATTGTTTTGGTTTCGCAGTACACATACAATGTACAAGTGTATGATATGCACACATATGAATATTTGTTTGTAAGTCCATAAATATTTCCACCAATAGATCTGGGCCCTGTTTCATGAAGAGTAGAAATTGATGAATATGGTTGATTTCAACTGTAAGTCTATGGCAGCCTGTGTGGTACGGAAATTTAAAATTTATTTTATCTTTTGATAAAAGGGGCCCTGAGACATCAAACTAATAATGTTTAATTTTCACTTGTATATCAGTGCCAGAGAAGAGAAAAATGAACCTGAGGGCGTTGACCTCAATTTTTTGTCTCATTTCATTTTATTCCTTCCTCTTTATGAGTCTACTTTTTCAAGTTCATTGTGCTTTTGTACAAATTGTGCCGTTTTGAACTTATTGAGTTCATTATGGAGTTATGTATTTTTATTAACAGGAATTTGTCATTTCATATTGTTCTATTTCCTTTTGTATATTTGTGTGCTTGTATATTTGGAGACTGTTACAATGATTTTTATGCCTGAGTGCATGACAACAAATGACTTGAATCTCGAACCATTTACAGGATATGTTCATATTCAAATGAACAGACTTGTAACAGATTAACCCTGGAGAAATCTAAAGCATGACACAGACAGGACATGTATAAATGTGACAGAAGAGTACAGCAGAGGACCTTCATTGCCTTTTATCAGAGGAATGAACAGGTGTTAATTGGTAGAGTCAGGGTACAATATCAAAGCATTAGAAAACATTTTGGAACTCATCTATGACCCATCAATTTGAATAAACATTATATCATCAGCCTTATGCTAAACGGACCTTAAAGAACTTCCCGTTATGCCAGAAGGGCACTAATAATGTATAAAGTCTATAGCATTAAGGGAATTTTGGCATAACAGTGGAAGTGGTTTAAGGCCCTTTTGGCATAAGGCTGACGATATACACTTGTATTCTTGTATTTGAAAGTTTGCATAGAAACAATGACAAAAAACTTACCCAGGGTATCAAGAGCAGAAGGCGGCATGATGACTGTGAAGATCAAAATCAGAAAATGCATTTTAGTACAAGTGTATTAGCTAACAGTATCAAATACTATTTCTTCTGGGGTTTGTAAAAAAAACACACAAAAAAAACAAAAAAACAAATAACAACAACAACAACAACAACAAACTCCTGAAACTACTTATCCAATAGTGGTGAGCCAATGGAGTAAAATGGAGTCAAAAGGGACCTGAGCTTTCAATCTTAGCAGAATCTCTGTTAGAGGCAAAATTACAAACAGGCAGGGAAAGCGATCACATCTAAGGACTACACATAATAAGCACATTGTGCTGATGTCAGCTTAAATTTTCCAAAAGTTCTTGCATTCATTTACCTCTTTTTTTTTTTATCTAAAAGACTTTCTTCTTTTAAAAAAAGTCAATTTTGATACTTAGAATCTACAACAAACAAACAAAATCCTCTGGCTTAAGATGCAGAAAAGACAGTAGGCCTCACTCTTTCCACCCCTCTCCACATCCTCCCTGTAGGTGCCGGACAGCATAGACACAGAAAAACATCGGTACTGTGTCTTGAACTGGTTTGGGAAAGGAGCAAATGAATTGAACCCGAACTGCAGAAGAAAGGAGAAAGAAAAGGAAAAGAAACAAAACATATAACATGAAATATTGAACAGACTTACATTGATTGACTACTCACTAAAGATTAAGGGTCAGATTTTCAGCACAAGAATCGACATGTCAAAACATAAGAATAATTCTTCATCAAACATCACTAGAGAAGATCTTTATGTATGAGAAGTCATAACAATACTACCACATGTGAGTGAACTGGTCACGATGAGGTTCTAGGAGTTACCTTAGCCACCAAGGCCAAGGTGCACTAAAGCTTCCCAATCAATTTCATATGGTAATTTTATATCACTTTGTAAAATCATATCAGTATATATCTTTGATTGTTTTTTCACTATGCACTGACATGCTGGAGAACAGCCCTGTCTGAAGCTTGTACTGCACTGAAAATTAATTTAATGAATAAATATACTTATCACAAATTTAAGCAGGCAAATGCTCAATGCCATACCATTCCACATAACTATATAGGTCCTTAGACTGATCAGAATAAGTAGTACAATGTATGTAGATCTAACATGATTTAAAGCGATGTTTAGTATGGTCTATTGCTTGTGATGGGACTGTGATGGGATTTTAACATTTTGCATGATAATTAGAAACTACTTATGAAATGTAAGAAAGTATATGTTTCTAGGAGGAATTCAAAGTCTGTTTGATGACAATCGGTTCTGGCATGGCAGAGATATATAAAAATAAAGTGAAACAAGTGATAAAAGGAAGGCCCCCCCCCCCTTTTATTAGGACCTCTTTGTTTTTGGAAATCTCACGAATGTTGAAGCAAATTTCCATCAAACTTTGAATTCCTCTTTATGGAATTGTATGCTCTTTCATAAGTATAATAATTATTTCATAAGAGATTTCTCATTATTACTACATGATTATATCACAGTAACAAAACATTGTCTGAACTGAAGCCCCGTCTCAACAAAAACTAGTTTCTAGACTGCCAGGCTAGAGCACCCTATGTACAGGTACCACTCTCATCTAATACTTAAAAAAAAAAAAATAAAATAAAAGATATGATTTAGGAAACACACAACTTCCATAGCTTTCCATTCTGTGATCCATATCGCTCTAGCAACTACTTCCCAGAGTCTACTAGAGTCTAACGTTTTAGGTAGAGGAGTCAGGACATGGGAAGTAGTTGCTCATTCAGCGTACACGTACGTGTATTTACCTTATTGCGCAACACGGAATCCCCATCCTGATCCCGTCGCCTCCAACATACCATTCAACAATTCAATTAAATTAAGTCTAAAGACTAGTAAAGTGTATAAAATTTGGCATAATAAAATTTAACTCTTGCACGCAACATAACACACAACACTCTACATGGGCAATGATCTGCTTAGTTTAAGCAACAAATACAAATTGGTTGTCGCAAAGATCTTAGTTCTCGGGCCCACACAGTGATCATTAGATTGCAAACTCATTCTTCGATATTCGTAGTCCCACAGTATACTGATATAGGTTACGTAGACTCTAGTTTGCAGCATCACCGAACGGCCAGCCAGCCAAATGCAACACCAACAGACTCATTACCGACGACGAAAGAATTTGAGGGTCTGCAACTGTCAACAACGAAGGATAACTTGCAACCTACCATTGTTACTGAGTTGCCAGTCTCTAGCTGGTGTATCAAACCGGGCCCGAAGTTCCGTGACGTTCGTGAAAGAGCACGGCAAGGAAAATTACTGCTATAATGCGCTCTCCTTCATTGCAACATTGCCACACAAAAAAAGATGCGTGTATAAACGTACTGTATTGTTTTGATGTGTTGCTTGTGTACACAGTGTACGCTACGAAGTCTTCCGATATCTTCATGTGCAAATTTGTGCAGAGACTAGAAGATCCTGCGCCGATAGAGGGCGCAAATTTACGAATTGAACGCTAGACAACTCGGCCTCAAAACAATCCGACCCTGCCAAAACTGACAGGTGTGATAAAGAAATTGGGCGTCTGCAATCTTGGCCAACTCGGCCTATTATAACTTGTAATAAAATTATTAGTAAGGAAATAATGTATTTCCCTATTGCACTAAGTTGCATTATAGTACCTTAAAGACTTCAAAGCTAAAGTACTAAGGTAACTTCAAAGCTAAATCACTAAAGTAACTTCAAAGCAGTTCTTTGCCATCAGAATCAAAACAATAGAGCTCCCACAACAGCCGATCGATATGGTCATTCATTGGTCAAGGTATATAAATTTAAGGTAACCTCAAAACTAAATCAGTAAAGTAACTTCAAAGCAGTTCCCTTACCCTCAGAATCAAAACAAAAGAGCTCACAAGAGCCGATCGATATATGGTCAAGGTACGATAGATTTATTCAAGCATAGTTTATAGTTGTATGGTCTCTATAAAACCACGCCGCTCTAAAGATCGAAACTAAATCTTGTGTTGCAAGGAAGGTAGAAAGTGTGTGAACAATGATAGGTAGGCATCGAGCACCATGGTTGTTGTGTGGATGAGAGTGACTCTACACCTTAATCAGTTAGAGGTTGAACACGCTTTCTTCAAGGGGACTGGCTGAAGGGACTCTGTAATTATATCAACTTGCAATGAACTTTCCATGTCTATCTTTTTTTTTTTTTTTTTTGCTTGTTAGTTTTTTTTTCCAACTTTTGTATCGAGTCATATTTTGAAACATTGTAAGGAAAGGGACCAACCCCACGTATATGAATATAAAGTGCACTACGGGGCCTAATCATTGTACATGTGTTTGTGAATGTGAGTTTTATGAGCGGGATTGACGTCCGATTCTCATGGCGACAAGGGAGGAGTCCGCCCAACCATCCGGGGGTTACACCTTTTTTTATTGACTCGGAAAAAGTGTTCCGCATAAAAGATGCATAAAGGCCTAGTCTTTATGCCAGCCACGCTATTTTTTTTTTTAAATTAATTTTCAGGTTGGAAGAGGATCGCCTGCACCCCTTTTGTTTGAGAATTATAGAGACAGGACTTCTTAGACTAGACTTGTATTTTCTTAAATGAACCACTACCTTGGGAATTATACGTAATACCGTTCATTTAGCCTCAGTGCCATGGCCTAAACATCAGGGATGATAGTGACCATTATCATTCTGTGGAAACCAATCAGACAATGGCCTTTAGCTGCCAATGGCTGCGAAGGGCCATTCAGTTGCAGTGTATTAGAGATTTATCAAACTCCTTTGGAAGTGACTCTTCCAGTTACGTTCAGACGGTGATTCTAGAATTACGTAATACTGCTCAACCTCAGTGCCATGGCCTAAAAGAAATCGGGAATTATAGTGACCATCAATGCCATCACAGATGGAAACAAATCGGACAATGACCTTTATAGCTGAAGGGCAATTCAGTTTCAATGTATGAGCTTTAAACATCCCGTAACTCTCTGTGATTCACAAGTTACGTTTAGACGGTGATCCTTAAAGTGAACATTCAAAGAAACTTACCATTTGGCACAAATTATATGCTGTGTTTTTAAAGCTAGAACATTGGAAAGGACAAAATGTACTTTTGCTCATTCCACAACGGGGAATGCAACAAGAGCGAGGAGAAATTTAATTAAATGTCTGCGGTAATGCAAGCACTTTGGATGAATTCAGCCAAGGTTTTACAGACGTCATCAAGTGGACCAATCTAACAGCAGCAGATGACGTGTCACAGCTAAAACAAAAAATCATAAACTTGTGCATTCATAGCGCGTTCGACAATTTTCGATAGGTTGACGAAATAGTAAGGAGAATTCTCTCTTTTATGTTGCACAAATCTTTTCAGTTAGGTCGGGAATTGTAATGATATGGGGCTTGTTTAAACTTTATTTGAAATTTTATGAAGTATATTATGTGAACGTTTAATATCTTTGAACCTCGAGGATATACAGGTAAAACAGCTAAGTTTGAGGATAAGCTCGTATATAAGTTGCGTAGACGCACTCGTTGATAGCTCACTTTTATACTATAGCTATCCACGAGATATCTCACTTCAGTGTTAGCGCTCCATCCTTGCGCTCTATCAAAATCAAATGAGCCACGGCGGGGGAGGGGGCCGAGTTGGGGACACTCGGCCGGGTGTCCCAACTCGTTAAGCATCGTGTGGACAGAACATGTTAGCAACTTTCAGATAAGCGTTAAAAAAATTTACTACAGTGTATACGGAATGCAAGGAGCCTACCCTCTAGGATAAGCTTCCTCGTGTGAACGCGCGTCGTATATCATAGTTAGGGGCCAGGGCCCCGTTGCAAGAAAGTTGCAATCAATTGCAAATAATTGCTAATTTTGAAACAACCATTCTGATTGGCTCAGGGTCTGCCCTATTAAGAAGACATGCATGCAACAATGATTTTGATTGGCCAGTGACAATCAGTTGCAAGTTGCGTTTAAACGCAAAGTTTCTAGCAACGGGGCCCAGAGCTTATGTCCTCGAAGATACTTTAGCTTCTAGTATCCTCGAGGTTAAGGATCGCCGTCTGAAAGTAACTTTTGAAACACTTAAGTACTTGTCCACGCACATATAGCAAGAGAGACAAGAGTCAAGGTAGCTCTGGACCAGTCATGTAATACATGGCAACAAGTTGGGCTCTTGTACGCCTATTTCTGTTTCCATACGTTTTAGTGTGGCTGCCTCAACTTATAGAAGAGTTGCAAATATTTCAAAGTCGCATTGAAAACTATTATTCGCACTCAGTCTGCTACAGAGGCATGATAGCGGTCATCGGCAATAAAAAAAAAAAATGAATACGGCTGTGAATAGAGTGGTGGCTGCACGATAAAGAGGCTAACGAGAAATGTAATAAGCAAATAGAAGAAAAAAACTTAATTCTGTAATTCTTTGTTGATTTTGTGATATGTGATATGAAATATACAGAAAATTTGAGAAGCTTTTATTTTTACTTTTCCTTGTTGTTCTTCCTTTTTTTTTTTCGAGTGGACCCTACTGACTCGCCAACCAGGGTCGCCAGCGGGCGATTCGAATCCTCCCTTTGTAGTTACGGGCCTAGATTGTGCATGGATCAGGGTATAGATGGGTGTGGCAAGACGATGAAAAAAAAAAGGGGGGGGGGGGACTTGGTTCTTGGAAACCCTTCCTCCCGCCTGCGTCGAGTTTGATGGGCCACTGACTCTCAAGATCATGTCCGAATCGCTCAAGCCATTCACTCGGAGTTAATTAAGACTCTCTGAGTGGGGGTTCAACCTGTCAATGTTTTTAGACTGGACCTTTGGAACCTGAACAAAAACAAACAAACAGCATCTTTCTGTCACGTGTGCATTCGGAGATTGGGAAGTTTTCACTTTTCTTTTTCTTTCTGTGGGTTTTTTTTCTGCTCAAGGACCGTGCTCATCAGTCACAGTGGGGTATCCTGAGGAACTCCTTCAGGGCTCACACCCGTAAATACAAGGGAATGCCCCAGGCCCCTTCACAAATTCGTACCAAAGATACCAAAATAAATGAAGAAAAAAATTAATTAAAAATCAATGATGTAGTTTGGCAAAAAACTGAATAGCTGTAGATATTGAGTATGAATTCCTCTACAAATTGCATTTTGGTTAGAAGATGAAAGCTTTTCTGGTGGAATTTGAGGGGACTATATTTCATTGGGTACGTGTACGGAAAATGGGTGACTTTTTGAGTGACAAGAACTCGTAGTCTGGCTTTTCGGACCCCTGAACAGAATTTGAACTGAACTATCCAACCTGAGAATTTGATGGATGAAAGGGTACATCTAACTTATCCAGGTTAGTGAAGCTGAAACACCTCATTTCTCCCAGCTATTTTACAGAATTTTTTGAAATTTGATTTTTAACACACGTCCCTATGGGGAAATATTTATGGGTGTGAGCCCTTCAACACCTCTCCCCCTTGGATTGTAGGTCCGGGTATAAAGGTGAAAGGCCAAGAGATGCAATTCAAAGCCGCTGACGCATTGCGAGTCGACTGAGTACGACTCAGGAACACTGCACACTGCAGAGAGAAAAAAAAAAATTACTTGAAAAATTCAATGAAAACTGGAACAATCATCTGATGTAAACCACGAGTGTGTAAAAATGTGTTTCCACCACTAAAAATCCGGGAACAAAGCAAATTGTGTCGAGTTGTCCGATCCGATCACCAGTTAAATTACACAACCCTGGACAGCTCGACGGGTCGAATTATCTATGATTTAGGTCGCATTGTTTAGGGTCGGAATCTTGAAGGGTCAAGTTGAGTTGTCTCGCTTCAAAACGTATGCTTACCATTACCAGTGCAGTGCGAGTGCAGTGCATGCTTGCATGCAGTGTATCTGTACGCGGTATCTGTACCCTCGATGCAGTCCAGTGTAGGCTGGTAATGACGCCAGTGATAAGAGGAACAAGCCGTGTAGACCCAGCGTGGAAAGATGACCACTTCTGGTAACAAGTGAGAAGTCAGGGGTAGGTTATTTCGTGTTATGTTATTTGTATCCCATTCATTAGAGTTGCTAGGGGAAGGCGTCTTATTGCTTGCATTTTTAATATGAGACTTGAGGAGATAAACATCCGTCGTAAAGTAAGCAGTGCATGCTGGTGAACGGCGGCAGGTTTGCTCGGAGTCTTCCCCCGAGTGGCGGCGGGCGGCCTCCCGTTGCGATGCGCGATGGTGCGCTACGCTGTGCCGTCCGTCCCGTGCGAAGGGAGATTTTTTACTTCGCTGTATAAACCAGTCTTATCTCACTATACTCTATAGTATACTAGTTAATTAAGTGTAACGTTAGTCTGTATCTGTTGATTTAGTCAGCAAAATATCCAAGAAGACACATCCACACTAACTTGTCGAGGAGCACTTTGTCTACGTTTGGACAGAGGGCGACCAAAAAATACTATTGTCAATTGCTTCAAATTTTGCTTAAACGAGGATAGAGGTCTAATGACGAACACTGCTCACTGAACTGCTGCATTAGCAAGTTGGTTCCACTCGCACTTTTTAGACTGTCAACTAGAAAGAACGAGAAAAGACTCTTGAAAATCATGAGGGAAAACATTTTAGAAGTGCATTTCTGTGCGCGATTACCAGGGCCTTCGCGCCTTTGACTATACACAGTGACTACCCTAGCACTGTGAGTGTGAGCCCGAGCAAATTGGGCCGAATGAAGTGAGCGCGTGCCCGAGGCAAGGGTGCACCTGAGGAAAGGGTTATTTAAACCCTCTAGGTAACTACATATTAAGTGCAGCAACTCTTGATCCAAAGTCGGTCCCCAACTCTCTGCATAGCTAGAGACCATGTAAACATGGAAGGTAAATCAAATGATAGTGAAATGCGAGCCGAAGGTGCAGTGTGCATGCTGTCACCCAATAGGCAATACCTTTAGACAGTCTTGAACAGCTAATGTGTAGATGTGATCATATTGGTAGATGTAAACATCTCTGTGGCTGCAAAGATTAAAGTTGCTATGTGTACATGACATACACAGGGGTCGCACTTAACTTTTTTTTTAACTAGCCAGGCGGACTACTTAGAATCAATTTTGACACTGAAGCAATATTTTGGCTAGCCAAACGGACTAGTTACTACAGAATTTTATGATTTTTAGCTAGTCCGACGTGATTTTGGGTGGCCAATGGCCAGCGGACCATCGCCAATTTCGAACCCTGCATACATGTATATCTATCTGTAAAGTTTGTTGAATATCCATGTACATGTTTCATGTTTCTTCTGTCATTTAACAGCGACTGTTCAACTTGACCAAGTGAAAGACTCCGAGGATCACCAAGATGGCATCATCGGAAGAGGGTGAAGTTGGAAATCTAGTGGTCATAGTGATCGATGTTAACCCAGTATGGTGGGGAAAACAGATTCATGCTGAACAGCAGGTGTGTATGTCCATTTGTAATGTATTTTGTAGTACTGATTCTCTTGTCGTTATACATGAATTCAACACAATTTTCTCCTTGGAGCAGTTGTTCTCTCAAGAACTTTTCTTCTGTCCAATTGAAGCTCCTGCATAGTTCTGACATTCTTTAGAAAATGCTGTCAGGACTTCAATTCTGTTTCAAAATCAAAATGGGATCTTGAATCATAATGGCTTGATAACGCCGACAAGCAATATTAAATCTTCTGATTTTGATATTTTCCAAATTGTCAGACTTCAGATAGACAATACTAGTGACAGGGCTTGTTAGAAATTGAAAGAAAAACTTCTTCTTTTTTTTTTTTGCATTTTAAAGTATTCTGAGACTTTGGAATTCTTATCGATTGTACTGAAAGTACACTGTATGAAATTTGAATTTCATACTTTCAGTCATATCTTACACTTTTTCCTTCACGAGGGTGTGTGGGATTTGTATCAGGGCAAGATGTTGACCGGTTACATATGGGAGAGAACCATGGTGAAGTAATTGTAACATATTTATGCAGATACTCCTAGCTCCTTTGACCAGAAAAAGACTTTAAATAATCAAATGTACTTGTACTTCAAAATATACTTCAATGTGCTGGTACTTCAAAACTTACTTTTCCTACTGCGCCTTGAGCACATTAGCCATGTGGAATTGGTGCATTAAAAGTATCCTGTATTATTATTATTATTATTATTATTATTATTATTATTATTATTATTATTATTATTATTATTATTATTATTATTATCATCATCATTATAATCATATGAATTTTGTACATTGCCTTGAAAATCATCATACATAGTCTGCAGGAAGCTGTGTAGTTTGCTTGAAAGTTTTTTAAATGTCTCTCCCATAGTATTAATTAATGCCTTTTCAAAACCACACTTCTCCTTTAATGTACATACAGTGTATTATCAAAAGTTGATTATTTCCTTAAAGGCATAATCTACCATTTGCAGATGAAACAAAGTCCCAGCATTTTTTGCCATTAGGGTACTAAAATAGTTCTAAAATGTGAGTTAGAGATAGAAACAAGGACTGTAAAAATGTGAATCCTTGCAATCGATATTCAGGTTTTTTTTTTTTTTTTAAATCACAAAATGTAAACAATAATTATGTATGATAAAAATGTTTCCAGACTAAACTGTCTACAGTTATGGTTTATTGAGAAAAGTACTGATATCTCCTTTATATTTTAGGCTTTATTGCAACAACAACAACAACAACAACAAAATATATGGTAGGAATAATAGGATGTTTTGTGTTACAACAGACCTACAAATATGCATCAAATGTGATATCTTGAACATTAAAAAAAAATAATAATAACTGCTCCCAAAGGTAAACCAAGCCTTTAATGTTGTTGCTCTCAAGACACTTTTTTTTTTCTTCCTTTCACTTTTGTTTTGGAAGAGGGCAGTGTAGGCTTGTCCACATTTAAGTATTTCTTGCTAAAGGTGCAACCAGCTATTAAGATTTAGTTGTATGTAGTCATAGAAAGACCAGCTTTTCCCGATGATTTGCCACTCATAGAAGCTGACTCTGAGCAAGTGTATGGATGCCGTCCTGGTCTTCATTAACTCCCACATGATGATGGACAGAAGGAACAAGGTTGCAGTCATTGCCAGTCACACCAATGAAAGGTAATTCAATATAGAGATGGTATACATACACACATACATACGTACATCATCCACACATACACATACACACACACACACACACATGCATACATGCACACACATACATCCAGACATACACTTATACTACCTGTGTATACATCAGGGCTCGACACTAAAATTTTTGTCTGGTCACCCATTCAGGCCACTAAAAGATAAATCTGGTGGCCCGACACCAATTTTGAGTGGCCCCAGGCTGGCCACCAGGCCACAACAATATTGAGCCTTTCATTCATTCATGCATGAATTATACATGCAATGATGTTCTTGCAAACAAAAAATATCTACATTTCAATCCATTTATCTTCCTATATGGGATGGTGAGCCTTTGTGTGAATTCTTAGTATATTTGTGGTTGCTTATTTAGGAGTGATGTGCTCTTCAGAGAAAGAATCTGCATTTTTTGGATAAAGACTACATTCACTGAAAAGTATACACTGAAACATAATGGACAAAAATCAGTATGGGAGTCAAAGATAAGTGCATAACTTTCTCTGTGCTGTACCACTGGCCATGACTTTGAAAACAAAGTGGGTCCTGTTGCATCAAACTGGTACATTTTAACTTTACAACTAATGGTAACTCTAATTAGTGGTCACTATTAGTGATATCTTGGCTTTGATTGGCTGTGGACTTATGTTGCTATGGTATTTACCTTTGATTGCATCATTGCCATTACTTGTAAAGTTATCATCATTTTATGCATGTGTATATGTATGTGTGTGTGTGTGTGGGGGGGGGGGCGGTGTTTTCTCTTCATCATGATATCATTTGCAGGGGCGGATCTAGGAATTCCGTAAGGGGGCGCACCCCCCCCCCATTTTTTTCTTTTTATTTCTTTTGTTTTAACCAAAAATAAAGAGGGGGCGCGCACCCGGTGCGGTGTACCCCCTTCTGGATCCGCCACTAATTTGTCACTTTTGTGGCTTGCCAACAGTCGCTTCCTGTACCCCAGGAAGAGCAAGGGCGGGGAGGAGGCTGAGGAGCAGAAGGACGGGGAGGAACCTCAGAAAGCAGATGGGAGATACGAGGTGTTCGCTGCCATCAATGACTTAGTGTCGGAAGAACTCAAGGCCCTCGTTCGCGACAGTGAGTTAGCACCATGCTAGAATAAGTCATCACTTACTAATGTCTGAAGAAAAAGATGCAGGGAGTTAATAGATGTTTGTGCATGTTTGAGAATCTAAGAAAAACATTTTAATTTCTATCATTCTGTTGAGGCTTTATGGGAATATACTTTCATTTCTTATTATTACGCATGCTGTCATCAAAACATGTTTCAGCAGCCTGTGTTCTTGACGGAATATTGCCTTACTCTTCTAGTGACTTTTCCATTACTTCAAATCAGTTTAGTAACACGAACAGAAAGAGGTGCAATGGTTTACTTAGTTATCAGTTTTAAATTCTTGGAAATAATTGATTAATACTTCCATAGAATTGTTTGAGGTTTATTGATATAGTATAAGATAAGCAAAATGACACGGCCCCGAAAGTTTTGTGGACTTGTTATATTTGTCTTCATTGACCAGTTGTCTGACAATTTTTTTTCTTAGAAACGTAGTTTGTTGTAAGATTTTCAACTTTTATGTTTATTTATGTGGAAGCCCACTTTTAGATCTTATCGCGTAAGTAGTGGTGGCCTAGTGGGGCTATTCTCTAAAAATGAAGAATAGAAAGGAGTTTTTCTTTAATTGATTTATGTATGTGTTTGATACATTTATTTGTCATATGCATATCCCTCTCTGTGTTCTTTTTTTCTGAAACAGATCCAACAGTGTCTCACACAGACACCCTGCTAGCTGGCTCTTTGGCTATGGCACTCTGTTGTATCCTTTTGCAGTGGTTGGACATGTAATATATCTTCAGCCGTGCAGTATACAAGGTCCTTGTCCAGGCATAATTTTAGCCGCACATTTAAATTTCCATTCATATGCAAACTACTGTTATAGAAAAAAAAAACAACAAAAACAAAAACGACACACCTACAGACGTATGGCTGTGTTGAATCTTACCAGTGCTATTAGATATTATTTGTTTTGCTTTGTTCACAACATTGTGACAGAGATTTGAAGTATGAGATACATACATTACAAAAACATAGACTGCCAATTTCAGGAAATATGGTATATTCATCACTCTGAGAATAGTATCCAACATTTCCTTAAATCATACGCATACCAGATATTCATCGCGTAGAAAAAGAGTGCCCAGGTAAGTCTAATACTGTATGTCATTTGCTCTTTATGCACACAAGGTTATGATTCCTTGATGTCTATTTTATCAATTTTCTCTCACTGATGAAGCAAACCTGCTTGCTCAAATGAATGACATGAATTTGAATCGTCTGCCAGAGTCACGCTTCCTCAAATGGCAGATCTGTTTTTAAACTGTAAAACAAGATATTTTTGGGGCACAAAATTTTCGCCAATTGGAGTTGACAGCCTTTTTTGCGACATGAAATTTTCGTGAATTACCACTGGCTTTCATCTCGTGTAGACAAGAAATTTTGCATGCATTTTGATTTTGAGAATCTAGACTCACAAAATTTGCAGAATTAAAATGCATGTGAACATTTCTGGTTTTACAGTACACCTATTGCTGTGGTTTATTGAAGAAACTCAACAAAAAAAAAAAAAAAAAGGGGGGGAAGGATCAAGAGATACAATGCTAATGCAATAACGTGGATTGGACAAAGAATGATGCCAGTAGACGTGCTTCCATAGCTAACAGGAAGAAAAAGATAAGATAAATTCAAAGTGCACC
Organism: Diadema setosum; assembly: GCF_964275005.1. NCBI lineage: Eukaryota > Metazoa > Echinodermata > Echinoidea > Diadematoida > Diadematidae > Diadema > Diadema setosum. The sequence continues at coordinate 8,311,310 of NC_092688.1, forward strand.
TGAATGTCTGGAAAGGTACTTTCTTGAATAAATTGTCAATACCACTTTCGGAATGCATGTATCTCCCAATCCAGGTGTACTTATCAATCAGTCACAAGCTTTTGATTATTTCTATTCAAATACACCCACACTTTTACAATTTGAAACTCAGACTGATGAGATTGAAAAATGACAGATGTGTGGTATTACAATTTATCTATTTCTTTTTGTCCCAATGGGACAAATTTTATTAATTTTTTTGTTGTTTTATTACAACGTATATATCAGATAATCTAATAAAACCCAAGGGAAAAAAAATACAACTGTTTAAGTTTCATCTGTATTAAGTGTGCATCAGTGGCGTATCTAGGGGGGGGGGGGGGGGCAAGGGGGGCACGTGCCCCGGGCGCCACTCCTTGGGGGCGCAAAAAAAAAAGAAAAAAAAAACGAAGAAGAAGAACAAAAAAAAGAAAAAAAAAACGAAGAAGAAGAAGAAAAAAAAAAGAAAAAAAACGAAGAAGAAGAAAAAGAAGAAGAAGAAGAAGAAGAAGAAATGAAAAAAAAAAAAGAGAAGAAGAAGAAGAAATGAAAAAAACAAAAATCGCCCGGAAGGGGGGAGGGAGAATGGTGTGTGTGTTGGGGGGGGGGGGGGGGCAGAAAACAAAATCAAACAGGATAAAAACAAAACATGATGATGACGTGGACAAAATGACAATGTTTATTGTGTTAACACAAAAATTCCATGTTCTGTGAGCTGAAATACTAAAATTTTCAGCTCGCTCGCTGCGCTCGCTCGCCAAAATTTATATAAAAAAGAAGGTAAGATCAAAACGTGATGATGACAAAATGACAGTGTCTATTGTGTTCACACATGTCATTTTATATCTAGCAGGCAAAATGTTTCACGGAGCAGCGGCTGCAATTTCTTTCGTTCTGAAGCGATCGCCAATTGGATCAAAAGAAGGCGCCAACAGGGGGGGGGGGCGCAAAAAACAACAACAAATCAAACAAGATAATAACCAAACGTAATGATGACGCGGAAATATGCAAATTTCGGCTCACTCGCTCGTACTAATTTAGAGTATTTTCCTTTTTTCAAGTCCTCAGTTTGTTGGTATAAATCGTTATCTATAAGGCCGGCACTGTAATAGTATCTTGATTAGAATTGTAAGATTTAATAACCAAAAAATGACAAGAGTTTCATGATTTGTAAGCTGAAATACAAAAATTTTCGGCTCGCTCGCTGCGCTCGCTCGCCAAATTTGTATAAAAAAGAGAAGAAGATAAGAACAAAACGTGACGATGACGCGGACAAAATGCTAATGTCTATTGTTTTCACTCATGTCATTTTATATTTAGCAGGAAAAATGTTACACGGAGCAGCGACTGCAATTTCATTCGTTCTGAAACGATCGCCGATTGGATCAAAAGAGGACGCCAACGATTTTGAACATACGGGGGAGGGGGGTGTAAAAAAAAAATAAAAAAGATAAGAAAAAAACGTAATGATGACGCAGAAACATACAAATTTCGGCTCACTTGCTCTCGTACTAATTTAGAGTATTTTTTCAAGTCCTCAGTTTGTTGGTATAAATCGTTATCTATAAGGTCGTCAGAATAATTGTGAGATTTAATAAGCAAAAAAATTACAAGAATTCCATGTTTTGTAAGCTGAAATACAAAAAATTTCGGCTCGCTCGCTGCGCTCGCTCGTCAAAATTTATATAAAAAAAGATAAGAACAACACGTGATGATGACGAGGACATATACAAATTTCAGCTCACTCGCGCGCACTAATTTAGAGTATTTTTTTAAAATCCTCAGTTTTTGGGTATAAATCGTTATCTATAAGGCCGTCACTATAGCTTGATTAGAATTGTAAGATTTGGTAAGCAAAAATTGACAAGAATTCCATATTTGTAAGCTGAAATACAAAAATTTTCGGCTCGCTCGCTGCGCTCGCCCGCCAAAATCTATCAAAATTCATTACATTTAAATCACCCTCAAAAAGATCCCTTTTAAGTGCTTGAAAAAGCATCATGTGGACTTAAAGTCCCTACCGGGATGGGGATGGGGTTGAACACTTTTTCAGAAATTAGGGGTGCAATTTTCGTGCTTGCCCCGGGCGCCGTTCCCCAGATACGCCACTGGTGTGCATACCTTGCTGTACTTATATATTTTGTTGTTGTGATGTCCCACAAATTTTGCCTCATAATTACTAGTCTTATGAAAGTTATGAATGTTCACTGAGTGTCATTGTAAATGAAAATGTCTTTGTCTCAGGTTGACAATTGTGTTATCTCTGTGCATGTGAATAGAACAATTTTTAATTGATTACACTTTTTAATTGTAATTCAAGCTCAAATCATTGTCAAGAGGTTTGCTTACATTGTTCAAGTACACCCCAAATTCTTGGATACTGACACATACTAAATTCTACGGAGATCAGCCCATCAATATAAAGAGAGATTTTCCTCATGTGCAAATGACATATGTCATTAGATGTTTTAAATTAATTTTTCAGTTGGTGAAAAGATGGAATCAAGAATACTGGTAAGCTTACTATCATCCTTGTTGTACTTTTTGTAAATACATGTAGAACACAATAGGAATAGTTTCCCTGTTCGTTTATTTTATGACTGTCAGAATACTGAATGTTTTGCCCCACCCCCCCCCCCTTTCGCTCTTTGTCTGTAAAGTTACATGGTTATGCTAAGTAAGCTTCAATATTTTTTGTTGCAGTTATTGTGACATGTCAAAAACTTTCTGTACAATGGTATCATTATGTATCATATCATTATGCCTTACACTTTGGTGTGAGATCTCTTTTCTGGCTGGTTTTACTTCTGAAGGTGTACCGGTATGTTGGTGTGAAATGGGGGCCTACATCCAGTCAGAGTTCTTTACACAGAACCAACCAGGTTATGCTCAATGTTTGAAAATTGATTTGCTCCCTTATTTGCCTGATTGCATGCTTTAACTAGATAAATTATTGTGGTCAATGTGGACTATTTTGTATCATGTAGCACAAAATTTCACTAATCATTTATATGTGACCATGAAAACTGCATTGGTTTCACACCATGGAATTCTCTTGTATAATTTGCTTTATCTAGTTTAAACTGTACCCTTCATGTTTCCCACAAACAAATGTAAGTTATTTGTTAATGAAGTTCTTAATGTTGGACATTAGTACAACATGTAATCTGTCTCATTTATCTCTATAGGTAATCAAGGCAGCTGATGACAGTGCATCCCAGTACATGAACTTCATGAATGTTATATTCACAGCTCAGAAACAAGTAAGAAAAAGGAAAGAATGAGAGGACTTTGCAGGGGTACCAATGGTAAAATGTTTGTACTTTGGAATGGTTTGACCACAGTGCCTACTTATCCTTCCCCTGCCCCCCCTCCCCCCCACACCCCCTGTATTTATGCTGTTGGTGGTCTCAAAGAAAGGTCAGGTCAGTGCAGTCAACATCCAACATCAAACTACGAGTATGTCAAACAATAAGTGGAGTACAACATGTTGTGGTCTCAAGTTAATACAATTAATAGCTGATTTTCTATGCCCATGGATCGTAAGGCAACTTGGAAGACATCTTGGGCCTTTTGAGAGAAAGATTATTAAATGTAATTTCTTACTATTAGACTTGAAGATGTGTGAAAATCTTATAGTGCCTATTTCTGCACCAGTCAAATCTGTTAGATGCTAGTTGAACGAGTATGGAGGCTTGTCATTGAGGACTCTACCATTTGGTAAAATGTCAATGAAATTCATTTTAGGTGATACCACTGCATATCAAGTGTAGCTATGACCCAGGGACTGTATACTCCCCTGTAACCCATTGATTCTGTGCTCCCACTTTAGAGTGTCCTAATAGATGCCTGTATCCTGGACAAAGACTCCAGTCTCCTTCAGCAAGCCTGTGACATCACAGGTGGAAAGTATCTCAAGATACCTACTGTATCTGGACTTCTTCAATATCTTCTGGTAAGTAGTCTGATTATCATTCCCCGTTGTCTGTTCTTGTTCTTACTGGAGTGATTTATTCAGCATTTTTTATAGCATAGTTAAGAGCAATAGACACCTGCTGTTTATTTCCATTTCTCCCGATTCAACTTGTAGTTTATTAACCAAGAAATGCTTCCTGTAATGTAGACAGTGCAGCACCTTCAGTTTTTCCAAATATGTATCATGTATCATATGTATCATGGATGCAGGGATGATGACGAGGTCCTCGACTTGTACCATTTACTGATATCTACCTTATAGAGATATTAATGTTGTTCATAGAAAAATTGTTTCTCTGGTGGTAGATATTGAGATATTTGCAAGGAGAGTCACAGATACAATCCTGTAAAACTCACCCTCCTTTAATATTATGCACACTGTACATTACAAACAGAAATAGAAAAGCCATTGCAAAATATATACTTTCGGATGTCATTTCAGTGGGTCTACTTGCCATCGCCCAGCCTGAGAGAGAGTCTGAACCTTCCCCCAGCTGTTCACGTCGACTACCGGGCGGCCTGCTTCTGCCACCGCACTCTCATCGACGTCGGCTATGTCTGTTCTGTGTGCCTGTCGAGTGAGTCATCAGTAAATGCTGCCCTCTTTCAATGAGTTCCCCTGCATATGTTTGTATTGCAGATATAATGGGAACTTTAAATAGCTGTGCATAGAAATGTATCTCACTTTTGCGCTGCAGTGGATTCTCAGAACCACTCTAAATCTTTACTGAGGTTTCTTTGAGGCTTTCCAGTCAGAGAAACTAGTGCTGAAAACGATCTGCATTCTGCCGTTTATGACCTTGTCACCTCAAAGCGCAATGACATTACATCACATCAGTATCTGAGTTTGATATCATATGTACTCAAGACCATGCTTTTCAGTGATACCTATACTACATGTACGTCCATTTGTACTTCCCTGAAAATTATAAGAGAAACAGTAAAGGACCTAGCCACTAAATAGTTCATTTTATACACTCTCTCCACAGTTTTTGTCTGATATATATATATATATATATATATATATATATATATATATACCCTTTTTTTAAAATTCAAATTATTGAATGTATTGAGAAGAAAACTGTTTTCCCCTCTTTGTGATTCTCACTTTTCTTAAATATTTTGTTCATAACTAATCTTTTTGTGATGTTTCAATTTTTGTCTTTACCAGTATTCTGCACCTACAGTCCCATATGCTCAACATGCCAGTAAGTATACATTTACAACATTGAGTATTGATATGGTCTATGACAGAAAAAACAAACTCTACCCTTCCACTTTGGTATTGAAGCTAGTGCAGTGTAGTGTTGCTAGATAAATATGTGATGTGCATAGGTGCACTGTGTGGTGTATTCACTGTAAGATAACATAATACACTCTCAGAAAATTTGCATTTCACTTTTACTGTAAGTGTCTTGAGACTGTGAAGATATCTGTGTTATGATATAAATTGACTAGAATTGAAGACTTAGTTGTATGTTTCACACTATGACCAGCTGCTTTCTTGACCAGCAATAATCCAATATAACTTTCTATCATCTATATGATTAAGTTATTTACAAAGGTGTACTGCAGTTTTCATCTTTTCTTTGTTTTTGTTTTTTCCTGAAGCAGACATTCAGATGCTTTGTAAGCCTTGTATTGTTAAATGAATGTTTTACTCTGCATATGAAACTTATCTTTCTTTTGCTGCAGTACTGCATTCAAGATCAAAGGTGCACCTACCAAGCTACTAAAGAAGAAGAAGCGATCTTCTGCCATGGCCTCCATCACATGAGGAGTAGAAACCATGGCAACAGCCTATGATGGAACTCTGGGAAGTCGAGCACACTCTCAGACCAGCTGTAGAACTGTATTGACTTGAGGCAGAGGTATCCCTTTCCATGACACAGAGGAAGGAGTGAAGCGCGCACAAGAAAGAAACACCAGCATTTTGCCAACATTAGAGATTATGAGGAGCGTTCTGTGATTGGCAAACTTGTATGTGGTGGAATTAGCATCAACCTACGAGGTTTATCTGTGGATTACCTGGTCGGGATTGAGAATTGTGAATGGATGCACACCAACACTGAATGAGGTATGCACATGATTCATGGAAGCTGTTAGCTTCAGCTCAAGCAGAGGAAGCCCTCGCCTGCACAGTGCATCGTGGGATAGTTAGTAACGCCATGGTTTGGTGTGGCTACAAACAAATACGGCTAGTTTGACAGGGACGGTAGCATGACTTTCACTTTATAGCACCATGAAGATACCGTAGAGGTATCTTCGATGATGTGACTTAAGATAGTAAAACAGTTGTTCAAGAGGTTGAAACTGATGGTGGACTGGTCCATGGACTGAGACATACCAACTTATAGTGTGTAAATACTGTTGCTGCCATCTACATGATCGGCCTTGAAAACATTTTTATGTTGGGCAGACAGGAGCCAATACCTTCTTGGAATTTTTTTTGATGAACTTTTACGAAAAGCTCTATGTGAGACTTGAAGTTTAATTTTGAGGGAGATTTTTCCAAAGTCAAGCAGTTTACTCCCGGACAAACGTATGGAAAGTGTGTGTCAATGACATCATGCTCAAGTTTAATTTTGCCTAAGTCGAAGCTTCTCTCAGGTCCCAACGGATTTAACGTGTGCAGAGTTGAATATAATTGATACTACTGAATACATGGATACAATAAAGTATAAGTCATGTAGCCCATAGAGGTGTTGTTGATTCTATTTGCAGGGTCTGCAGCCCCTCCCACCCAACCTTTTCATGTCTTTAAATAAAAATCAGAAAAAGAAATCACAACACTGAAGACTTTATGAAGAGGGATACCCTTGACCCTCCTACCCCTGACCCACAGCCCCCCCCCCCCCACAAAAAAAAAATAAAAAGACGTTATGCAACCCAATTTGTACATAATATATAGAGTTGACAGGTACTGTAGTTAATCCCAGCTACCAATACTTGTACATGTACTTCCCACTTTCCAGGCAGTGCCTCCAAAAAATGTGACATGGTGCAACCCACCGTGATGCTGTAGAACAGAGTGAAGATGGCAGTCAAAAGTCTGTTGTGTGTTATCTAATCTGCAAAGAGGAGTTAAAGTGATACCACAGACAACTTTGTCTTTTGACAGGACCAGCAGTTTTCTTTTGTTATATTTTGATATAATTAAACGAATGAAGTATATGAAGGTACTTATACAGTTTTTGGGGACCTGAATTTGTACTTTATTGTAACCCGACTTCTTTTTAAACATGTTTGCTATCATACGTAGGTGTGCACTGTATTCAATGCTTCAGTACATTTCAAAGCCGGTATGTACATGTATTTCAGAGAGTTTCGGATGCATGTTGTGGATTGTCTAATTACAACTGTACAGCATATTTTAAAAAATGATTGGGGGGGGGGGGGTTACTCTGTCAAGACTTCACATTCATAAAGAGAAATGTTATCACATACATACAGTGAATACTTATGCAGCAGGTAAGACTTGTTGGGTACTGAGCAACTTTTGTGAAAGTCTGTACTGAGAGGTAAATATGTAGTTTAATATTTATAAAATTAGTGATGGATGGCACTGGATTGGAAATGATATTGTAGACGTGAAATACATTACGAGCTGAAATTTTCGCGTACAGATATTTTCGTGAATTGCTACTTGGAGGACATTTTCGTGTGTTGTTAATTTCGAGGTTGCAAGGGTCTAACTGAACTTAGTTCTTCGCACGTTGTTATTTTCGCGTGTTATTTTTGCGGTTCAAAGGCGATTCGCGAAATTCGCGAAAATAAAACCACCGCGAAAATTTCAGCTCGTACAGTATACATGTCTATTACATACTTTCTTAAGCTATTCTATTTTGTGAAGCATTTTAATGGGACTTTCTTTTTTAGCAGAACAAACTCATTATTGCAAGAATTGTTCTTTCAAATACACTGTAGACAGAGCATAAACCACACTGGTCTCAATGCGTTTGTTCAGATGTGAATCCATATAAGTGTGTCAGACACTGATGGTTCTTCAGCTATATTCTTTCAGATATGGTTACACTGGCTAGCACAAGACATGAGTGGCCTTACAACTACACAGACAGACAGATACACACATGGACAGACACATACAAGACACTTATATTTACACTGCACTACAACTGAAAATGAAGTTGTAAGAAGTCAGGCAATGTGATTCATACATAAACACTTTCACGCGTACACACACACACACACACACATAAACAAGTGCAGTATATGTTGATGTTATGAAGTCTCACAAAGTCTGTGGAATATGAATCAAATTTTAAGTTCATCACTTCAGGCTCAATAGACATGAATAGGGTCAAACAGGACAGCACAAGTCATTCAAAATGCTGTATGGAACTTGTTGAAATTGTTTCATGAAAAAAGTACATGTACCCTATGTCTCAAATAAAAAGAAATTTGTCATTTACAGCCGTTGTAGTGTACTTTAACAAAATATATCCTCTTGCTTACAATGGGAAATGCTGGCACGGTTTTAAATCCAGTTGGTGATTACACTTGGCATCGGCTTGTGGCTTTTTGAATGCAGATTTGCTTTGTTAACTCTCTTCTGTATTGTTATGGGGGTTGACTGGACGTCTGGGTTTAACACAGTACAGCTGTATTAGTCTTGGTCTACAGGTCAAAAGGAAAAAATAAATGAAAACAAAAATGTATGGGATTTTTAATGAGAATCTGTACAGATGAAACACTTAGCTGCAGATGGGATTTTCTTGAAGTCAAAATGTGCCGAGAGTAAAGTACATTGCAGTCACACAAACACGACCTAATTATATATACATGTACTAATTGACAATAACTCACTCTCAACAAGAAATTTGTTTAATACGTTTAGGAAAAGGTAGTACAGTGTACATAATTCTCAATTGCAAATAATGAGATATCAAGCAAAAATAATTTTTATGACACACGTTACATAATATCTATTCTATAGTTGGGACCCCTGTAATCAAAGACATTGCAGTTGATGGGACACAGTTTGTGTATTCCGGGGTTGACCATAATGAGACTCTGGTACTGATTGCATTTTTATCAGTAAGCTAAGAGATTATTCAGATGTGACTATGACAGTAAGTACTGATGATACAAAAATACTGACTTAATAATTCAACTCTAGATGATACTATCAACATGCATTTCCACTGCATGTTCCATTGACTTCAATGGAATAAAATCAAACATACAGATAATACAGATGTACATCTGTACATAGTAGCATTGTCATCAAATTTAGGCATAAAGTAATGGATTGCAGCACTTTCAAGTTTCACAAACAATAATGGCATTAGTAATGACATAAATATGCAAATTTGATGAAGTGATGATGACATCACCTCAAAAGTCAATAATTCTAAAGACAACTGTAACTTAACCCGGAAAAATAATCATCATCATTAAGTAATTGTTGCACAATTTATTTGAAGTCAAGGATACAATTGTTTTTGTTTTTCTTATTGATTTATGTAAAAAAGGGCAATTTGTGTGTAGTTCAGTTCATCTAATCTGCATACCTTATGGCCAATCGCATTCTCACATCAAAACATTTCAAAGCCTTGTTATTTATGTCCAATGTTAATGAAATGGCTACCAATCTGGTTGTTCTACTTATTCAAAGTTGAAGATGGAGTGGAATTATACACTTACCATTAAAAAGAAAAGGCTTTAAAAAGAATCTAGAGAATTTCATGTTCTACAGCTGAAAGCTCTGTAGTGTGAATAACCCATCCCTAAACACACTGTACACTGAATACCTGGGACATTTTCAAATGAAATTGTTGACATAATATATATATATATATATATATATCTATATATCTATCTATATATATATATATATATATATATATATATATATATATATATATATATATATATATATCGTCGCTGGGGTGACAAGACCTCGTATCTACCAAAATGTCAAATGTTCAGGAGAGCCAAAAAACATGCTGGCCAAAGCACTGTGGCAAATGGGATAGCCTTTCCTTTAAGTTTGACATGCTGTGGTGGCTTCATTTTTGGAGTAAGACAGGACATCACTCAACCCATTATTTGACCGTTAATCCAAAAAATTCATTTTCACCAAATTTGCAGATACGAGGTCTTGTCACCCCAGCGATGATATATTAATTATTCCATTAAGGCTCCTACTATAGGAGAGAAGACCATGCCACTGCAGAGAATGGCTGATTGTCACTTGATCAAAAAATCACACTTAGGGTATTCAATACATGTATGAATTTCTACAATGAGTGAAAGTTACATGCAGTAAAATGGCATTATAAAGTATTTCATTGCATCGAATGCAAAAAATATGGGATGGTTAGACATTCATGAGTAACTCTACAGCAGTAAAAAGTAAAAAATCTATGAACGTGTGTGCTAAAACAGAAGTATTTAATACTACACACATAGTACTTTCACATTGATATCAAATGTCTAAAATACTAGGCTATATTTTTATTATGTACTCCAGATTATCATGCATTACAATATATATATATATATATATATATATATATATATATATATATATATATATATATATATATATATATATATATATATGTTTGTTTGTTTTTTCAGCTTGAAAGCTCTGGTTGTTATAATTCCTAGGAAATGGTGTGTGTGTACCTTCGATGTGGAAAACCAATCGATAATCTAATGGAAAAATTTTTCTTTTAAATGTCCTTCATTCATTTTGGTTTCAAAGTACAAAGCGCTCATTATAGAACTACTTGTGATACATTGTATCATTTCGATAGTTCAAACACAACAGATTCTTCCATTCGTCATACCTTCTTGTTCTTGTTTTGTTTTTAACTCGATTGTCAGGTTTAAATCTCAGTAACAGTATAGCCAAGCTGGTTATTCGTGGCAACTGGGTTTACACCCCCCCTCCCCAAGTACATGACTTAACAACAAAAACATCTTACAAGTAAATAATAAGTAAATGAATAAACAAATGTTCAAAATACAACAAAACCAAACCCACCAAACCCAAAATAATGTCTATTACATGTGTTCCTTAAAAGAGATTGCTTGTTAATGTGTATTTGCCACAGCTATTCCCTTCACTTGCTGATAGTACCTTGTGACATACTCAAATTAGTACATCTCCAGACAACAATTTCTTGCAAGGCATCCTCCAATGTGCAGTGCTATTCCTGGCTATGGATTTTTGTGGTACAGTCTCATGTGCAGCCATTTTGATTTCCTTTCAGAACAGGAGAAACATACACAGCTATCATCTCACTTCAAACCAAATACCAGCTTCAGCCATTTAGGAGTTGAAAGAGTAGTTTTGCTGAACTACAACAATAACTGCACAATTATCTTATTACTATTTAATTTGAACCATCCAAAATTTGTACTGGAGTCAAAAGGGGCCTGAGCTTTCGATCCTAGCAGAATCTCGGAGGCAAAATGACAAACATGCAAGGAAAGCAATCATGTATAGGGACTACACACAACAAGAACAGTCAGGGATGGGCTAGGGACACCAAACAAAGAAAACAAAAGGGGAGGGCTAGAGGTCATGGGCAAGGAGCCCAACAGGTAAAGGGAGGGGGATTAAAGCAGGAGGGTAGACAGACAAAAGGCAGAGGAGGGTCAGTGATGGTCCCAAGGACAACGGGGCAATCTGGGAAGGATAAGGATGAACAGGGAGGCAACATCCAACAAGATAAGGAACAACAGAGGGATAAAGAAAGCAGTGAGCCCTAACCTGATGTACCAAAAAAACAACAACAATGTACTGAACAGCTGATCGCGTTATTTTGTATTGAATGCTCCAAAGTGTCAGAGATTTGGTAGACTTACAAATACAGCACACATGTATTTGCTGAAGTTGATGGACCATTATAGCTACAAACATAGGTTTAAATCATGCTGGACAAACTTTTAGGAGTGATTTCAATTTTTTTCAAACAGATTTTTCATATCCATTACTGCTTTTTTTTTCTGTTTTGACTAATTACACATTCAAACCTACATACCATTTTCAACAAAATATTTGCAAAGTATATTGCAAAAAAAGGAAACCTTGCAGTATTTGGAGGCAGTTTCCTTTTTAAAGCTTACACACACAGCTTTTTGTTACAACAGAAAATAGCCTCCCATGATTAAAGCAAAATGTAAAAAAAAAAAAAAAAAACTGCACATAAAAATAAAACAAAACAAAACAATGCCATTTCAAGCAGCTACAGTACACTGTGTTAAAGTGTGTAAAAGAGGATGGGCAAAACTCATGAAAGAGGAGAAGTACACATGTAAGCCTACATTGTATATATGCAGGGCTCGACACTAACGGTGGCCTGGTGGCCTGGGGTCACCAAAAATGAAAGTTGGGCCACCAAATAAAAAAAAAAGATTTGAAAGGTGTCATTTATTTATGTTAAGATGCTGCAACCCATGTTCCTGCCAATGAATATTTATACTTAGTCTTACCATTCAGCAGTTAAATTTTTTTATAAGGATGGATGAAAAGGACTGAATGAGTGCCTGAGAGTGAGTGTTGCGAGTTTGTTGAGGTTTATTTATGAGTAGATATGTCCAGCTTCCAATTCTTACTATGATAAAACTTAAAATATTTGACTCATCAAAAAAAAAAAGCAGGAATTTTAATTTTTTGTTTTGTTTTTTGGGGGCCACCAAATTTTTCTCTCGGGCCACCATAAATTTGAAATTGATGATTTTGGTGGCCCAATCGGGCCACCAAATAAAAAAGTTAGTGTGGAGCCCTGATATATGTATCATCGATATATAAAGTGTGAACAAATTGATAACTGCAAATAGTTTCACAGCAAATGCACTTAAGTATCAGAAATGAGGCACAACCTCTAGATCTGGCAGTTACCCAGGTAAATTCTCCAAGTTTTTTATTCACATTCACTAACTAAATTGAAACTAGCAATTCATGTGAAATATACTTTCTGGTTCATCCTTCGATCAAGTATACCTATATAAAAAAGCAGGTTGTACCCAGAAGTGTGTAAAGAAATCAAGAACTGTTGAATATTGCTCACTGAGAAAGGTGATGCTTATGTTTTGTTTTCAAAACAGGAGTCCATCTGAAACAGCAGACATCCACAAGCACAGAGCTTTGTCACTTTTATCAACCAATTTGCTCAAACTAATTCATTTGTTGTTATGGTATTTAAAAACATTATTCTTATCATTGCTATCAAAACTATAATGACCATTCTTTATTATGATCATCATCACTATCTTACTGTTATTATCATGACACTGTATCAATATCATCATAACTTTATACTTTTGTCATCATCACCATCATCATCATCATCACCATCATCATCAATAAGCATAATATGTTATACAGAAAACAAATTCATGGAACTGCATAATTCTAATTATACGGCCAAATCAGACAAAATTAGGAGAATTTATGAATGAAAATCAGTTATTGCATTATGTCCTGTCGGTCCACGGCCTGTCCTGCTGCCTCTGCCGATCGTAGATCCTCTTCGCCTTCTTGGAAAGAACCAGCGAGTCTCCAAGTCCTGCCCGATCCTTCCTCTTCCTCTGTACTGTATCCTCCTCTTCTTCCTCTCCTCTCCTCTCTCCATCACCCTGGTAAAACCTGTTCTCATGTGGGCTCCGCACGTAGCCTGCACTGGACGGGGCACCATGCATTGCACTCTGGTCTGTGCCGATGGCGTGAGAGAACCTGCAAGAGTTTCCATAGCGACACTTGCCAAAGTTTTGAAACAGGTGGCACACAAACTTTTGTCTGTGCCCTTGGACACTTTGGACTTGGTGTGAGTGCACTGAATCCCTGTCAGAGGCAGATGTGTTGGCTGGCAGTCTAGAAGTGCCAGGTGATGGCTCTTGGCTCCCTCCAGCAGGTAAGGGGCCCTGATTACCGCCAATATGCAGATATCTGCACTTGTCCCCAAATTTACAATTCTGAAACTTCTGGAACTTGTAACACACATTTCTTGGCCTGTGGCTGTCCATCTTCTCCTCCTCCTTCAGCTTCACATGCTTCTCTAAGATGGAAAGTTGCTTCTGCCGTTCCTGCTCATATGGATTTGCAAAGACGGATAAGCTGGGAAGGTTCTTTCCTTCTGTTACTGACTGGGATGCACCAAAGACTTCTGGAAGGGGTAGGCTATGTCTTGCATTTCTTTCGGGTTCAGACTGAAACTTCTGGTTGACATCAGCTGATTCTGAATCTGATGAACTAGATCCATCATGGCTGGTGAGCAGATTTGTCTGTTTGCCATGTTTTCTATAGACAGATAAAATAGAAGCATGCAGCTCAATATTTGCCTATCACTTCTATTTCAGTCACTTTCAGTTTCATATTGCAAGATGATTTTGTCCATTATGCACTTGTCAATGTAATGACGCACCCCACTACCCCCGGACATGGGTGCGTCATGGTCATTTTTTGACTGACCACACGGGGTTTTTGACGGACACCACAGTCACTTTTTTGACGGACAAAACGCTGCAAGTGACGAACACCACGGTCACTTTTTTGACGGACAACACGTTGAAAGTGACGCACACCTCGGTCACTTTTTTGACGGACATCCTCGGTACATTTGACGCACCCCCGCAAATACTGAAACGATTTTTGGATACGTTTTATTCAAGCAATTTCATTTTCTTTTGGTTCGTAAACATAATTTGAAAAAGTTTCGGCAAGTTTCCCTTACCATGGCCCTGTAAGCACCGTACTGTCATTCACCGTACATCACGCTGCTGCTACGATATTCCGTACAGTAATATGTATTCTGTGCATGCAATCCATACATGACAATCACGTGTGTGCAGATGCGCTGTGTGTGTGCGGCCATTGCTAGTCCGGTGGATGCATACTGCTGCAGCGCAGGTACACACCACGCCACAGCATTCCCGCGAGTCGAATAACTACCAAAGGAAGTGTCTTTGGTAACTACATACAGCCTAGTGCAGTTGCTGTAACTGTACGGAGACATTCGCACAGCGTTGAACTAAGTTGTTACATCGCTGAACAGTCCCTGGTTTGAGATTGAGTATGCATGATTTCATGGGTTTGTTGGAGGGAAAATGTAAGGAGAAAGGGTGGCTTTTAAATTATTTGCTTGCCAGATTCTGGCAAGCATTTTCCCCTCTTATTCCAAAACGCTTCCCGACTTTTGATTTTCACTTGCCGCGGGAAAGCGCTCACTGTAATTTCACTCGCGGTACGTGTATCCGGTAGCGTGCAAAAAATGCGTGTTATTTTCCATAGCCAAGTGACGTACCATGACGCACCCCTCGGTCAAAATTTTGACCGACAATGATGGGATTTTGACGCACCCCTCGGTAAAAAATTTGACGGAAAAAGCTGGTAAAATGACGAACACCTGGGTCACAAATTTGACGGACCAAACGAGGAAATGACGCACCCATGTCCGGGAGTAGTGGGGCGAGTAATTAGTATACATTGACAAGTGCATTAGTGACAGCAATAAACAGCGGAACGGAACCTTATCATAACATAATAAGGCCAGAATAGTCAGATATACCAGTGTTACCAGTAGTAATTTACTGGTACCTGAGGTAACATGGTAATTTTGCAGGCCCATTCCATTAAATGTTCTATTGTCTTTATCTCTGATATAACAGGATACAGATCAGATATCATAACAAATACATTTCAGTGGTACCAAGCAGCTTGTTAAAGCGTCCATATAAATGCATATTAAAGAAGTAAGTTTACCCTAGAATCTAGAAGTCCAGAACACTATGCTACGACTCATAGTTGGAATCTATCCGCAGAATAACGTATAAACGAGCTAAATTACAGTCAGAAATACTAGAACCAACTACAACAGATCGATTTTGTGTGCAGTGAATTACGTGAACGGATAATAAAGTTTAAAGTTTAAATCTTGTACAATAGATCTACTACTAGACCTACTAGTTTCTAGTACTAGTCGATCAGTTGGAGATCGCAGCGCGGCAGCAGCGTACATAAATACAGACAGACAGCACAGAGAGATCTGAACGGACGTGTCATGTCTGCTCCTGCTCTGATTTGATACGGACACACGCCAAGTTCAAAGATTTGGCGGGAAAATTGCAATCGGCTGTGGACCATCGGAACCCTCCTTCAATGCCCGGCCGACCCGAGCCCTGAGGATTTGTGCCATCAAACCCATCAAACTTGGGAGCCAAGGCCACAGCCAGCTGAAGCAATATAAAGTGGATACTTCTTGCTGATTCTGCTGAGGCACTTGTGGAGAGAGTTATTGGTGGACGGACTTATACAGTTAAGATTCGGTTACTTAACCTCATAAGTTGAAGGCCAAGGTAAGCTTGTTATTGTTGGCAAACTCCTTCTGCACAATTCTACTAATAAAAGCCGTCACTAACAAAGTAAGCGACCTTTTTAGGCGGGAAAAAAATGAATCAAAAGTACATCTGAATATGTTTGCAGATGAAACCTCATCTAGCGGCGAAGAGGCCTACCATCAGGCCGCTATGGATGTGCGTAGTTCAATATCACCTAGACCTAGCAAGCATATTGAAATAGGAAAGGGAACAGAAGACAGCGAAGATGAAGACAATGGCTGGAGAGTAGAAAGGAGGAAAAGAAAAGTTAGACCTAGATCTAAATCCACAGTGGAGACTCAGGAGGAAAAAAGAATTAGAAAAGAAAGTGTGTGTAATGAGACAGATAGATCTACTTCTAAAATGGCAACTACAGAAACGGGACAAAATCAAAGATCAAATATGGCGGTGACCATAGTGGGATTAGGTGAGCAAAATGTTTGTCAGATCAGCCCCGTCAAACTAGTACAGCACTTACATAAACAAATCGGGGAAGTTGAAAAAATGTACAAAGTGAAAGAAAAGCGGGTACTGAAAATCGTATGTAAAGACGAAAAACAGATGAAGAAAGCCTTAGAAATGAGTGAGTTGGCAGGGGTATTTGTGAAAGTTGAAAGAATACAATCAAAAGTGGTGGGTAGCAAAGGAGTCATCCATAGAGTTGATGAGCAGATTACTGAAGAAGAGCTGCAAGAATTGTTGAAGGACCAAGGAGTCATGCAAGTAAAGCGTTTCAAAAAAAGGATCGAAGGAGTACTAGGCCCCACACCTTCTGTGCTACTTTTTTTTGACACGCAACAAATGCCCACATCTATCACCTTTTTGTATCAAACATACAGAGTGCATGAATACGTAGCTCCCCTCACACGATGTTTCCAATGCCAACAATTCGGACACGTAAAAAGCCAGTGTAAGGGGAAAATAAGATGTGTGAGATGTGGTGATAACCACCACTTTGAGGAATGTCAAACAAAGGACAACCCAAAGTGCTTTAGATGTAAAGAAAACCATTCAGCGGCTTACCAGGGCTGCATCTACTACAAAGAAGCTAAAGAGATACAGACGCTCAAACTTGAGAACAAGGTGTCGTACGCACAAGCTGCAAAACAATATAAGTCGCAGCAGTCTACTGAAATGAATCGACAGAGTATGTCGAATACCCAACCCTCACAACAAGTAGAGACAACACAACAGGCCAGTGAAAAAAAGCGACAGAATTTACCCCAAGAGAATGAAAAAAATAGGACCCCCCAAAGCACACAATCAAATACAGTGGAAAGTCCGCCTCTGAAACAGAGAATAATTATGGTACATCAAGGAACCCAAACGGAAAAAAGAGAACCTGCTGAGGAAAAAAAAGAGCAAACAGGGGAACCAGAACAACCAGCCACGTCATCTTTCAATGTCAATGTTGATTTTTTGTCATTTGTCACTTTCATCATCAATAATCTGGATAAAGAAACAACTCATTCGAACAGAATTAGACTTGTGGTTGAAGCAGCCAAAAGATGCTTAGATATACAAGATGTGTCACCCGAACTCATTCATGAACGTCTTCAATGAGTCAAAATATTCAAAGCGAACAGGATAGTTCCCGTCGCACATATCATGTATTTAATATCCTTCAATGGAATGCCCAGAGCATGAATGCTCATGGAACAGAATTTTACAAAAAGTTGATAGAAGGTAAAGAACGGACAAATTTACCAGATATTATATGTATACAAGAGAGTTGGTTTACAGATTATAATGTTTTCAATATACCTGATTACAACCATGTTATTAAGAATAGAGGTTCAGGAGGTAGAGGCGGTTTGGTGATTTATATTCATAAATCTATCATTTTTCAAGAGATACAATCCCCATCTTCTGAAGAGTATCAACGAATAGATGTATTTTCTTTTAATAGACCAGTATCAATTATAAATTATTATAATCCATGTAAAAAATTAGATATATGTAAATTGGAAGATATGATTCAAAACTGTTTTACCGATTTCATATTGTTCGGTGATTTCAATGCCCACAGCGTAGTGTGGGGTGGAAGAAAAGAGGACAATAATGGAAAAGTGGTGGTTAAATTTTTAGAAAAGTATAATTTGGTTTTATTAAATGATGGATCAGCAACTAGACTGGACCCGCATACGGGTCTTTGGTCATGTTTAGATCTGACCATTGCTTCGCAAAAGTTTGCGCATGACTTAAATTGGAAAGTATTGGAAAGTAATTTTGGTAGTGATCATTTGGTTTTAAAATGCTCATTGATTCGAAAATATTCTAATGTAAAAGGAACAGGAATTAATGAAAAGGTGTGGTCATTTAAAAATGTTGATTGGAATTTATATAAGAAAAGAATTGCTGATAAATGTTTGCATTTGGATATATTACAAGTGATAGAAGATATGAATATTCAAGAAAAATATAATTTGATTGTAAGTTTGATTAATGAGGTAGCAGAAGAAAATATTAAAAAGGTATATATAGGTGGAAGAAAAGGAAAGGATCCAGCGCCATGGTGGACAGAGAAATGTGAACAGGTGATCAGAGAGAGAAATCGGTATAGAAATAGAGTAGGAAGGCATTATAAGACAGAAGATTTGGTAAAGTATAAAGAAAAGAAAGCGTATGCTCAGAAAGTTATAAGAGAAGAAAAGTATAAATACTGGCTCAAATACTGCCAGACGTTTAATCGAACGACGGATGTGGGTAAAGTTTGGAAAAAAGTGAAAGGATTACAGAAAAGTAAGGAGAATACTTATGTTAGCAGTGATTTATTTGAGATGGATAAGATGGCACCGGTAATAGATATATCACAAAAAGCAAATCTTATTGCTAAGGCGTTTCAGTTGATCGAAACAAATGATATATGTAGTTCAAAAGAAGAAGAAAAAAGGAAACATATTGAGAATGAAGTAATCAAAGTAAATTCATATGAGCAAGTTGATAGTCCTTTCAATGAGGAATTCACAATGAGAGAGTTAAAGAATGCGTTGAAAGAAATGAAAAATACAGCGGCAGGTAAAGATGGTATTAATGCTATCATGGTACAATCGCTACCTGAAATTATGTATAAATGTTTATTACAATTGTATAATGATGTATGGATTAAAGCAATTTTTCCAGTTGAATGGTATCAATGTATACAAATTCCTGTGTTGAAACCGGGAAAAGACCCCACAAATCCTACGTCATATCGCCCGATTACTTTAATCTCAGTGATGTGTAAGATCATGGAAAGAATGGTGAAAAACAGATTAGTATGGTATTTGGAGAGGAAGGATATATTAAATCCGTTTCAAGCAGGTTTTAGAAAAAATAGAAGTACTATGGACCAGTTGGTGAGATTAGAATCTGATGTACAAAAAGGAATGGCGAATAAAGAATATGTGGTTGTTGTGTTCTTAGATTTAACTAAGGCTTTCGATAAGATCTGGAGAAAAGGTTTACTTCAAAAGATAGAAGCGATTGGAATTAAAGATAGAATGTTAAGGTGGAGTGCTGCATTTTTGGGAAATAGACAATGTGTAGTAAAGTTAGATGGTATATATTCTGAAGAATATGTGCTGAAAAGGGGGACTCCCCAAGGAAGTGTTATGAGTCCAGTTTTGTTTAATGTTATGTTGAGTGATTTAAAATTGAAAGAAAATTGTGTTAAATTATCAGTATATGCTGATGATATAGCGTTATGGGGTATGAGTAGAAATTTATATTATTTGCAGAAGAAATTACAAAGAGCAATTGACGAAATTATGTCATGGTGTAGAGACTGGAAGATAGATGTTTCAGCCGAGAAATCAGCTGTGATGGTATTTACCAATAAACAGAAAAATAATGTTAAATTATTTTTTGAAGGATATGAAATTAAACAATATGTGGAATATAAGTTTTTAGGAATGTGGTTTGATCAGAAGTTAAACTGGAAAAAACATATTGATGTTATCAAAGATAAGGCTGTAAAGCGATTAAATTTGATGAGATGTGTTGCTGGTACACCATGGGGCAGTAACGGACAAATATTATTGACGGTATATAAAGGATTGATAAGATCAATTTTAGATTATGGATGTGAATTGTATGATGCTGCAAGTAGTAGCACAAAACGTAAACTTGATTGTATTCAATATCAGGCTTTGAGAATAGTTACCGGTGCAGTGCGTAAGACATCTCTTGAAGCTTTACAAGTAGAGTGTGGAGAGATGCCCTTAAAATTTCGCAGAAGTATATTTGTTGATAAGTATAGATTTTATTTAATGTCTTTTGAAAGGAAACGGCATTCTACAGTTGAAATATTACAGCCATGTTGGTATTACGATCGATTTCATTGGAAAACCGGTCAAGGCCCGCTTGTTATGAGGGCATGTACTTTGAATACAAAAGTTGAACAAATTTATGATTGTATATTAAAAGAACCGTACTGGTATTATGTACCTCCGAGAATATCATACTTTATTTTTGATAACATTAGGAAAAGAAGTGATACTGAGATAGAGGTAGCAAATTATGTAGAAGAAAGATTATTAATAAGATGGAAAGGGTATTTGAAAATATACACAGATGGATCAAGGCAAGACAATAACAATACTGGTGCTGCATTTTATGTTGATCAGTATGATATAGGTAAAGTTTTTAGATTACCTTCAATATGTATTATGAGAGCAGAATTAACTGCAATTATAATGGCATTAGAATGGTTAGAGAATTTTCGTAGTATTTCAGTTGTTATTTTAACTGATTCTCTAGCTGCGTTACAGGCGCTAGAAAATTTGTTCTCTATTACTAATGTTTTAGTTGTAGAAATTTTAGAGAAATTGAAATGTTTACAATTACAGGATATAGATGTACATTTTGAATGGGTACCCTCTCATAGAGGAGTGAAAGGTAATGAAATAGCTGATAATTTAGCAAAAAGGGGGTCTTTTAAAGAAAATATAGATGTAGATATTGCTTATACGAGACAAGAACTTACCAAATATATGGTGTCGTATTATAGAAATATTTGGCAAACAGAATGGGAAACATCAGAGAGAGGAAGAGATTTCTTCGGAATACAGTCACAGATATCTAAGGGAATACAGTTACAAGGAATGAGTAGAAAGGAAGAAGTGTTAGTACATCAAATTCGTCTGGGGAAATGTAGGTTGAATTATTATCTTTATGAAATTAATTGTCACGAAAATGGATTATGTGATTCATGTCAAGTATTAGAAACAATAGAACATTATTTATTGGAATGTAAACGGTATAAAAATGAAAGAAAATTGTTGCAAAAAATGTTGAAAATAAATGTATTGAATATTAGAAATATAATGAAGGTTAGTATAGAAGATAATTTTAGGGCTTTGTGTGTGTATTTAAATAATACAAAGCGTTTATAAAGATTGATTATTGTTATTGATATTGTTAGTATTTACTAGCAATACGCACACCTTGTGTGCTCGTATGTTTTGTTAAAAAATATACACACACAAAAGAGTATATTTATATGTATGTATATAGATGCACTGCACAAACTGCACTATTAACGGTGGAGGGAAATTGATCTCACACACTGCCACTTGACAGGTGAGCCGAAACCTAAAACAGAGTGAGTGTGACGTGGATCAACCGAACTGAGCTCATAGACTCTTTCATGGACTCCTACTATAGCATGGAGAAGACGTGGCGCAGATAATCAAATTGATTGAAAAGCGCCAATAAACACCACCACCAACCCAACCAACCAACTTGAGTTGGGCCTAACTGCGAAACACAGCCCGAAGCTCGCTCCCACAGTATAAACTTAACTCTGAGCTGTGTACAATTCAAGGGGCGCCCCGGGGTTAAGTTGGGCACAACACAATTGTACAGTATGTGGGACTACACCAAATAACGGGCCATCTGTCCCCGCACTGTTGCTTCTAAAAACACAGAATACCCCTGTCTCTGTGGCCAGGTTTACAAGGTTATACACGAATATATTACAATGAATTAAAAATCTCACACGTCACGTTCGTTCTGCGCTTTTAGGTCACCATCATGTTGGTCATTCTCGTCAGATTCGGAGTCAGAAGACGACGCATAGTCTGCTACAAGCGAGGCCATTTTCTCAGTCTATTCAAGAGATGGCGCTTTGAATTGTTTTTTTTTCCAGAGCCTGGTGGAGCTTGGCTGTTTTTCTCGCTGGCGACGTCGTAATTTTTTATACATGCCTATAAGCTCTCCCCATCAGGAAAGTTTGAAACCAATAATCTCATTGGCAAATGTTTCTCGTTGTCTTAAACAATTGAATGCCAATGAATCTGAGATAATGATTTCTAAATGATTTGGTATGTTGCTTATTAATCTTTGGGAATATGCATCTGCTTCTCCTAGCTGCTACAGTATTATTTTTGTGATGTTTTGCAGTAACGTGCCAGCACATAAAATCACAATAATCCATGTACTGTATATCATTAAAAGTAAAACCAAAACACAAATACAGTGTAGTAGTAAATATTGATCTCACAAAAAAACTTTCCAAGAAATGACTGGTTTGAAAGAAAATCTATATTACCTCTAATTATGGATTATAATTCTATCCTCATATTCTCATGGTTGAATCAATCAGTGTGAGCCAGAAGTCTAAATAAAAATGATAGACAAAGCTAAATACAGGCACTAGACTCTTTGTACATATATATCACTGCTGTCTAGGATATCTCATGCTATTATCATCCTATGATGTTGAATTGATGAACATTGTACAGGTGTCTGTGCGACAGGGTAATAAACTTGTACAGTGCACTCCTGTTATAACGAACACGGTTATAATGAAATTCCGGTTACAACGAAATTAAATTTAGGGCCGCAACATTATCAACTCTATGTATTTTTATTGTTTATTCATTCGGTTATAACGAAATTTCGTTATAACCAAAGAAAACTGCCGGTCCCCGAGGACTTCGTTATAATGGGAGTCCACTGTATGCATCCTTCTCTCATTTATCTCCCCTCCTCTCCGTTCTCTCTACCTCTCTTTATTTCCTCTCTCTGTCTCTCCAGAGATACATAACCCTAACCCTAACATAAACTGTTATAATGTGAATGCATTGTAATTAATGCAATCTTGAAGGAAGTAGACCAACATACAATGTAAATGTAAAATGGAAGGCTATGTACAGTATGAACATACGCAGCATGTACATGTCCATGTATTTCATATCGAATTTCATAAGTCACTTTGATACTGTTGGATGCATTGCTCCATTTTTACCGAGGCTTATATATGTGGGTTTTAGAAGAAACAGGTGCCATATTTTATGTTGTGGATGTACTTTTTGTTATTGAGTGTAAAGATTTATGTGTTACGTGTATATGAATGAATGACATGTGTGTTGTAATACAATGTATTGCCTTCTGTATTTCATTTTGAAATGTGTGCACTATGAACATGTTCATGTATGTGTAATTATGTATGCCACTTGATTCATGAACAGTTTCCATTTTATGGACAAATAACTGAAATGAAATGAAATGAAAATGAAATGAAGTAAAGAGTCAAATTCCAGTCCTAAGAACACACAGCAACAAACAACTCACAAAATAACACAGTGAAACAAAGCTATCATTCCAGGGGTAGAGAAGTTTAATAATTCGTGAAAACTGAGTGGAAGTGATAAATTATGTACAGTGCACAATGCATATTCAAAACAAAATAGATGAAAAGAAAGAAATATGCAAGTACATAATATGTAGATACACGTAGAATGAAGATAGGGAGAGAGAAAAATTCACAATCAGAACTTAATGTATACGTTATATCCATAGTTTTCATACAACTTCTATCGCAGAAACACATAATACAATGTATGTGTTGCAAGTGTATACAGTCACCTATCAGTAAAAAAAAAAAAAAAAAAATACCGGTAAGCATTGTGTCAATTTAAGAGGTACAATTATACATGCATGATAAACTCAGGTAGATCTGTACAGTACACTGGCAAAATGATATTGTTATTGACATTGTCTGTATTTTATACGATGTTAATCATTCATATTGCTAACCATCTACATGTACTATAAATCATTCATCTAATTAAAATCTGACATGCTTTCCGATCAGATGCAATAGTAGGAAAGTGGATTGTATCACCGCATGCTTTTTTTTTTTTTTTTTTGTGGCTCTGAATCCAATACTTGGAGGATGAAATTTCAGCCAAAAATAACACCATGCACTTATTCACAAAAGTCCTGAAAATTATGAATTTTGGCAAAACTATGAAAATTATTCACTCCGTTTTTTGACAATACGGTGTAGTAGACTTCAAGTGTACCCCTCTACAAAAAGTTATCATTCATTTCAGCGCAGTGTAAAATTGCATTATAATTCTGGACACAATTTTTGAAATGGAATAATCGACGTCTTTCACATCTTGTCCTTGCACCAGAATCACAACACATACCTCCAGGTACTTGTACCTTGATTTACCGTACACATTTGTACTTAGAGGACGGCAAAGAGAAAATCGACAAATGAGGTCTAACATGAACATTTCGAACAGTTCACGTGATAAAATCTTGTGATAAATCGACATCTTCTTCTAGAACTGTGGTGAAATGTGAATTTCTTTGCGTTTCTACATTTTTGTCATATTTGTTTTTTTCCAATTTCGTCCAATACAACGCTTTGTGAGGTTAGTCAATGAAGTCCCGCGTGTATTGAATGTCATTAATAGGAAGAGATGTGTGCGTCTGGAATTACCATGCTGTCTGGTAATACATGTACCTGCCATCTACTACCACAATTGTACATCCACATTGCTGTTGACCCCTACTGCAAAAACTTACAAAACTCTAGCAACTGTGAGCCAGTCAACTTCTCCTTTCTTTTCTCAACTTAGCAACTGTTCTACAGGTACAAATGAATTTTTCTTATCAATTATTCAAATCATGCAAGTGAGGTTGTAAGAACCTTACATTTAAACTACAAACTATATTGTATTCCCTAATATCTGTGTTTTACACAACTACTGGTATTCAGAATTACATTGCGATGTACACACATACATCAAATGCAACCACATACAATGTATACAGCTTTTCACACAATTACACATAAGAAGAAAATTAACTCCAATACTGGTAGCACGGGTTCAAGAGTCAATACCATTGTACACCTCAAAGGTCCAGCCATATGGATTGCACACTTGAAAATCCTGAAACTAATCTATTCCTACAAGGGCTAAGAAAATCTGCAAAACTCAGTGAGGGAAGTTATGATATTGAACATCTCTGACTTACAACATCACAGTCTTATTTTAGAGGATGAAATGTAAGCTCATGAATATCAATTGTTCAAATACATGTACTAATAAGATACAACATGTATATTGGTGTGAAGTATGGTATAATCGCTTATTTACCTGGAATCAATACCAATGTTGGGCAAGTGAGCTGACCTTGAGGCTTATAGCTATGTTGACAGACTCAAAATGAAGATACATGTATAAAGAGAAAAGATGATTGGCAACTGAGTGGTGACACAGGACACATTACCTTCAATAAAATTAGATTACTACAACATAGAATAAAGATGCTTCTAAACTGGCATTTGAGGTGGATTTCAAGTAACATGCAAACACATACAATTTCACCTTCATTCCTAAAACAAACCTTGTTGGTTACTTTGTATACTTCTTGACAAGCACTCTCCTCAATAGAAAACATAGCACATACATTGTGCCTCTACAAAGGTTTACAGTGGAGGAAACAAAAAGAAAATATTTTTACAAAGTAATAAAGGTAAACCAGCTTGACAGTGCCAAATTCATGTAATGAAGGTTGCTCCCCAATATTTTTCATCTTTTATTTATTTATTTATTTTTTTTTTGCATTTGGAAGAGTTAATCTGGCAAAAGGTATTACAGTGTATGTAAAGGTGCAGTCAGTGCACTATCAAATACACGTAACACGTCTTGAAATCTGCAAAGTCATGCCACTATTAAAATCCACATAATGGCTTTTATTCTATCTACATTTGCTGCCAAATAAAAGACTGACACTGGTACTACAGCCTACATGTATGTATGAAATGTCAAGGCAACTATGTAGAGATGTCAATATTTTTAAGAATGCACTTTACAAATGCCTTGTAAAATTGTTACATGATGAAATTCACCCATTTCTTACTCACGAACATTGTAAGTTCGCAAGCATTTTCTATGTCATTTCTACACAACCCAAAATAGAATGAAAATGAAACAAATGGTGAAAATTGAAGTAAATGAAAGCCTCAAACCAACAGAACACTGAAATCTACAATCATAGAGCATCAAAGAGGAAACACAAGTATTTAGAGTCTGCTCAATCCCACTGCCCCACTATCATTTGCAGACATGGATGTCCTCTAAAGAGTATGAGATATTAAGGGATTGTTATTGAAGTAAAACTTACTAATGACAGAATGAAGAGATATCACTAATTACACTCTTGGAGCTGCAAAGATGACAGTAATAGACTTTCGAAGATTTTGCACAATGATGAAAATAAACTAACAAGTGAGGAAAACTACACAACTCTCCTGACTTCAAAGAACCTCTTCAGGTAATACACTTGGCCTAGCGTCATGGCGACCAGTACTAGACTTTCGAAGAATGCCCACAGTACAACTCTTGAGTTGGTGTTGTCGTTAACTGTTGGAGTTGGGGGAAGAAGAGGAAGCAATTTCAATGGATTAAACATGGTCAGTACATACTTTCTTGCAAATAAAGGCATGCTGTAATCAACTCAAATGTAAATCTACCTGACAGTGTAAAACATTTCTCATATGTACAATAGATACCTGTACAAAGTTAAAGGGACTGTACAGTACTGGTTGAGGTGGGGATTCAGGTTTATAACATTCCTAAGTGAGTTAATGAGAAACCTCTTATGAAATATGAAAGAGCATGTAATTTTAAGAAGGATTCAACATTTATTTGATGAAAATTGTTTTTCAAATGGCTGAGATATCCAAACAAGAGACCTGCGGGTCTAGCGCTCACCTGAATATCGCAAGTTCACCTTTCGAGCAGTCACTAATCTAAATCATTCACAGCTCTACTAAAATTTGACCAGGCATTCTCAAGTAGAAGATGAAAATGTACAATAAGGGCCCAATTTTTTTTTAAAGATTCCTTAATTTGGGGGGATTGGGGGCTCCCTGGGGCCCTAGGGGTGGGGAATGGTGCCCATTTTGATAAATTCAGATCCTGACCCCCTAGGGATGCTACCTGCCAAGTTTGACGAAAATCCATCATGAGGTTTTCAGGAAGAAGCTGAAAATGTACAATTCAGGCCCCCGTTTGGACCTTCCCAACCTCCCCCCCAAGAGGGGCACCCCTGATTCTGCCATGAACAAACTTGAAACTACAGTCATCAATGTACTAACTCATAGTATCAACTTAGCTCTATCACTTCTGGTTCTAGAGAAGAAGATTTTTACAGATTCCTTAATTTTGGGGGGTTTGGGCCCCCTGGGGCCCCTGGGTGGGGCATGGTGCCCATTTTAACAAATTGAGATCCTAACCCCCTGGGGATGCTACCTGCCAAGTTTGGTGAAAATTGGTCATGGTGTTCTCAAGAAGAAGATGAAAATGTATAATTTAGGCCCCATTAGGACCCCTCCCCACCCCCCTCCCCTGGGTCCCAAGGGGGGCACCCCTGATTCTGCCATGAACAAACTTGAAACTACAGTCATCAATGTACTAACTCATAGTATTAACTTTGCTCTATCACTTCTGGTTCTAGAGAAGAAGATTTTTACAGATTCCTTAATTTTGGGGGGTTTGGGCCCCCCTGGGGGCCCCCTGGGTGGGGCATGGTGCCCATTTTAACAAATTGAGTTCCTAACCCCCTAGGGATGCTACCTGCCAAGTTTGATGAAAATCGGTCTTGGGGTTTTCAAGAAGAAGATGAAAATGTAAAAAGTTTACGCACGACGGACGACGCACGCCGGACGAAGGGCGATCGCAATAGCTCACTTGAGCCTTTGGCTCAGGTGAGCTAAAAAGTGATAATAATAAAAGGCGACAGGCCATGCCTTTTATTAGGATCTCTTTGTTTCACCTTGTTTATGGATATCTCAGCCATTTTGAAACCGATTTTCACCAAATAAACTTTTGATACCCTTAGAATTGCATGCTATTTGACATCTCATAGAGTGGTTTCTGAATATCTCGCAAAATGTTAAAAGCTAAATCCTCACCTTGACCAGAACTGTACACCTTACAGTCCCTTTAATATCTTTCACATCAAAGAAAGCAATCTCTAAAATAAACACATGTTAAAGAATGTTTCAACAAAAGAAGTAATAAATCTCCCATGTAAGGGTGAACCATGCATGCAGAGGTTACTCCAGTGATACAAATGCACACCAAAATTCAATATAAATTTCAACCATGGACTCTAAATCTGAAGAACAAACAAAGCATGGAAGATAATAAGACTCTCCTACATGTAGTAACACTGTACAGAATTTTTTTAGCTTTATGTTGAAAATAGTACAAAAGGCATAATAACATATTCTCATAAAACAAATATCATCTCCTGCCAGAAACCTCTTTCATCATCTAGTTTGTGTGGTTCTTTTACAACAAATGTAAAAGATTAACCTTCATCTTAACATTTGATCTAGATACTCATACATGTACATATTTTCCAACTGCTGTAATGGCAATTGCCAAGGAGGATGAAAACAAAAATGGTGACATGAGCAAGACTTGCGACAACAAAATAATATTGATAACTCATATAATGGTGACACTGAATCTCACAGGTGAAGCATCTCAGTAACTTACTTGATCTGTGCACTCTCTCCCGAACTTCCATGTATTCCAACTCATGCTTGACTCCTGTAAGCCCTGTTGCTAATTCATTTACCATTTCTTCAAGTTTACTGTGGTGTTCTGTCATTGGTCATGTTGGGCATCAGGAAAAGAAAATTCGAGAGAGAACACAATATCACATTAGATATTACATCAGACAGGTAATAAAGCAGCACACATTGTGTTGCACAGACTGTATCTTACATCATTTGTAAAATGGTCAGAACATTTTTTTTTTTTTTTTTTTTGAAATGCATTCAAAGATACCTGTACTGGGTTTGAGATCTATTCTCTCAATATCGTCAACCTTATGCCAAAAGGCCCTAAACACCATAGACTTTGTACACTATTAGTGCCCTTTTGGCATAAGGCCGACGATATTTCTCTCACTCTTTCTTATTGTTTAATGATTAATTGAGTCTGTGTTCTGTTCATCACAAGGAATCTTACAATGTACATATAATCTGGTAATTTATTACAGGAAGTTCATGAATTATGAAGTTACTGAATTTCCTGAAACTTTTCACCAAAAAACAAAAAACAAAACAAAAACAAAAACAAAAACAAAAACAAAGCAACAACAACAACAACAACAACAACAACAACAACAACAACAAAATGGACTGCACTTGTTGGATCACATTTCCTTTTTTGATAAACAAAGAACACAGACTAATTTTGGCCCCACATTCTTCTCATTAATAGCATAAAATGAAATAAATCAATGCTTTTCTATTACAAGTGCTGGTAATTGTTGAAATATAATGTTCTGTATCCTGGTGCTCACTCATCCCTTTTTTTTTTTCTTTTTTTCCCCCTTCTTCTTCTTCTTCTTCTTCTTTTTCCATCCTGGGTAATGTATCTGAGCACAGTGGCAGATCAGTAGACACGACAGGGTAGACTAATCTAGTAAAAAAAGAAGCTCATTTCCGGAGTGGTTTATAAGATCCATCTTCTGTTAATCATTTCTTTTTCTTTTCTTTTTTTTTTTTTTTTTTTGTTCAGGGAGAATGAAATCACATAACATTCACAGATGCACATGAATATTTTACCAATATGTAGGCCCTACGGCATACTCTGCACATAATGTAAATATCGATGCATACCCTCTGTTTCAATTCCCTGGTCTTTAGGAGAATCGCCAACATCCATAGAAAACATGACAATCTTTGGTGTCATGGTTGACATCTTATTACTGAAGCAATACTTGTAAACACCATCCATGTGCGCAGCAAAGGTGTACTTTCCATTTGATTCACGCTCTCCTGTATGAATTGTTTTTCCATCTGGTCCAGAGATCTGAAAGCAAGCACAAATTTCATTTTTTTTGTGATGAGTGCATATACAAATGTATATAGTTTCTGCGAGGTACCGGGTACATCTTTTACAAAGAAGTTGAAGATTGCTTTTTTTTTTCTTTTACAAAGAAGTTGAAGATCATGCACGGACTTGTCAACATCTCACAGGACCACTTCTTCTCCCAACCTACAAGTAGAACCACAAGAGGGCATTGTTTCAAGATCCAAAGAGAACATTGCAGATTGGATGTTAGAAGCAAGTCTTTCAGCAGACGTACAATATAGGACTGGAACAGCTTGCCGGAACACATAATGGTCTTGTCAACAACTGAAAAATTCAAACAATATATTGATAAATATTGGTGGGAGCATCATTTTGATCTCCCATGACTCCACTCCTGCGCATGTTGTACTCAGTTAATTAAGTACAGGCCAAATAAGAAGCAGTGATCTGGAGTTACAGGCCAACACCTTCTTCCTGTACCAGATGATGATGATGATGATTGTTAGTTTAACAATATTGTACCAGTGCAGCATTTTAATGCTTTTTCATATGTGACAAGGAACAGGAAGCTGATGAATTGGATTTTAGTCCGATGAATCAAACTCCCTGTCCAAAGATTAACTCAATCACAGACTTTCTTAAATACTTTTAATGGTGCACAAGATCAAAGTAACAAACTTTACATTGTGCATTATTGTCATTAGTTTCTGGAATATCAATGCAATAGGGCTTTATATTACCGTACACATTCACACTGCACCGACACACTGTCACTGTGTCTGTGTTGCCTGTTGGGACAAGCTATCAAATTAACAAATGTAATTAATGCTCTGAGGAGAAAGGAAGCACTTCTAGTTCTATACAGAATGTAAGATTTTGTCAATAGAATGTGATAAAGTACACCTAAAAGTAAAGTGTCCAAGTAATAGTATGGGTAGTTTCAAGGCAGACAATCAAGCAAGGAGTCTGCAGGCCCTTTTTTCCTTTTTCCATCGTATCTGTGACTCGACTGTCCACAAATTCAAATTTAGATCTCAAGTATCACCACATCACAGTGTAATAATTGTGCAAATATCCCAACGTCCAGTAAAACAACATGTACAACATCCCCAGTATTCGGTCACTTAAGCTTTTCTGCAATACAACGTGTATTTTTCAAACTAAAATAATACATACATACATCATATCCACAGCAATGTACGTGAAATATATCAAATTTCTTTAATCTCAATTTTCATTTTGTAACTTAAATATCACACAGAATTTCACAAAATCGCAAAATACATCACCTTGAAAATTCCCCAGTGCAGTATACGGTCACCGCCACCAGTATTCGGTGATGCGATATGCACGTTCAAAGTCAATGCGTGTTCAAGGCAGCTGAAAAACGCGCACGCGCTACCATGTTGGCGCAAAATTGCATCGGGAACGTTGTGGTGCCCGAATACTGGGGACTCGGCACTTGCATTCAACCCTTGTACAAATTGAGACACTGTATCGGCACGTGCGGAAATTTTGTTTTTCTTGTGCGTTTTTGAGGATACCATCACACTCCACAAGCTTGCGATAAGCAAAAAAACCCGCGAGAGAATGGCCTATTTCTTGAT
The DNA here is from genome assembly GCF_964275005.1 of Diadema setosum. Lineage (NCBI taxonomy): Eukaryota > Metazoa > Echinodermata > Echinoidea > Diadematoida > Diadematidae > Diadema > Diadema setosum. The sequence continues at coordinate 8,343,387 of NC_092688.1, forward strand.
TTTTAGTGCTTTTTCGGCGACCCATACTCTTAAAACTGGGCCTTATCCGCGCGTGCTTTTGGAAAGTAGCACCGATTCTGCACTTTTGACGGTAAAATTTGGGATTTTGGATGGATTTTTGGAGGGGGTTAAGGGAGTTTCCTGTTGTCAGTTGTGAATGAGTGTGAAAGTATGTGAATTGATGTGATTTGCGTGTGTTGTGACAGTTGAACTTACTGGCTGGTGACTAGTGAAAAGTGACCGAATACAGGTAGCTGACCGAATACTGGTACTCTTACACGTACCCTAGCGCCTAGGCGTAGTTCCATTTCAATTTCAATCAATATGCTACAGACAGCCATGGCCATGCCATGTTGGGCATATATGTTAATATGGGCAGACTGGCACACTCATTGTCACTCGCACTCACACTGCCACTGCGGTTGTCAAAAAAAGTGTAAAAACGGTAGGGGGCCTATATAGATTCCACTAAAATTCTCCTTAAAAAAAATGATGTTCATTGCTGACGTACATATGCTGATATGTGTGAGCATGTACATGCATATGATTTGCTACGCAAAGACTCCTTACTTTTGATAATACAGTTAATTTACAAACCTCAAAACATACCTTCACATCAATATCTAAAAATCCACCTTCCGCAACCTCAAAAGTAAGGGCCATCCTGGTTCCTGAGGACACCCTGTCGTGAAAACATTCTTCTGCATGGGCATCGATGGCGATGAAATATGCTTTCGCTGTTGTTAATAAAGCAACAGTGCAGGCAAGGAACAAGATATGGTCATAATTCGCCATGTTTCTCAGCAGAATAAGGCACTTTCTCTTGGACTTCGGTTCACCGTACTGTTCAGAAAGCTGAGGTTGTATTAAGGGGGCCTGGAATTTGAATGTTCTTTCGGAAATAACATACAACTTACAAATGAGCCTGTCGCCGCTGTGCGGTGTAGTAGCGACCGTACACAGTATCCCACGTACAGTTGAGTGCATGCAATGAAGGCGCCTTGCAAGTCAAGCAATGCCACGCGTACCAAAGCACTGGGCTAGGACTTCCGCCTCTAGTCGTTGTGTGTTTCTGAGTACAGCTAGAGCAGATATGAAGTGCACTACAACACATACAAAATTGAATAAGCAATCAATCGTCAATTTCTATTATTACTGATCGGTGTTTAATTTCTACTTTATAGTCAACAAAAATTATTAAAAAATAATAGATATTTTTAAAAAATATAATGATATTTATTCTGAGGGTGATAACGGTTTTGAGAATTAAATCTTTGTTGAAAATACATCTAGCACATGCACTCGTGCATCTCCATAAACTTCTGTAAGTTCTACTCGGCCTTGCTGTTGCGAAGCTGCGACTACTATGACCAAGGAGCTATTACAGTGAAACCCCGTTATAACGAGTTCGGTTATAACGAGGAACCGCTTATAACGAGGTGATCGCGTCGGTCCCGTTTTCCTTTGCGTGTAAACCTATGGCAGAACGAATCGGTTATAACGAGTTCGGTTATAACGAGATTCCGGTTATAACGAGGACAATTTCGGTGCATCATGATAAAGAAAAACATAAGCAATTTGATCGGATATAACGAGGTTCTATTTCTTGACTAAATTGCCGCTTTCAAACACGCGACAAACGAAACCCTGAAAACCGAATCACGCTATCCACGTCTTTTTCCGTTTTGCAGAGAACCGTTCCTTCCATGTTTTCTTCTAAATCACGCGATAAGACACAGGAATGTCTTCCGATGTTCCTACTAAATCATTAAACATAATCATTCGATTTTCTTTTCCGCGAGATACGCGTGCGTGATATTAGGGCAGACCACACCGCAACGAGAAATAAAAAAGATAACGCATTCAAAAACTTTTCATGTAGCGACACTTGTGGCCAAAAATGGACAATTGGAATGCGTGTGCAACTCATTATTATATCCTTTCCATTTTTAGTTCCGACTTCCAGTTCTTTTGCTGCTTAGCAAATATGAGTGTGGATGATTAAAGCCGAAATAATTAATGAAATCAGCGCGATCCCGTCGGGTGACAGTAGCGTAAAAATAGTTGAATAACGCATGTTAACCTACTTAATCGGTGTTCAGAAAAAGAAACGAACGGATTTATTAATTTGAATAGATCTGGATTTGTTCTTTATCATTAACAAATGATAATTTAAATATGAGTGTGTATGATTAAAGCCGAAATAATCAATGAAATCATCGCGATCTTGTCGGGTGACAGTAGCGTAAAAATAGTTGAATAACGCATGTTAACCTACTTAATCGGTGTTCAGAAAAAGAAACAAACGCATTTATTAATTTGAATAGATCTGGATTTGTTCATTATCATTTAACAAATGATAATTTAACTATGAGTGTGTATGATTAAAGCCGAAATAATTAATGAAATCATCGCGATCTCGCCGGGTGAGAGTAGCGTAAAAATAGTTGAATAACGCATATTAACCTACTTAATCGGTGTTCGGAAAAAGAAACAAACGCATTTAACAGTTCAGGCAGGGCTGCACACTGGCGCCGGTCCGACGGTCAAAGACCGGTAAAAGTCACTGTCGGACCGGTAACTTTTCAGGAAATCCACAAGTTACCGGTCCGACATGACCAGTAAGAAAAAAAAAAAAAGCATTGGTGGGGTCAGTAGAAAGAAAAAGAGCAGCCCCGATCAGGGAGAAACAGAATGCAAGATATCGCACTGTTCAACAAGTTTTACGCAAGTTTTCGTTTATGTCTACCGGTGCACTTTGTACAGTAAACATACATTAGTTTTGAGCACTAGCAGTCGACCAGTTATTTGCCCTCGCTTGCGCATTTGGCGCTGCTCACGCACTGCCATGCAATGCAATACATGCAGAGCATGTACAGTGTAACTGCTTTTCGTTTGCTTGCAATCGGCGGTCATGCCAGACAAGAAGCATTGATAGAAGCGCACGCATTTCTGGGTCATTTTACTCATTATTTTTTTTTTTACGCAAGATCGATCAGATCCCGGCTTTTCGCAGCAGCGTGGCAGTTATGTTAGAACTAATTTACTTGTGTCGATTTTTAGAAAAAGTAAAAACACATCGATATTCAGCGATACAGTAAATGGATCTGATTGCGTTCATTTTCATTTTACACAGTCATTTCACAAATGAATATATTCATTCGCTCAGAATGGTCTCATAATGAAGATAGGCGCAAAAAGGATCACGAAATCGGCTCTTCCGTGTACTTTTTAAGAACGCATGCACAAAATGTGAATAGATAATACTAGGGAGGAAAAAAAATCATGAAATCATGGCAGTCCCGCTTACATATTTGAGGTAGAAGTCGTCCCAAAAAGGATCATGAATTCGACCGGCCGCGTCGTATCTTTCAAAAGCTTATGTACGAAATGCGAAGAGATTATAGAGGTGAAAAAAAAAAATAAAGGACACATTTTGGTGAGTGCATCATAAAAGATTACAGCCGAATAACAATTCATGAAATCAACGCAATCCCGTTGAAATTTGAGGAAATAATAGGCGCAAAAAGGATCTTGAATTCAGTCCTGCATGCCGTGTTGGTTATCAAAAACGTATGAACAAATGCGACGAGATTATCGGGAGAAAAATAAAAAAAACACATTTTACCCTTCTGGTGCGTGCATCATAAAAAATTACATCTGAAGTAATTCATGAAATCGCCACAATCCCGCTGATATTTGAGGTAGAAATAGGCGCAAAAAGGATCGTGAATTCGGCCGTGTCGTATACCTTTTAAGAACGCATGTACGAAATGGGAAAAGATTAGCGGGAGAAAAATAAAGGACACATTTTCACCCCTTTTGGCGCTTGCATCATATAGATTACAGCCAAATAGTAATTCATGAAAATTTCACAATCCCGTTGGAATTTGAGTAAACAATAATTACATAGGCGCAAAAAGAATATCGAATTCGGCCCTGCATGCAATGTATAATTTTGAAAACGCATGCACAAATGCGAAGAAATTATCGGGAGAAAAATAAAGAACGCATTTTCAACCCTTCTGGTGAATGTATCACAAAAGATTTCAGCCGAAATAATTAATGACATATCGCAATCCCGCTGATATTTGATGTAGGAATAGGCGCTAAAAGGATCGTGAATTCGGCCGTGACGTATAGGCATGTACGCAATGCGAAGTGATTATTGGGTGAAAATACAGGACACATTTTCAAACCCTTTTGGCCCGTGCATCATAAAGATTAGAGCCGAATAATAATTCATAAAATCATCGCAATCCCGTTGAAGTTTGAGGAAACGATAGGCGCAAAAGAATCATGATTTTTGGCCGTGTCGTGTATCTTGTAAGAACGCATTTACGAAATGCGAAGAGTTTATCGGGGAAAAATAAAGGACACATTTTCAACCCCTTTTGGCGCGTGTATCATAAAAGATTGCATCCGAAGTCATACATGAAATCATCGCAATCCCGCTGATATTTCAGGTAGAAATAGACGCAAAAAGGATCGTGAATTCGGCCGTGTCGTATACCTTTCAAGAACGCATGTACGGAATGCGAAGAAATTATGGGCAGAAAAATAAAGAACGCATTTTCAACCATTCTAGCTGGTGCGTGCATCACAAAAGATTACATCAGAAGTAATTCATGAAATTGCCACAATACGGCTGATATTTAATGTAGAAATAGGCGATAAAAGGATCGTGAATTCAGCCGTGTCGTATACGCATGTACGAAATGCGAAGAGATTATTGGGAGAAAAATACAGGACACATTTTCAACCCTTTTTGGCCCGTGCATCATAAAAGATTACAGCCGAAGTTATTCATAAAATCATCGCAATCCCGCTGATATTTTAGGTAGAAATAGGCGCAAAAAGGATCGTGAATTCTGCCGTGTCGTATACCTTTCAAGAACGCATGTACGGAATGCGAAGAGATTATGGGGAGAAAAATAAAGAACGCATTTTCAACCATTCTCGCCGGTGCGTGCATCACAAAAAGTTACACCCGAAGTAATTCATGAAATCGCCGCAATTCCGCTGATATTTGAGGTAGAAATAGGCGCAAAAAGTATCATGAATTCGGCCATGTGGTGCATCTTTTTAAGAACGCACTTACGAAATTCGAAGAGTTTATCGGGAAAAATAAAGGACATATTTTCAACCTCTTTTGGCGCTTGCATCATAAAAGATTACAGCCGAAGTAATTTATGAAATCGTCACAATCCCGCTGATATTTGACTTAGAAATAGGCGCAAAAAGTATAATGAATTCGGCCATGTGGTGCATCTTTTTTTAAGAACGCACTTACGAAATTCGAAGAGTTTATCGGGAAAAATAAAGGACACATTTTCAACCTCTTTTGGCGCTTGCATCTGAAAATATTACAGCCGAAGTAATTTATGAAATCGTCACAATCCCGCTAATATTTGAGGTGGAAATGGGCGCAAAAAGGATTGCGAATTCGGCCGTGCATGTCGTGTACCTTTTAAGAACGCATGCACAATGCGAATAGATTATCGGGAGAAAAATAAAGAACCCCTTGAAGCGCGTGCATCAGAAAATATCACAGCTAAAATAATTCATTAAATCGTCGCAATCCAACTGACCACCAAGAGCAGGTTACGCAGCAAGTTCGTGCGCCGATGTTTAGAAAAAATCACAAACGCATTTGATAAATCTGATTTTGTTCATTATCATTTTACACTGTAATTCACAAACAAACATTCTTTTTTTTCCTATCTTTTTTTTTTTTATTTCTTGTGCAATAAATAATGTAAGTTTTAAAAAAACTATTAATCTGTAAAATGTACATGGGTTAGGGGGTACGTCCATAAAAAACAAGAAAATAAGTTTGCAAGTCATTTAATGTTTTTTTAGGTTGTCGTTGTTGACCGGTAAATTTTCTGTTCGGACCGGTAAAAAATGGTAAAACGGGGCATTTACCGGTCCGACAGAGACAGGTTGGACCGGCAGAAAAAATGGGTTAGTGTGCAGCCCTGGTTCAGGGATGTACAAAACGCGAAGAGATTTTCGAAAGAAAGTAAAGAACGCATTTTTAATCCCGTCGGACGCAACGATCATACATTGTATAAAATTACAGCCGAAATGATTCATGAAATTATCGAATTCCCGCTGGGCTCCAACAGCGTAAAATACCTCTCAAGTTAACGGTAAATAACGCATGTATGTTACTCTGAAATTATCGCGATCTCGCCAGGTGACAGTAGCGTAAAAAATAGTTGAATAAGCATGTTAACCTAAATCAGGAAAAGGAACAAACGTATTTATTAGTTTGAATAGATCTGGGTTTGTTCATTATCATAATTTTAACACTGCATTTCACAATGAAGATTTTTCTTTCTTTCAGAATGGTCTATGAGGTACAGATTTGCGTAAGGATCACAACGTATTCTTCCACATTCAATCCTGTCGCATATTTTTCAAGAACGGATGTACAAAACGCGAAGAAATTTTCGGAAGAAAATAAAGAACGCATTTTTAATCCCTTCGAGCGCAACGATCATAAGATTATATTGTACAAGATTACAGTCGAAATGATTCATGAAATCATCGCATTCCCGCTGGGCACCAACAGCGTAAAAACACCTCGCAAGTTATGGTAAACAACGCCTGTATTTTACTCTATTTGCGCTGGTGTTAGGAAAAATTAACAAACAAGAATTACAATAAAGAATTATCTCATTTCAACATCTACTTTTTCGTCTAATTCACAAATAATTTCCCTTTATTATCTCAATAATAATGATCCATAATCGTGTAATAACAACGCAAAGGATGGGTATATTCCGATGTCGTGCTTATGTTTTTCTTTGTTTTTGATGCGTACGGTTATAACGAGGTACCGGTTATAACGAGGTAATATCGCCGGTCCCACGGACCTCGTTATAACGGGGTTTCACTGTACATGTAGCTCCTTGCTATGACAGAGTCTTTCTGTGGAGTACACAGTGGAGTGCATACAGTGTACAACTTTCTGTGCGGCGTGTTATGTGCTTGGATATCGTGGTACCGTGCATGGGCCATGGAACTTCCGTGAAAACAAACGAAAGGTATCCTAGTATCTGCGAAGCACACAGCGCGGTGCGGTGTTAAACCCACAAATGTAAAAACGCCCACAAATGTAAAAACACCCACAAATGTAAAAATACATCGCCCACAAATGTAGAAAATCGACCACAAATGTAAAAATTTAACATTGCCCACAAATGTAGAAAACGCCCACTAATGTAGAAATGATTTCAAACGTCGCCCACAAATGTAAAAACGACAAGTAGGCCTAGATTCCCCATTCTACTATAGTACGTTGATATAGGCCTAAATAGACTCACTTCTTTAGGATAGCAGTGCACTTCTTGTAAAATAATATTTACGTGTTCGAGTGCGTTTGTGTGGATGGTGGGAGAGTTCAGCGGGGGAGATGGATGTGTGTGCGTGTGTCTGTCTGTGTGTTACGGTGTGCTGCGTGTCACACATTTCCGGCGGGCAGCTGCGCCTCCGGGCAAGTTACGCGGGCTTGTTGCGAGTACGAGCAGTACAATTTCTGCGGATGGACAAAGATGTTAATGAGTTCCGTACTTGCGTTTTACCTGCTAGACGCGTGCCACTTACCTGCCATTTGCATGCCGGCCTGCCATGGAGTATCGTTGCATGTACTACTGTGATAACATGCTTGTCTTCTGTCTGTTTGTGTGTACGTGTGTGTGTGTGTGTGTGTATGTATGTTTTCCTGCAAGTTTCTGTTTCTGGGCGGCGGGTGAGGACTGCATGACTTATCTGCAAAGGAATCCCTCTCGAAGTAATTTGAAATGGCTGAAAGTCATACAGAATGTCTATCATACTCTCAACTAAACCAGCAGAGAGGCAGTAACTGGACCCTCAACATGCACGCAGATGGCCAGCGACACTGGCAAATCAGACTTGCGTGCGCATCTCCGGGTACTAGTGCGGGTCAACACCACTGCGGGGAGCTCCGGAGGAAAAAAACAAAACAAAACAAAACAAAACAAAAAACCTCCCCGCAAGTCAACCTGCAGGATGAGACACGATGTGACAAAGCCTTTAATAGTTTTAGAGCTCCAGTCCCCGTATATGTCGCTCGTGACTGAAAACGGATCGGCTTCGACAGGTCTCACGGAATACATGTATGCAATTAAGTTGCGCGCGTCTAGTAGCAGAAGACGCATGAAATAAGGGTCTACATAAACGCACACTTAGTAGAAATACGTCAACCACAATGTAAAAAAATTTTACATTTGTGGTTGATGTTTGAATTTTTTACTACATTAGTGGGCGTTTTTTACATTTGTGGGCGCTGTCGTTTTTACATTTGTGGTTGAAAATTTTTACATTTGTGGGCGGTGTTTTTTACATTTGTGGGCGATTTTTACATTTGTGGGCGATGTATTTTTACATTTGTGGGCGTTTTTACATTTGTGGGCGTTTTTACATTTGTGGGTTCAACATGCGGCCATCCAACACTTGCCCACTTTGTTTTCTGTCTTCTATTGTTTGTAGCTCCTCTCTTCACGGGTTGAACTGAAGAAAGGTGCTTCATTGGTCCAGTTAAAATTGAAAGAAGTAAGGTAAGAATAAGTGAGTAGATTGAATGTAAATACAGCACAGGTAACTAAAAGTATCAACTAGCACTTGATTTGATTTAAAATTTACTTTGGTTTGGTTCTTTAGAATCGTGAAAATCACGACATGCGACACGAGTATGAAGTGAGTGACTCATCTTTCGTGAATGAAAAACTGCCTTAAATTTCCCTTCGACATTTTTGTGATTTAATGCTTCAGCAAATGCAAGATCAGTGGTCTGTCTGGTGCATGGTGTTAAGATTTGGTTACAAACTTCCCCATTAACCAATGTTAACATGATTAGCTCAACTAGTGACAACTGGCATGACTGCGCCCATGACTGGCATGAGCATGAGGGGCCCCCATGATTAGATCCAGACTAGGAGGCGTAGTTGTGTAGCATTGGGGGTATGGTTGGGTGTCCATAATATCGGACACCTAACGTTTTTCTATCAATAGAAACGTGAAAAATCTCACAATTTGCCTGAAATTTTACTCACGTGTGGAGAAAATACTCCGGATTCACAAGCGCGCACTGAAAATGCGATCTGAGGTACGCGCTCTAGATGGCGGCTTCGAACGCGTGGGGTGTCATTTTTTCCGCACTCAGTTGCCCGGCTCATATCGACCGACCACCCCGCCCTCTATTGACAATACGTATAAAGCGTACTTAAACGCGTTTTTTCGACAAGCTGCTGTTTTTTTCTAGTCGTAATTTTTTCCCCAATAATATTTGAATATATTTTGAATCCTTCGATATTACTTTTGAAGGACTGTTTGATGAATTTGACTTGATTTTCATTAGGAAACTTTTCATCGTAATTGAAATAAATTAGATGAGTCGGTTTGTTTTTTCACGGTATTCATTTCTCGTTTCTGCATCAACTCGTACGGTCGTAGCGCAAGCGGGCGACAAAATGTTTATGTCATGTGTATGTGTAACGTACTGTGCACGATCGTACAAGCGGCGGTGACAATTTTGCGGTCAAAATCGTCAAATTTATTACGGAAGGATACGCCTCTACATCTAACAACGAGTCAGCAAAGGTAGGCCTAGTTATATGTAGTTACACGATAAACCTTATTCGATTTTGCTAAATTTCGATAATTTAGAGGGAATACTTAGTTGTTTTCGCCACATTTTACTCGGTAGCGTAGCCCAGTGAAGAATCGAACACCGTTGCGCGTAGTCCCATGCGTACATTTTCTTTCTGTACGCGCAATGCCATTATAATGCGCGGCCGGTCGTTATGGACCCGGTCGGTGGGTTGGACCCCTACCATACCACCTATCGTCACCCACTGTAGCTTGTTTTTTCTAAAAATATAACACAAATTCGCCTAATTCTTACCTCAAATATGCCATAAATAGGGTAAGGGCACCAGTATTCGGTCAGGCACCGGTATTCGGTCACTTATCACTAGTCGCCAGCCAGTAAGTTCAACTGTCACAACACACGCAAATCACACTAATTCACATACTTGCACACTCATTCACAACAGGAAACTCCCTTAGCCCCCTCCAAAAATCCATCCAAAATCCCAAATTTTACCGTCAAAAGTGCAGAATCGGCGCTACTTTCCAAAAGCGCGCGCGGATAAGGCCCAGTTTTAAGAGTACGGGTCGCCGAAAAAGCGCTAAAAATTGAGAAATACGCCGTTCTCTCGCGGGATTTTTCGCTTATCGTAAGCTTGGAGTGTAATGGTATCCTCAAAAATGCAAAAGAAAAACAAAATGTCCGTACGTGCCGATACAGTGTCCCAATGTACAAGGGTTGAATGCAAGTGCTGAGGCCCCAGTATTCGGTCACCAACGGTTGCCGCAACTTCCCCGATGCAATTTTGCGCCAACAAGGTAGCGCGCACGCGCGTTTTTCAGCTGCCTTGAACACGCATTGACTTTGAACGCGCACATCGCGTGACCGAATACTGGAGCCGATGACCGTATACTGGGGAATTTTCAAGGTGAAATATTTCGCGATTTTGTGCAATTCTGTGAGATATTTAACGAAATGAAAGTTGAGATTAAAGAAATTTGATATATTTCACATACATTGCTGTAGATATGATGTATGTATGTATTATTTTAGTTTGAAAAATATTGCAAAAAAGCTTAAGTGACCGAATACTGGGGATGTTACCCTACTGCAGTTTTGAATGTCTTGACCATCTCGTTGATTATGAATCTCCGTTTTAAAATAGCGCAATTTTAGTGCGTGCGTTCCGTTTTCTTCGCGCAGCTTAAACAGTTAAAAGGGTAAATTTATGGTAGCCCTACTACATATCGACCACCCTTTTTGAAACCGACCGTGTATACACTGGCGCACAGAATGCCTAATACGCACTTCACTGCGCGCAGACCACATAAAAATGGATTGGTTTTGACCGTTGATGAGGATGGTGTGGGAAAACGCGAAAATTCACTGTTCATTAATGGTTTTAATCAAGGACAAAATTTCGAATGAATATTTTCACCGAATCGTAATGTAATGTCTATGGAAGTTTCTAAAAAAGCTTCGTACAACACGGTGTTTGATACAACTCGGTTTGCGTGCATTGTCAATGCAAAAACAGCAGTCGATCTCAATAATGAGCTTTACCGCGGGGAGCTGAAACGAGGCCACGCAATTTCGACGGCGATTTTTTTGCACTGAAACTTTGAATTGAAAAGGGAACAACGGCATTTGATAGTGCTGGATTTTCTCAATCACGTAGGTCAAGTTTTTTACGTGAATTTCAGTGTTAAATATTCTTATTAAGCAAATAAACATTAGGCGGTCGATGAGTACTACAAGTAGGTCCAACCATACCTAGCGATCGGCACCCCCTCCCCTCCATAGAGATCTATGTAATACCCGTGAATTTCACAGCCATGCTTCGTTACTGAGCGGATGTGTAATTGAAACGTGTTTAGATTGGTTTGTTAGTTTGTTTTTGAGTTTGATTTTCATTTCTTCGTTTTTATTGTTTTTATAGCTAATGACACTTAATCCCGCGCATACCTTTTCGTTCTACACGCAAACAGCCATGATACGCAGGGTGCCGATGGGAAGGTACCCTGCCGATAGGTGGTACCCCTACCATAACAATTAGGTAGCAAAAAATTAATATAGAATTTACGTAATAGGCCTAAACGAATATGCAATACTTTATTACTAGCATGTTGATGGATTCTTCAGTAACCATGTTGACTTTCGTTCTACACACACACACACACACACATACCCACACACATACCCCATCCCACCCCTCCCATCCCCCCGCCCCGGGCGCTAGTGACGTGTAGCACTAGCTAGGGTACATCCCCAGTATTCGGTCACTTAATTAAGCTTTTCTGCAATATTTTTCAAACTAAAATAATACATACATACATCATATCTACAGCAATGTATGTGAAATATATCAAATTTCTTTAGTTTCAATTTTCATTTTGTTAAATATCACACAGAATTTCACAAAATCGCAAAATATTTCACCTTGAAAATTTCCCAGTATACGGTCACTGCCACCAGTATTCGGTGATGCGATATGCGCGTTCAAAGTCAATGCGTGTTCAAGGCAGCTGAAAAACGCACGCACGCGCTACCATGTTGGCGCAAAATTGCATCGGGGACGTCGCGGCGCCCGTTGGTGACCGAATACTGGGGACTCGGCACTTGCATTCAACCCTTGTACATTGAGACACTGTATCGGCACATACAAAAATTTTGTTTTTCTTTTGCGTTTTTGAGGATACCATCACACTCAAAGCTTGCGATTTGATAAGCAAAAAATCCAGTGAGAGAAGGGCCTATTTCTCAATTTTTAGCGCTTTTTTCGGCGACCTGTACTCTTAAAACTAGGCCTTATCCGCGCGCTTTTGGAAAGTAGCGCCGATTCTGCACTTTTGACGGTAAAATTTAGGATTTTGGATGGATTTCTGGAGGGGGCTAAGGGAGTTTCCTGTTGTGAATGAATGTGCAAGTATGTGAATTGATGTGATTTTCGTGTGTTGTGACAGTTGAACTTACTGGCTGGTGACTAGTGAGAAGTGACTGAATACCGGTAGCTGACCGAATACTGGTGCTCTTACCCTACAATGTACTTTCGCACCTCCACAAACTCACTTGAAATACCCAATGCAATGTATAATTCATAAACCGATGACCAGTCTCGTGTAAAGAATCAGGGTCGCTGAAAAAGCGCTAAAAATTGAAAAATTACGCTGTTCTGTTGTGAGATTTTTGCTTATGGCAAGCTCAGAGTGTGATGGTATCCTCAAAAACACAAAAGAAAAACAAAATCTCCGTACGTGCTGATGCACTGAATAAATGTACATTACAGGGGCTGAATGCAAGTGCTGAGTTACCAAAACTCGGACACAAACGGGCACCGCAATGTCCCTGATGCAACCTTGCGCCAACATTCATTCATTGCGCGCTCATTTTTCAGCGGCCTTGTATGCGTATCGACATTGAACGCGCATAGCGCGTGTCCAAATTTTGGAGAGGCTGTTCAAAAATTGGGGAATTGACAAGGTGATGACATTTGGGATTTTGTGAAATTTTATGATGTATTTAACAAAATCAATATTGGGAAAATGTAGTCTGATATATTTAACATACATTGTTATAAATATAATTTCGTAGAGTTATTATTTGAGTTTAAAAAATATTGCAGAAAAGCTCAAGTCTCGGAAAATTGGTGGTTTTGCTCTATTGAAAAGAAATGAAAAGGACAAATCTCCCATTAAAATACATGTATGTGCACCGTTCGACTGTTGCAGGTCTAGACCCCTACTGCTGTGTAGTTTGTGCATTGTGTACGGTATGTTGCAATTGATATTAAACACACAACATACAAATGTACGTAGACTGTAGAACCATAAACAGTTGCGGCTGCAGCACAAAACTTTCGTTAATTGGAGCTGACAGCCTTTTTCACTGGCATCCAATGCATTGTAAAGACAAAAACATGTACATATAAAGGGGGATGCATTTTATTTTCGCGAATCTTGGCTGCTCACAAAATTTGTGATCCCCGTTTCATGCAATTGAAAATTTCTGGTTTTACAATTCTTGCAGACATTGTGGGCCTGCATGTACATTTTGTACATCTTATTACATGTATGTGTAACATTTGTATATTGTACACAAGATTCTATATTCCGAAATTTCTACAACTCTGCAGTGACTGGAATTGATAATAATTGTCTCTGTTTGCAGTAGTTTCTGAATGAATTAATCACTTTATGTTCTAATCACTTGTAGGATACCAATGCATAATGACAAATAAACTACATACATTGTAACCAATTTTCACAAACATGCGCAAGCGCATGCACTAAAGAGCATGCATTTTACAAACATAGGCACACACACATGGACACAGAATGATCTGGAGAAATGCACACATGTAGGGTTTCGTTTTCTGGTAACCAGTATTTGACCGTTGATAGAGCATGCATTTTACAAACATAGACACACACACATGGACACAGAATGAACTGGAGAAATGCACACATGTAGGGTTTCGTTTTCTGGTAACCAGTATTTGACCGTTGATATTGTATGAATTGTTCTCTTGCATCTTAGCAGAAACTGCTCTACAATCCTTGGTACATGTTTGATACCAGCAGTCTGGATTAAAAATATCTACAAAGGACAGGGAAGGTTTGCATTTTACCTTTTAAACCTGGGATCTTTAACATATCATTGTGAAAACAGTATGTGTGTTTGAAGGAAGTTGATCAAATTGATAACAGCTGCATGAGAGCAGTCAGAAAGGCTTAACAACAACAAATATTTCTGAGCACGACTTCTTCTTTCACTTTTGTTTATGTACAGTATACATTCTAAAGAGGCCATACTTTACCAGGGACAGTTATTTGGAGGTTACATGAGTTTTACAAAGCTTCGTATGCTTGGTTTCCAAGGGCTCTGAAGAACAAAGGCACCTTATAGTGCAGTGTAAGATCTATTCAGTTGAAATGTAAAATTTCATTCAAATTGGACATACAGGGGTGTACAATGTACATTAATTTGTACATGTCTGTAGAATTTTATGACTAGCGATTGTTACCACACAATATTTCATGAGTTAGATGGGTTGATGATATTGATCATCACTTCACACCAACCTAATGATTTGTGTGGAATTATTATGAAAGTCATGTTTTTTGCTCAATGAACAATTGTTTCAAATAGTGAATAGTGAGTGGCTTTCAAGAAAAAAAAAATGTGTTTGTCACAAATGAAAACCAGGGTTTTGTGTCTTTGTCTTGAATGGTTTCTATCCTAAGTTAGGGAGATTTTGCATACATGTATATGATACACCTGTAGAACTGAAATTCAACAATCTGTGCACACATTTTTGAAGGAAATTTGTGGAGTATTTTCAAAAAAATCTGTAAAATATTTTTTTTTAAAATCTGTAAAAAAACGTGTTTAAAATATTTTTTTAAAAATCTGTAAAAAAACGTGTTTTTCAAATACATTGTACACTGTACAAGTACCGGTACATCTGTACATTGCAAATGGCTAAATTGTGGTATCTCTCACCCTTTTCTGTACATGCTTCTTCATTGTGTACTACCTGGATCAGTGGTGGGCGGTTGCAGAGCTCTTTCAATTTTAGAAATAAAATTCAGTGATCTGGTGTACATTTTTTCTTTTGAGTATGTAGTAAATTGTCAACCTTGTGTGTCTTCACTGTGTGAAGTCTACCAATATGGACAGAAGGGGGAGGTTGTAGGAGAGGGTACAACCCTTGGTATCCCTTTTATTATGTCATTCATATAACTTTTAAATACATCTTTTACATTGCATTAGGTGTTCAACATACATTCATACAAAGTTCTGCCATCCATTAAAAAAGCTTGTTGGTTTAGAATTCCAACAGAGGAATACAATTCTATTTTCTTAGTATGGGTCTGGTTCCTTAAGTATATTAAACACGATTCTACATCGTGTGAACAAATATTATTCCAGAAAGCTGAGGGAAGTGACATGGAAGCTGTTGTAACACTTTTACTTTTGATACTAGTGTAAATACTCAGTAAATTTTTGTTTTGTGCCATGGGACTGTCATTTTTTCATTAATTTTGTTGTTTAGAGTTGACATCTACAGCATATGTTGTGTTGTTTTGTTGTGTATCTCTTTGCAGCACACCTGAGTATTAAAAGATGGGGGACGCAGGCAACCCACCAGACCTGTTGTCTGCTGCCCTCTGTGAGAGCGGACTCTCCCTGGATGACATCCTCAATCCGGAGCCCCTAGATGAGGAGGGAAACAATTCACTTTCAACTGATGCCAGCAGTGTGCTAGCTCAGGTAAGATAACTCCCACTCATCTAAAAATGAGGGTATTGTTTGATATTTCTGTAGAGTGCAGAATATTAATCTTTGGACAAAGTGGTCTAGTCAGACCTGTCTCAAACTGTTGTACACTGTACATTGTAGCTTCCAACAGAAAGTTATGATAGTAACCACGGCAATAGAGTTTCTACCACATTGATGTTAGAACACAAGTGCTCATTTCAATGATAATCAGATGTAATGAGGGTAAGTGCTCAGAAAAGATTTCAGACATAACTTTTTCCTGCTTTGTCAGTAAACTGTCATAACATACAAGTCTAATTAGTTACTGTGGGTGTACTACATGTAATATTTTGTGCCTACATGTATGAATCTCTCTGTATGCTTACAATTGTGCATGTACATTCCGTATCTTAATCAAACATGATGCAAAAAGTCTTGTACAGTAGGGGATGTAGAATTGCTTGTACAGTGGGGGTGTGTGTATAATACCAACCTTGTTACCGTATGTTTTGATTAGACTTGAAATAGATTTGACTTGATAAGTATGACATGTTCTGCCTTACCATCACTTTTCATTGGTCTCTTTGAATACTGACACTGCTGTACCAGTATTCATGATATTTCGTGATGTCAAAATCTGATTTAAGGAATGAAGTGATACGACTGAAATCATGTACTCCTGGCATGATGCAGATCTGTAAGGAGGGTAATTTACATAGCTTTTTTGGTAGTGGCTGCTGTAGGCTACAGTAGTGAGAGCTGGGAAGAGTTTAGCGTTCTGCAGTAATTTATATCACAGATTGATGTTCGCTCATGGTTTATTGTTACCCAAGAGAATAACCCCTGATGGTAAATGCTCTGTGACAGCCAGCTCACAATTGCTTCATACAGTGTATCACCTAATAAAAAAGGAACTTGATCTTTTTCTTCTTTTTTTTTTTTAAGTGATAGCAAAAATTTATAGCTGTA
Source organism: Diadema setosum (assembly GCF_964275005.1). Lineage (NCBI taxonomy): Eukaryota > Metazoa > Echinodermata > Echinoidea > Diadematoida > Diadematidae > Diadema > Diadema setosum. The sequence continues at coordinate 8,360,236 of NC_092688.1, forward strand.
GATAAACATGAAACAAAGAAAAGAAAAACAGTAAAGAACTCTTGAAATGTGAAAAACGAGGCCATGAAGAGATGTTTGCTCAGTTCAGTTCATTAATTTGACATTGACACTTGTCAGATGCAGGTCGCCAGTCACGGAGTAAATGTGAGGGAAAGTTACAAGCAAGTGCTTCTACTTACATGTATAGCGTGATGCAAATTGTCATCAAATTGTCGTGATGCAAATTGTCAAATTGTCACATGTATAGCGTGATGCAGTTGTCAGATTCTATGCTCTTTAAAAAGATTGTTGATTGGCACTAAAGAAGTTTTGTATTCTTTCATACCAAATACCTGATAAATACCTGTTCATGCTGGTGATGTAAGAGCGCCATGAGCATCATTATTGATGGACTTCAGCGCTTTATAAGAAGCCACTATTATTATTTATTATCAAAGGCCATGGCAGCAAGTGGTGTGGATGAACAGGATGCTGACCCATTTCTGGAAATGTTGCAGGACACACCCTCAAGCTCTGCCCTTCCCGTCATGGTAACATCACTCTGTCTCATGTCCCTCTTGCTCTCATTGTAATATATAAGTATATTTTTTTTGAATGTGCGCAGGAATGCCATTCTTGCAGTCTTGTTATCATAAGTCCCTGTCACATCATAAAATCATAAAAGCTTTCAAAATTGTTTTGTTTTGTTTTTGTTTTTTTATTTTTATTTATTTATTTATTATTTATTTATTTATTTATTTGTTTTTGTTTTTTGTTTTTTTTTTTGGGGGGGGGAGTTGGATTTGTTAGAAGCAGATTAAGTTGTTGTTTTGATATACAGTACGTACAGTTTACAATATTGTGACGAGAAGAGTAGAAATCAACCTCTAGATGTTCTACAAAGCAACAATTTAATTCTGCCCATTAAATTGACACATGATCCAGTGTATTTATAGTGATACTGATAATTTGTAAATTTGAATAGTGAGAATGATATTATACCATACGTACTGCCAAACTAGTAATTGTAGAACAGTTGTTCCAATTCTATATACCACATTGAGAGTGGTATGTATTCACAAAATATTTAGCTGATTTTTGGATATCAGGTGCTTATTTTAACCATTTGAAAATGAGCTGATTTTGCAATACCACATGTTTCCCATGGACACCTGCCTAAGTATACATACTCAGGACTAGTCTTCAGCAGGTTTGTATAAACGACAGTGAAATGTCTTTCTGATGACTGCAAATGGCTGTAGATGGACATCCATGGTTATTAGACACTATCTTTTTTCAGTGCCATCCTGTGAATGTAAATTAATGTGACATGATCAGGAGGGTAAAATTTCTGATTGTATGGATAGTCAAAAGTATTTGTGCATTGATTGTCAGGTTACATACAATATTAGTAATGTATTAGATAATTAGGTACAATAGAATAATCTTTTTGGTGGAATAAATGCCCTTTCCCATTTTTTTTTTCTTGGTGCTACAATGTGCATGAATGATGCAGACACCTGTTAGTACCATGACACAAAATATTCAGATGCTTCCCGTGTCCACTGTCCCGTCCACCAAGTCCAAGCCAACCATTGTGATTCGGCAGGTGTCCCAGGCGGCGTCCTCCCCCATCTCCTCGCCAACCAGTGTCCTGAAGATCATCAGCAGCAAGCCGGACGGTCAGCAGATAGTGACCACCAAGCCGATCTTCCTCACCACAGCGGTGTCAGACCAGGCGACATCTGGTCCGTCCCTCGCCTCGGGTGTGAACAGGGGGAGCGCAGCCACGGCCAAGCAGTTTGTTAAGTTTGTCGTGAAGCCCTGCAGTCCTGACACATTACCTGTATCCAAGCCCAGGCAGACCATTGTTCTGAATGATACCAAGCCAGCAGGCCTCATAAGGTCACACACAGACTCTGCGCTCCTCAAACCTAGCCCGGTCACGCAGACAAAACTTTCTCAGCCCAAAGTTTTGCAGTCCAAAGTTTCGCAGCCCAAAGTGAACTATGATGTGGAGTCTCCTTCAACTGTTGTTAGAAATGGATCTGCACTCTTGAAGGCAATGCCGTTCCTGTCAAAGAGTAACGATGTTCTACCATCACCATCTCAAGTGAGTTGTGCACGTAATTGCTTTATATATTCTGCCTGTGAATATGATGTGGTGTCGTATGGGAATATTATTCATAGATGGCAACATGTTATTAGCAAGGTGGGATAAACAAATGATTTCTTTTTATGCAAACTGTGACACTGTTACTGAGAATATATGTTTGTTAGTTTATTTCTTTTTTTATATACAAAATATTGTCCATATTATGGAGTTTGAGTGAAAACACGTAATGACAATGTGACAAATTAATAGATAATACTATGCTAAGAATGAGCTTGATTACTATGCTTAACCATATTTTCATGATTTTGTTCCAGTGGGCTAATTTCCAGGGTATGGTTATTTAATTGTATAATATTTCTCCATTTTACTATGTTTTGTTGCTTTGGTAGTGTTAAATGTGAGTTGTTTAATGCTCAGCAACACAATCAAAACTGAGCAGAAAAGTTCTGGTTGTTGTAGTAGGCATTGTGATAGAAGGAAATATTTCATTTAAAGGGTACCTTATATTCTGAAATTGTTGCTTGTTTCTTTCTTTGTTGTTTTGACTTATTTTATTGGAAAGATGAAGGTTAAGTAATGACACTTTATAATAAGAGGACATTGCACTTTCATGCATTGAATTTCATCTGCTTTTTAACCTGTAACTAGGGAGCCAGTAAGACACTAAAGCTCTCCCGCCGCCACCCGATGCGCATTGTCGATGATGACGATGATGATCTGGATGATGATGAGACGATGGGGCTAGCTGATACGTATGCAAACTACACACCTAGCAAATGTAAGTGATGCCCTCAATTTGTGTTGCAAAGTGTTGCAGTATGTTCATTTGCTGTCTTACTCCAAAATGGTGCATTGATGCTTTCAATTTCCATTATTGGGTGCGATATGTTAGAAAACAGATGGGGGAGAGAAAGAGAGTATGTGTGTGTGAGAAAGAAAATTTAAACAGACATACAGGAGGTAATGTCTTTTTTTTTTTGTGCCTTGCCTAGACTTAAGGCCTGTGCAAAGACTATGAATGATTGTGTTACTGGTGTTGGATATAGGAATGACTTTATGTTGTACATTGCTTGTGGAAGAATTGTAATGAATATCATTTTTAGTGATCTTTCCTCTTTGTTTGCCCTTAGTGAAAATTGGTCAAACTCACCCTGACCCAGTGGTGGAGACCAGTTCCTTGGCCAGCGTCCAGCCACCCAACGTCTGGTACCATCTAAGCATACCCGAGAGCACCATGGACTATGGCCATCTCTCATCCCTGCAGCTGGAGGCTATCACTTACGCCTGCCAGCAGCATGAGACTCGACTGCCGGGTGGCAGCCGGGCCGGCTTCCTCATTGGTGAGTTGAGTTGACCAATCACAAAAAAGCTCCCTTGTTAGTTTAAAAGAGGCCTCATTCCAATAGTTATTTCTCAGTTTAAAAACAGCTAATACTGTTATAGTGCTTATTTTCATGCAAGTGATTTTCACGCTCAACAGGTTGACAGGAATTTCATGTTTTTAATTATGCAGAATCAAGACATCAACTATTCAAATATATGACATGCAAAAATATGAACTTTGTGTGAGTGTTTTTATTTTCACGCTTGTTTTTGGTTGCGCGAAATAGGTGAAAATTTCCACCTCTTGCAGTAGGATGCAAGCCCTCTACATAGGTATAATGGATTTTACACATCCTCCTCATCAGACGAAGACATCTTCAATGCTTAGTAGAGCAAACATTGAAAAAAAGGGTGAACCTGTGTATCAAGTGTGAACTATGTTGCATAGTACTGCTCAAATGTCAGAAATTCATTTTGATATGATATTCATATATTTCTTATGTGCAAGGCTTTCATAATCAAATTGGTGCGTTTCTACTTGAATTTAACTTGAATTGACATAGTTTTATGTAACTGCTAAAGGAAGCATTGAATGTTTACAAGCAAGCAACTATGCTACTGTGGACTGTAAGTGTCCTTTTAAAGACCATGCAATGAGTATAAAATGCCTTGCGTACAGGGGCAACTGCTGCAGCCAGGGGAATTGAACCAGTGACTTTGTGCTTGATAGTCTGTGGTCTTTTCCACTGATCCACAGCAACACCTCATGTGCCTCTGTCCTCAAACAGCCGGTAGGCTTTTGCTTGTATTATAGTGCCTAGACAACCCATGCATAGAACTGAGACCTGTTTGAGATGTGGAAATTGTAGGGTTTGCCTCTCCTTTGCCAGTTGATCTTGGGTCCTTGAGTTTCATAGACCCCTTTAGAAATCAGCACTAGCTATGGCTCAGAGGGCAATCCTTCCCATAAGTGGAGAATGAATGAACAAGTGAATGAATGAATTAGAATATGCTGGTGTGATTTTATGCCTATCAGCATTGTGGTGCTTTGATGTCAGCATCTTCTGAGTTAATGACAGTGAGATGCGCTCTTTTTGTTGGTGACCAGGGGATGGAGCCGGAGTCGGTAAAGGGAGAACGGTGGCAGGAATCATCCTGGAGAACTACATCCTTGGAAGGAAGAGGGCGCTATGGTGAGTACAGGGCATTCATATTTATTCTTCATTATCAGTTTTATGTCTCTGTAAGTGATACAAATTTAATTCCTTGATAATTTGGCCTGGAGAAACCATTAGCTTTTTTGACTTTGAAGGGTATGACTGCCAATTTTTATGGTTTTAATCTCTTTTTGCACAATGAAAATCCTTTTGTCTTTCTGTCTTGTTGGGTATACCTCTTTTCAACTGGTTGCTCTGGGGTCTTTCAAACTCTGTGGCTCTATCCACCTTCCATATACTCTTGAGGAGTGAGTTGGGTGCTTTCTAAACCATGTGCTCAAAGTGGCCGGATTGCAGCCTTAGAATAATTGCTGAGAGTCTGTGTGATGAGTACCGTAGGGTCACCTTGTTTGAGAAGTAGTATGTACAACATTCTTCAATGTCATTGCTTGCCTGTCTGATGTGGTGCCGCAAACTGACCCAGGTAAGCTGCCTTTGCTGGAGGTGCCTCCTTCATCTGAAACACCTTGATTGTTGCGTCTTCATGGTTCCTTTTCATCCGTCCTGTAATGATGGAAATAGCTGTCCATCGGTAGATAAGGACTCATGGCTTCCTTCCCCTCCCTCATTGCTTCCTCCGACAGGTTGAGCGTCTCAAACGATCTGAAATATGATGCCATGCGAGACCTGAAGGACATAGGAGCTGGAAACATTCCCATACATTCACTCAATAAGGTATGTACAGTTTTATCTTCAACCTTTTTGAGGTTAAACCTTTTTGCAGTTGGCTTATACTCATTATTAAACCCATTGAGGAGGGGATGATTTTGATACAACACGCATTTCCTGTAGACACTTGTCTGAGTTTACTGAGGACTTGTCCTCAAAGGGTTAAAGATAAAATGGAAGGTGAATGTGAAAAACATTCCAACTAAACTATCGTAAATGATGTACAGTATATACAGTGACTGTGTAGCATGATTTCATACTGCCAGATCTGACATCAGCATAAGACTATGAATTTTTTTTATTTGGGGGGAGGTATGAAGCAACTACAAAATATCTGTGATGTAGAACTGTAAAGAATATGAATTCTTCTTGGTGTAATGTTTATTCCTATTTCAAATTTTCAGTACTACATTTTTGCTGTGAACAAAAAAAAAAACAAAAAAACATCAAAAAGATTGCAAGGCATACTTCTTTTTTGTATCATAGAAATTCAAGAAGTATGCTGATGTGAAAATTTGATTTATTTTTCCTACGTGTAGTTCAAGTATGCCAAAATCAACTCAACGGAGAATGGCCACGTCAGGAAGGGAGTCATCTTTGCCACGTATTCCTCACTGATCGGCGAGAGCCAAAACCGCAGCAAGTACCGTACACGGCTGAAGCAGCTACTCCACTGGTGTGGCAAGGACTTTGATGGGGTCGTATCCTTGATCAGACAAGCAAAATATAGACAAAAACAAACAAACCAAAAGTCTTCACAAGATTATCTACAGAATTGGTCCCTTTCCTTGGATATTCTTGTGTCCAGAGGAAAGGAGTTGTTGGTTGATGCTGCCAGTAACTGGCTCTTACTCTTGTCAAGGCAGCCCCATGAGAATTATGTCATGGAAATAATGAGGGAAGAATATGTAGCAAATATAAAATACTCCTTCAAAACCAACAGACATCAAGTAATCACCTCAATGTTCACAAAGTTCCCATATCATGTAAATTCCCTTCTTATCTCCTCTATGAACAATCCAGATGATAACAAATACAATGTTACTCCCTCATTTCTGGTGGTATAGTGCAGATGAAAGACCCAGTATAGCTTTGATAACAAAAAAGGTTTAAAGAGAAACTGCTTGAACTATTTCTTTCTCAATTAGCAACTGAATAAATTGGGAAAATTTGCCACAGACAATCACCATGATTCAACAAAAATCACCAAGCCTTCTAATGGTGTATGAGACTAACAATTATGTTTCTTTCTGTATTTTTTTTTTTTTTTGGGGGAGGGGGGATGAGTTGAGTTCTGTAATATGAAAAATTGTGGTTTTCAAAAGACATAACTTATTACTTCTCAAAGTGTACTTTCACCAGCCACTCCCTTCATATATTTGGAGATATCAGTCACATTTATGATCCTTGATTCGGGAACACTTGTCCAGATTGTGTTAGATGAATGCCACAAAGCCAAGAACCTTGTCCCTACAGGTTCATCCAAGCCAACCAAGACTGGTGTCACAGTTTTGGAGCTACAGAAACAACTCCCACAGGCTAGGGTGGTCTACTGCAGTGCAACAGGTTAGCCACCAGTCTGAAGTACTAGTAAATGCTTCATGTTGTATTTAGCCATAAAAAAAAGATGTGAATTATATGTCATTACCGGTAGTTTTCCCACATGCAGGCCTCGAATTGACCGACGGCCACCGACGGCCATGGCCGTCGGTGCCCCTCTTGTTGGCTGCAATGCCTTTTTTTCCTTGATCAAAGTTACGGCCAAAAAAAATGTGCCCTTTTTCTTGTGGCCGTGGTGCCCTTTTAGAATGAAAGTTATTATCGATGACGTATAATATGCCCTTTCTCAAAGTCTACACTTTAATAAGCTTGAACAACTTTCCTGATCTCAAATATCATACCTTCAGTTCACTCGCATCCCAATATATCTGATTCAAACTCAAAGTATCTTTCCGAGATACAAGACGACATGTAGAAGTCTACGTACATGTACGCCCGAGCATTGCCATCTCTCTCGCTCTGCATTCATGCCCGCATGCTCAAAGCAAAATGGTGCCGGAAGTGTTCCAAAGCGAGTGCGGCGTACGCGATGAGAACGTACTGTATTATAGAACCTACATCGTATTGCGTATGGCCTACTGCCTAACGTCGTCTGCTGCGGAGAGATCTTATGCGTGCGTGCGCTGCTGGAGTGTAGCAGCATGGTCGATGGCATACAGCTCTATGGGGCATTCACATCACGTATAAACACCCAACATGCCCTTTCCAATGTGGCCTTGGTGCCCCTCTGACTGACCTAAGTGCCCTGGCCTCTTGGAAAAAGTGCCCTTTTCTAAATGGCCTTGCCCCTCCAAAATCCTATTTCGAGGCCTGCACATAGGTTTGATATCAGGACTTTTATTTTTTTTCAAATTTGTCTGGTCTTGCCTGCATCAAATTCAGACTGAATTTAAGATGATGCGAACAAATTATATCATATTTATGGACAATAAGCCAAAGTGTGCTGATGGCAAGTGTACACATATTATCTGTTATTCATGAATTGCAATGTTTCAGTGTTTTCTCTTCCTTTCCTTTTCCTCTGGCTAGATGTTTTCTCTTGTTTTTGACTAAATCGGTGACATTTCATCCATTCCCTTTTCTATTACACAAAGATTAGATGTTCTTGCTTTGTTTACAGTAGTGAGGGTGATATGATGCTACTTTTATCAGTATTAAAATCATTTTTTTTTTCTCTCTCTGATTTTCAGGTGCCTCTGAGCCTAAAAACATGGCCTACATGTCTCGTCTTGGCATCTGGGGCAAAGGTACTGCCTTCCCCGATTTCAATGCCTTCATCCAGGCCATTGAGAGGAGGTAATATTATGACTCATTGCCCCTAATATTTACCAAAATCTAGAAATAAAAGAATATGTAGAATATAAGAGATTGAGGAAAAACCTATGTGTTTGTGTGTGATATGGTGTCAGTGTCAGGTATACATCAAGCTGTGGCACAGAGTAATTCTCTGTATTGTGTAAAGTCTTGGTTGGTACCGTAAACAAATTGCATAAATGAATGTCAAAATGCTTGTTATTTTGTATATCAAAATTATTCTGATATTGCTTTCTTTTCACTCCTGTCAGACAGAACAATGAAGCAGTCAAATCTTTCAAATATACCTTAAAGGACAAGTTCACCTTCATTAACATAAGGATTGAGAGAATGTAGCAATATTAGTAGAACACATCATTGAAAGTTTGAGGAAAATCGGACAATCCGTTCAAAAGTTATGAATTTTTGAAGTTTTTGAGCAGTCACCGCTGGATGAGAAGACTACTGCAGTGTATGATGTCACATGCATACCACAATATAAGGAAAGTATAGAGAGAATTTCACAAAATTTCATCTTTTGAAAAAAGTACACATTCCCTTGACTTGTGACAGACATATGTTATGGGTAATATTATTCCCATTGCCTTTAGAAAGAGGCAAGTCAAGTGCTCTTTTATCATGCAAAAAAAGTGAAAATATGTTGAATTTTCTTTACATTTTCTTTATACTGTTGTACTCATATGACATCACGAGCCTTAGTAGTTTCCTCATCCAGCGGTTCCAACGCAAAAATTTTAAAAATTCATAACTTTTGCATTGATTGTCCAATTTTCCTCAAACTTTCACTGATGTGTTCTACTAATATTGCTACATTCTCTCAATCCTTATGTTTATGAAGGTGAACTTGTCCTTTAAACAAGGATGACATTCAGTCTGGCAAATTTCACATTTCGTGATGGTAGTATCTTAACATTAATATTTCTCCTTTGCAGGGGTGTAGGAGCCATGGAAGTGGTTGCCATGGATATGAAGCTGAGGGGAACATACCTGGCCAGACAGCTCAGCTTCCAGGGTGTAACCTTCAAGATCAAGGAGGTGGCACTCTCAGAATCATTCAAGAAGATCTACAATAAATCAGTGAATCTGGTATGTTGCATTGTTGATTTTTTTTTGTTTTTTTGTTTTGTTTTGTTCATGGTGATCCTGGCCTTCTCAGCTTTGTCTTTATTTGTTGACAGTATTAACTACATTCTGTCAAATCTACCATGCGGTCAGACGGGAAATAGCTTTTATTTGAGTACACAGCAAATCAGTGAGTGAAAATAATGGTGTTGCTCTGCTGTTATACTCACATGGAAACCAAAGTGCCTGATTAATGTAGAGCTGTACACTCTTTTGTTCAGGTTTGTGAGATTTGACAATAAAACGTTTTGATTTTCTTTCATCGGAGTGATACTTCCAAAGAATTATAGATTCTTGTAGCATTAAGCAAACTAGTGACCTTTTACCATAGTGTGTGCTGATAAAGACTTTAATCACTCCAGCAGTGGTGAGCTGCTCGAAGTACTTGCTTAATTCGCATGGCGGTCTGCGAAATCAAAGGCAAGCAAAATACATTTTCCCTGAGCTAGTGCAAGAATTACCTCTTTAACACTGATTTTACAATTTATTTGTCAATTTGTGTTTTGTGTACTAGTGGCACATGGCAAGAGACAGATTCCAGAAGGCGGCACTCCTGATGGACGCCGACCAGCGGATGTTCAAGTCCATGTGGGGTCAGTTCTGGTCAGCTCACCAGCGGTTCTTTAAGTACCTGTGCATTGCAGCCAAAGTCAAGCACGTGGTCAAGTTGGCCAGAGAGTCGGTCAAAAATGGCAAGGTGAGAAATGGCCACTTCATGTCGGAGGAAATAAAACCATTTCTAATATGTCATAGCTGAGGGTTATGGTGCTCCCCCTCCCGCCATGTTAATCATCAGAAGTGTAATGAATTTTAAGAAAACAAGCGTGAAGTGCATTTTGCTCTTGATTTAATTTCTAATAAACTGTGACTTTGTATTTTTGTAAGGAGTTTCATTGTAATTAATTGAATATAATGACTGATATTTACACAATGCTTCCCAAGTGCCGATCCAAACCTGAGCACTTAAAGGTCCCTCCAAAAGGTGTTCAATTTGCAACTTCAACAAATGCATGATTATATAAAATGGAACTCCAGAAAGAGGAAGTGCAGTCATTCAGTGGGAATCAATGTTGTTTTATTGTTCATGTTCATGTTTTCTTTTCATACCACTTCAATATTCCTACATTTTCTATGACGACGATGATGATGATGATGAATAATACTCATGGTCTTAACTCACACTTCTATTTCATGCTGCTCTATCTGTCTTTGCGCAGTGTGTGGTGATAGGTCTGCAGTCGACTGGGGAGGCCAGGACTCTAGATGCCTTAGAGGAGGCTGGGGGAGAACTCAACGACTTTGTCTCCACGGCCAGGTGAGTCTTCATCCATTCACTGCGAACTCCACTCTCTGTTGCATTTGATGATGCACCATATAGAGCCTCACCCCACATTAAGGTCACCTGCTAGGTGGTATTCTACACAAGAAGCCCCGCTAGTTGTGCAGTCAGAGAAGATGAGATATCTGCAGAAAGTGGATTGATTTTGATTTGATATAAATTGATTTGCTCTACAAAACTACAAAAGAGGCAATGATTGCTTGAAGGCAAGTGACCACAGGAGTGTCAGCTTTCAGCCTTCTCAAAGGACTAGCCAATGAGTGTGAATGCGTCTCCTGGGGGCGCAATTCTGCAATCACTGGACTCAGAGTAGAGACCTCATGATTGATAGTCCATAGTCTTTTCCAGTGAGCCGCATCAGCTCCTTAAATTCTGTAAAAGGGGAAATTTTCACGGTGTTGAAATTTTCACGCATTTTGCGCAACCAGAAACTAGCGCAAAAATAAAGCACTGTATGCTCCAGTAGTTGATGTCCTGACTCCGGGGAATTAAAACACGCAAAATTCTTCTTGCCTGGCTGAGAGCGAAAAATAAGTCATGGGAAAATATCGACTTCTACAGTATACAGGATGCAGGATATCACACTAACCTATCTGACAAAGGGACTGGCACTGTAAGCATGATGTAATCATGAGAACAGAGTTTATAAAGTCACACAAAGTTCAACTGCCCACTTTTTTTTTTTCCTCAGAAAGTTTTTGTTTCGCATGTGTTTCAAAGAGAGCCAATGGCTTGTAGGTATGCCCCATTCCATTGCATCTCATTGTGGTCATTGTATTTGTTACTCTTGCTTTTTTTGTTATCTACAATACAAAATAAGCAAAATGAAAATCCACTTTGTCATATCGTGCAGGGGAGTATTCACCACACTCATAGAGAAGCACTTCCCTGTGCCCGACCGCAACAAGACCATGAGCATGCTGGGATTGAGCTTCAACGGCGCAAACCACAAGGATGACGATGACAGTCCAGAGGGCCGTGGCAAAGGAAAGGGCAAGAAGAGGAAAGTTGGTGAGTGAATTTGTGCATTCCTATAGCTTTGTAAAGGTGAAAGTATGTCTTTATGACTTTTGTCTATGTGTATGTGTTACTTTCAACCCTATACTTTTAACTTCATAGCATTTGTAGTGAAGCAAATATATCTTTAGTTTTTTCCTAGTTCACGTTTTTAGGATATTCTACAAACACCGTGTAAAATTGGATATTAATATTACTTTCCAGGGAACTGACTGTATGTACTCATGTGCTTTTACTCCAATGATCACATGGAATTATGCTGATTTGAAGAAAAGATAACTTGTGAAATTCTGATTATCATACACTACCAGGTGTGTGAAAGCAGGTTTGCTTCTTTGCATAGTTCGTAAGATTCATGTATCACAAGACTTCAGCAAGGTAATCTCCATGATTAAGTGATCTGTTTGTCCAAACCTATGCTAAAGTGTTTGACATTTGCTGCTTTCTTTGATGAATTGTTGTCGAGATTGTAAGAAACCTGTAGGTACTACAGGGCTGAATGTGATTGGAGCACAATCCTCTTTCTTCTCTGTGCGTGCAGGCAAAAAGTGGAAGAAGAAAGGAACAACAGACTGGTGGGGCGATGACAGTGAGAGCTCATCGGGAGATGATGAGGACGATGATGACGATGGTGATGATCCGGAGAAGAAGAAGAAGGAGAAGAAGACATCGAAGAGCAAGGAGGATGAAGACGAGTCTTCAGACTCCTCGTCGAGCAACTCGTCGGCATTCTTTGATTCCGACAACGATGAGGATGATTTCAATCCATTTGGCAACTCAGATTCAGATGATGGTGATTTTATGTGCTGCTGTTTGTGCTTGTCCCTTGCATTTCAGTTTAGAATCATGATTTCCTATGGTATCTAGAGAAGTCTGGGGCCTGTTTCATAAAACTTGTCATCAGTGACAAGTTGTCATAGATGTGACAAGCTACTGAAATCCTTGCATCTGACTGGCTGAGAGCAAATTTGTCATAGAAATATGGCAGTTGTCACTGATAACAAGTTTTATGAAACGGGCCCCAGATCTATCATTGTCAGAAACAGATAATTAGTGATACTAGCCAGCAAGAAAATAACATGATTCAGAACTTGTGTAAGATGTCTGTCACGTGATTGTAATGATAACCTAAATTATCATCATTATTTCTCACAAAGTGTTTCTGTGCCACATCACAAATCTGCTACAACATGGTGATGATTGACCATTTAATTGCAGTCTAACTCTTTTGGGTGCCGTTTTCATTTAATTTATGACAGTTGTGTTTCCAGAGAGATTGTAAGATGTTGATCATTTTAGTTGTCGATCAAGCACTGAATTATCCATTTTTGTGCAGACCATTGTAAAGTAAACGATATGACAAAAGAAGGGGAAAAACTTCTCAAAAGGAATAACACTGTTAGATGGATTTTGGACTAATATATCTTGCACAATTACTCCTCGATTTTTGAATATTCTGAAGTCATCACTGCGTAGCAAACACCTGAATTGATAATTGATTTGTTAATGTAATTAACATTTGTGTTTACACTATGGCTTTGTTCATTCAATTTTTAATGGCATTAAAACAGAGAAATCTCTGTGACATTTTCACATATGTAGTTCCTTATTGAAACTATCATTTGACATTTCATAGGATCGGTTCCCCTGAAATATTAAGTTTTGGAAATGAATACCATGACAGATATATAATAAAGTCTACTTTCCTGATCCTTTCCTAGATCCATGGCTGAACAGAAGCGGAAGAAAGAGCAAGGAACCCAAGGCCAAGAGGAGAAAGAAGGATAAAAAGTACTCTTCGTCGTTCTCGGGGAAATCCTCCGCGAGAAATTCCTCCCACATCGACAGCGTGGACTCGGCGGCAGACAACGCCCTCCGAGCTCTGGGGATCCTCCCTAAGACGCCACGGTCTCTGTCAGTGGGCAGCGCCGCCGTCTCCACTCTCCATGGTCTTTCATCATCAGTTCCTTCAGGTAGTGATGGATGAGTGGTTTGCTGAGTACAGTACCTTTGTTGTTCTTGTCGTATAATAAAGATAAAATATCTATTTCATCTATGGACTTGTCTGTTTGTCTTTTTGTCTGTCCATTATATCACTGCTAAACATTCCTCTGTGCATATTACTGCCACTCGTGTATTGTTATACCTGTAGTTAAATCTCTGAAAGTTACGAATTTTGACACATTCAAGCTGGGTTGCATTTACTATTAATTTATGCTTCAGATCCTAGGTTGAATGAACACTGTACCAGCTGTGTGAATACATTTTCACTGCAGTGTTAGTTCTTGTTTCAAAATTGAGAAACGCTATGTCACACATGCTGTTGCACTCATGTTTGGATATAGTGATAGCCTGGAGTTCAACATTTCTTTTCTCAACACACCCTTTCTTAAAAATCATGCTTATGCTTATGGAACAGTTGAGTGTTGAGAATTTGGCATCAGTCATGTGCAGTGATGGTCATGAGAGTTCATGTGTTAGCTATCAGAGCATTAAAGGTAGGGGATACCTTTTACAGACCTCCCAAAATGCAGCAAAACATTAAATATGAACCTCAGGGGACTTGCTTAGGCCACTGCTTAGAAATTTGGAAGTCAACAGTTATGATCTAAAATTTGAATAATGCACAAAACTCAACTACTCAGTAGTTCTGTGTGTCAGCCACACTTAAGCCTTTTTGTTGCATTCTTCTGTATTTGTGATCTATAAACACAAATCTAAAAGTACAAGAGCTGATGTAATAACATATAGAGTGTGTGGCAAGAATGTATATAGAAATGTTTGTAAGTATTGATGAACTTTCTTCACAAAATATACATGATGGACACACATGCAGTACATGGGTCTGCAAAGGTAGCCTAGTAATGTACTGGAATTTACGGTGAGCCCCGAAAACAATTCAATTCAAAATCTAACGGTCAAAAAAATGTACTAAATGTTACCTTCCACTTTCAATACTTAATGGGAGTTTCTAAAATGATACTCTCTTCAACATACCACTGTATATATACAACTCTTCATGTATGGCGTGCAAATGGGATTCCCTACCTTTAAGCAGCTGGAATATGCCTATTTACTTCTTCTTGTGTGTCAGTGTAGTAATAGCTTCTGTTATACTTTTCAGTCTCTCTCTTCTTTTCTTCAAAACAAAACAAAAAAAAAACTTTTCAGTCTCCTTACCAAGGCTGCACACTGGCACAGGTCCAATGGTCCCTGACCAGTAAAAAAATCACTGTCGGACCAGTAACTTTCCAGGGAATGTACCAGTAAAACATGGAAAAACTGGGCACCTACTGGTCCAACATACGGTCAGACCAGTATAAAAAATGGGTTAGTGGGCAGCCCTGTCCTTACTCACTGTGAACAAGTTACTTGTGGTATGTGCTTGGAATACCGGTAGTGATTGAATGAATTCTGCCTCAGTCAGGTGTAAAAATCTGATGATGGTTGTCATGTTTCCCCTCCTTGCTCCAGCTACCAAGAGCAGCCTACTGCCAGGTATGGATGCCTACGAGAGAGGGAGGCTGATGAGGCAAGAACTGATGGACACACTGGAGGAACTGTCCTCTGACCTACCTCCCAACACTCTGGATGAACTCATCGACGAGCTGGGCGGACCAGACAGCGTGGCAGAAGTGAGATGATTTTGTTTTATATCTGAAAAAGAGTACAACATTCTTGGTACAATTATGTTGATAACCTTTGCCTGCAGATCTGTTATGTAATAATGGGGGAACAAGTTTTACGGTAGTCTAGTGTCCGAGCTGGAGAATTGACAGCTGTTGTGGCAAGTTTATTGCAAACTCTCATTTGACATCAAAGTTTGACATGAAATCACCTAACTAGTTGCCTTAGAAATGCCTTTTGCAATCATAGGAAATTGAAAGAGATTCAAAGGAAAGCACAACCTGCGATATATTCAAGATCTAAAATGTATAAGGATTTACCATGCTAGGGAGAGAAGGACATCATTTGATGATTTTCAGAGGTTTACTAACCTAGCAGAGAGACAGAGTCACTGTAGAATAATGTAACTTTCTGTAATAGGCATTGTAACAGTATTGTATCAATATGAATGATGTCATGTGTGAAACTGTAATGGATAATGTTATTGCCCTCCACAGATGACAGGCCGCAAGGGGCGTGTCGTGAGCCATGACAACGGAGTGCAGTACGAGTCTAGAAGTGAATGCGACATTCCATTAGAAATCCTCAACCTGACAGAAAAGAGACGGTTCATGGATGGTGATAAGGTACATTTCTATTTCCTTGTAGAAGTGATGTTTGCGAAATTGATTTTTGATTTCATTCTTGCCCTTATGTAAGATAAATTTGAAAGAATGTAACAAACTCAGAAGACTGTCTAACTTGTCAATTGACCTTGACTTTGTTTGATACAACTCTGGGTATTAAAGGTATGATACTGGTTACCTTTGCATTTTTGGTATGCTGCCCTTGTTCAAGATGTGAGTATATCAGCCAACAGATTACAAAAAGAGCAGAGTGTAACACTTCTGCTTTCATCTGTAGTGGAACAATCCAGCACAGAAGTATTTGTGCATTTCTTTCATGGTGACATTGAGATTTGAATAGCTGAGTGCATTAATTTTTTAGTTTAACAAATATATTTTTCACTTTTATCAGTCACACTCTGTCATTGTTTAAAAAAAGATATATATCTTACTCTGGGTGACAGTGTTTAAAATCTTTTATTTATTCATTTATTTATTCAGTATTCTTTACCCATCAGACACTCAATATAATAAAAATGTAGACTGGTGAATATGTTTATAAAGTACTGTAGTCCTGGCCTGTTGTTTGTACTCCAAACGAAGTAGACTATTGTGTGTGTGTGTGTCTGTTGACTGTAAGATTCAGTTAACTTACTTCAGAGTTGTTTCTGTGCTTTGACCACCTCCATCCACCTCATGACACACAGCACATAGCCATTATCTCAGAGGCTGCCAGCTCAGGTATCTCACTACAGGCTGACCGGCGGGTGGCCAACCAGAAGAGGAGGGTCCACATCACGCTGGAGTTACCCTGGAGCGCTGACAGGGCTGTGCAGCAGTTTGGTGAGTGAGGGGACAATGCCATTTCCTGGATGGCCCTGCCTTCAATCACGTAGAAGTGTTCGTAGTGGTAATAGCTTTGGGGGGGGGGGGGGGGGGGAGGGATAGTAATCATGCTTTTAGTAGTACCCTTCAACCATGTCATGGTGTTCAAAATTCTTTATAACTTGGTATTACCAGAGTATTTATGTATTAAAGGCACATGGTCCCGGTGGTTTAGTCAAATGCGTACACGGGCGCACGGCGCAAGTTTCCTATAGAGACCTACGCTACTGACTCCTCTTTAGCGCTTATGCTGTGACCCATTTCCCCGAGTCTGAAGAAGTCCGATCCAATGTAGTCAGTGGTCCGATCACAGTTCAGCTCATGATTCGACTGAGGGGGATGATAGCTTTAGCAGACTTCTTTTGTGATGTCATAATAAGAAGCACATATGCACGCACCCTGGCATTACTACAGACTACATGACGCGCAGAGAAGACAACAGAGGCAACGTTACTTGGCAACACATACGCGCATTACTCTTGATGACAGCTCAACTTTGGCAATCTTCATATCAATGCTAACAGTGATCGGCAGTATCATCAACAGCGCCCTCTACACTACCGGGACTATGCGCCTTTGAGGTGTGCATTTCTACCATGTTATGGTGATGAAAGTGCTGTGCAACATGGCATGACCCTGCATCATTGGAATCAAAGCGATACGTACTGGTACTTAAATTACAGTCTATCCTGTCCCTTGGAAGTCTTCCAGCCTGTTTTAACCTATTTTATGCACACACATGCCAAGATTAATCACAACAGTTTTCAGCTTCTCTGTGGATGCCTCCTGAGTAGAGCAGAGCAGTATGGATATGGTTGGTTTGCTCATGACAGAAAGGCTTGAACCTGGAACTTTTCTTCATAAAGCCCAATGTGCTGACAAAGTGATAAAGCTTCAAGCGTCAGGATATATTTTAGGTTACAGTAAGCAGTGGGGGGCTCATCAACAACAAGTCCATCAATTTGTTTCATACCAGTCTCTCCCTATGGCTTGCAGTATTTATCCAAAAGCTATCACTGAGTCATTCCCTTGCTTGATCTGCTCTGCTTGACAGGACGCACCCACAGGTCTAACCAGGTTGCAGCCCCGGAGTACGTCTTCCTCATCTCAGAGCTGGCAGGGGAGCAGCGGTTTGCTTCCATTGTCGCCAAGAGGCTTGAAAGCCTGGTGAGTCACCCTGGTTTCCTCCGTCTCCAGTATGTCATGTATTGGTAGCGATAATGGTGATGATGATGATGATGATTATGATGATGAGGAGGAGGAGGAGAAGAGGAGGGTTGGAGGAAGGAAGGAAGGAGGGAGGAGGAGGAGGAGAAGGAGGAGGAGGAGAAGGAGGAGGAGGAGGAGGAGGAGGAAGGAAAGAGGAGGTATGATAATGATGCCAGAGCCTTGTTTGCATTAGGACTTGCCATCTGGTCAAACTTGCCCAGGAGGTTGTTTTGATCAAACATTTGTTACATTCACATAGGGAAGCCCTTATTCAAAGTTCTATCCCAGCTGTATGCGCAGCCAAATAGTCTGCAACTTCTGGTACTGTATGGTTGGTTTCCTATCAAGGGGTAAAGTTATGTTTGAATTGGAATATTCACATTTGAAATCAAACTTAACTCTTTATGCAATGAATTTTAAATCAAGGATAAAGTTACATTTCATTTTGAAAATGGTGAGATATGGGGTGAGGCATTGGAGTTTTGTGAAACAGTGTGACTTGTATGCTCTTGTTCGTGAAGCTCTGTTGAAAATTGAAAATGAAATTATCATAGATTCAACTAATATTAAGAATCAGCAATTCTTATTGTTGAATTTTGTAGTCAGTCCATGCAAACCTCAAGCATGTATCCTTTATGTAATGGATGGAGTAATTGTTGAAGTGGTACTGAGATTTTATTTTTGGACTGTCCCACTAGGGTGCTCTTACACACGGCGACAGGAGAGCAACAGAGTCCAAGGATCTGAGTAGATTCAACATAGACACAAAGGTGAGAAGGCTTCACAGATACTCAGCTTTGTGCTAGTTGTTTGATCTGGTATCAACCCGTTAAGGACGAGTCCCGAGTATACTTGGGCAGGTGTCTATGGGAAATGGGTGTTGGAGCAAAATCAGCCTGTCCCCAACGGGTTAATAGCTCTAGTCTGCCAGCCAGCATTTATAGATATTTCATGTTAAAGAACAGGTTAAAAGAAGCAGCATACAAATTAGAAAACAGGTAATTAGTGGTGCATTATGGTATCTACTCCAGAGTAGGTGAAATTTTGAGATACTACATCTATTTGTTGGCCGGAATCTAAATGGATCCACTGCAGACTCAAATGAAATTGTAATCAGTGGTGACTTGAGTATAAGGTGCATCTGTTGTGGTGCACTTGATTTGATGTGCATTCATCTTGTATGCACAAATTCTAAAAGCTGTGTATAATGATGCTAATGATTATTTCAGGTGTATAATGCTTTATACAATGTTTCAAAGTGCATTTGAAGGATTACGACAAATTGTAACATGCAACATTAAGGGACATAATAAGATTACTGGTTCTACAACTGAGAATTACTGGGTATCAAAAGCGTAACCACGTGGTAATAAATGTGTCTGAAGGACTCAGTGTTGAGTCATAACTCTGTCCATCCATTGACTTGATAATCACAGTATGGTCGGGAGGCCCTAGAGTTGATCATGCGAACTATCATAGACCTCGACGCACCCATCGTGGAACCACCAGGTGGAGAACAGTTCTTTACAGGTCAGTCGCATGAGGTGTTGTATCCTAATAACCCTTTTAATAGATCCTTTATCACCTAAACTACCAGCAACTGCCTCTTATATTGTTTTATAAAAAGATACTGAACAATCCTTATCTTCCTGTGTATGTGTGTGTGTGTGTGTGTGTGTGTGTTTGTACTCAAAAGTGTGTTTTTCTACGAAGGGTTCAAATCATTCTTGTGTCAGCCAAATCAATCTATAATCTTTCTGTGAAATTATCTGCTTCTGTCATGGGTGTTTAGGTTGATGTGCCAAGAAACTACTGGATGCCTGAAAAGGGGGTGGGGGGAGAATGACACTTTGTATCTCATTTGATGAATATTATCTTGTGTAATACCATGAATGAAATAGTAAATATGACATAGTTGTACAGAAAGTTAAGCATGGTTAGATGTGGTTGGTCATCACAAATATATGTTTTGACCATGGCCATGATTTTAAATGTGGGGGGGGGGGGGCAGTTTATATTTCTGCTGCCACTTCAAGGTTTCATCAGCTAACAAGCCAAAAAAAAAAAAAAAAAAGAGTCTACAGCGCACTTTCTAGTGCCACTTGCGGGGTAAAAAAGAAAGAAAGTGGGGGCTCCAAAGTGGTTATACCCTATGTATTTCTATATCTTGTGCAAAAAAAGTGAGCTCCCCCCCCCCCCCACCCAGTTCTGCCTGCCCTGTTTACAGGGCTGCATTGCTAGAGTGAAAGTGCCACACCTGCCTTTTGATTGAACTTCATGCTGTCATTTGAATTACTTGACTCCACCCGTTCCTGCATGATTTAGCACAGATTGCCGTAGTGCAGCCCTTGCTTTGAGCCCTTCAATGCAGTACTGGTGATGCCCTGTTTTCCACTGAAGTGTGTTCAGTAGTGTCTGTGAGGATAGCCATGCTTAACAATGGTCTGAGTTTGATCTAGCTTACATGACTAGACGAGGTATTTATATGACAGAGTTAAAATGATGGACATCCCTCTATCAGGCTTTGAAATGTGTTTGGTGTGCAACAAGAAATAAAGGGCAGAGGAAGGAAATCCCTTCAGGGAATACAAATGGTTGGCATTAAATAGTGTCCTATGAGATTCTCAAATTTCCGTCGATCTTGAAAAGAATCCTTTAGGTACCCATTGGTAGTGGGTTAATTTGGGTTGCTGTGGTTGCCAAGGTGATTGGGTGTCAAAGAGATGACCACAAGCTCCAATTTATGTGTAAACACTTTGAATATCAGTGTATTGCAGGGCCTGTATTGGGCACCTACCGGAAAATAAGTTTGTGTGAACATATTGTTACAATTTTGATCAAGAAGGCCAGTGTGTATTACTGTATACGCCGTTATTTTCGCGAGGGTTTAATTTTCGCAAATTTTGCGAATTGCAGTTGGATCGCGAATTTAACAACACGCGAAATTGTCTGCATGCGTTTTGTTAATAGAGCATTAACGTAAGCGTCGGCGTCGATTCGCGAAAACAACATCTCGCGAAAATGTCTATAACCTCGTCATTCGCAAAAATATCTGTACGCGAAAATAACGGCGTATACAGTACATTGGTTTCCCAGCCGTAATGCCATACAGATTTGAGGGATGATTGGCTTTAATTCTGAATGACAAAGAAGTTGCTGCAGGAGCTCATGTGCAAAACACAGTTTGGTCTGTATGCATAATGGGAACTCCCTATGCAAAAATGCACATTTACTCATCTACACTAAAAGGGTGTGAATATACATATTTTATTGTGGGTGTATGTGTGTGTTTGTGTGTTAAATTCACTTTAATAGGTGTATAGGGATGGAAACTCAAGCATTACAAAAGTAAGCAAAACTGAAAGGTGAACTAAATAGCTTATTATTCAATATGGTTCTTGATGTTTGAAGAGATAAGTTTGTGGCAGAGTAGCCAGAACAGTCACTGCCCAGCTGTTTGATCTCGTCAACTCTTACTGTGCCAAATAAATAGAATGTCACTTGGCTAAAGACACATGTTGGAGTGGTGCTCAATCACCTGTGGCTGGCTAGGGGTTAATCACTAGCGTGTGATGGGAGCAGAGTGTATAAAAGTTTGTGGCTATCCACCTCTGGAGAAGTGGGAGGGCTTAACTCCATTAATGTCATTAATGTTCGTTAATGAGTTTCCTGCTCATATCTGTGTGCCTGGGAGTGATAACTTCTATCTGGAGCAGTGCAGCGCATGTCAGGATTAATTACCTTAATTGCTAAATGATTAATCAGTTCCACCTCATGATCTTGTAATGTTATTAGACCTAGGGTGTTTGTCTGTACCACATTTTAAGCCACACTCAGACATTGATCCCAGAAAATAAGTTTTATTCTGAAGAAACAGTATGTTCAGACCATGTGATGCTTGAGGTTTGAAGCTCAAGTCTTTTCTGTGTTTCCCCAAGAGAGAAAGAGAGAGAACGAGAAAAAGAGAAGCTATCCAAACATGTATGTCTGAATGATATAGAATCAGTGCATCCCTCAGGTCTATTGTGGGTGTGTCTTTGGACAGCTAAAACATGAACAAAAAAATGTAGATATCTTGCTGAGTAAGCTAGATGTAGCTACGTGCCTTAAAGGTAATGAGCTTTTGATGTTTTCTTTTTCAGCAAAATGAGTGTTTTTTTTTTCCCCTTCACAACTGTTAAATTGTAATTTCTTTTCTGTGTATTTTGTTGAAATGGGTGGATGTTTTTTTTTTTTTTTTTTTTTTTGGGGGGGGGGGGAGGGATGTGATTTTTTTGCTTTTTCCCCCTGTATTTTTGACCAATATGCTTTCACTCTGCTTCAAAATTAGACTTGTTGATAACAACATTGCCACATGTAAATATGCTGAATCCACTTGTTTGCTTTGCAGATACCCTACTAGCTCTGAGCATTGGTAGCAATAAAGAGGCACACAGTGTTGAAGATGCATACTTCTTGCTATATCCTTTGTGTTGCCAAATTGAAGTCATGTGGAGTTATTGATCAATATTTTTTTGCTGTTACCATGTTTATGTATAGTTGTCAAGATAGCAGTGTTTCTTGGTATTTCCCCCAGTCTTTACTATGTAACTGAAAATTATGTGTGTGTGTGTGTGTGTGTGTGTGTGTGTTTGCTGCAATCTCAAATATGCTGTACCTAGTATTTTATATTAGACTAGTCCTACCTGTGAGTAAGTGTGGTCCTGAACATATTTTGTGTCTCTCTCCTGCTCTGAATATAGATGTGAAGAAAGCCTTAGTTGGAGTTGGATTGCTGTCTTTCAATGAGGAACATGGGGTCCACTACTTTGAGAAAGGTGAGAACAACACCTCACTCTCCTTGTCTGCAAAATTGCAATGTAGGCAATATCGTGGAGCATATTTCTAAAATGCTGAGGGTAGAATGGACTATAAATTCCAATGAGCATGATACTTTAATTTAGTTTCTTTGTTTTCTTTTTTTTTTGTCTCATCTTGAGTTGCTTGATATGAGTGCAGAACAGTCTTATATAAAAGCTTTTGCCATTATTCTTACTTTCTCGTGCCATTTTAAAAAGAAATGAAAAGTTACAGCCATCTTTATTTGCCATCAAAAGGAATGACTTGCATTTACTGTGTTCAGTCAATGCAGAAAGTACACACCAATCATTTGGGGACATGTAGCTGCATCACCATGACCTTGTTAAAGACTGAATTAATAGCAATTGGCAGATTGATCTAGTTTACAGATGTAGCCACTATGTCAATTGACATATAAGAGAAAGTCATTAGACCTTGAGAGGATATGCTCTACAGATTTGTTCTAAACACTCTGTATTTGAAATTATGACTTATGTGCTTCTGTAAGAACTTTAAAAAAAATCAAATTCCCCCAGTATAATCAGGTGTGTCATTAATCACAATTTTTCTTAGTTGCAGAAAATTTGTTTTCAATTCTCAAGGTATCTTGGTGTGAATTTATTGATGACTCACTGTTCAATTTGGAAAATGTAGAGCCCCTAGGTGTTACTTTTGAAGAAGCATCACCAACTCAAACATCTGAAACTTGTCTGACCAATCTGACTCTTATCCGATCAATCAGATTACAGCAGTATTCCCAAGTTCCTGAATCGGCTGCTAGGCATGGAGGTGGAGACCCAAAATGCCCTCTTCAAGTACTTCAGTGATACCATGGTGGCCATCATCTCCAGGGCTAAGAAAGATGGCCAGTGGGATGCAGGCATCATGGGTGAGAACTCCCCTGTCCCTATCTCACTTTCCAAGTCCCTACTCCAGCTTCATCTTTGGTGTCTTCCTCCTCTCTCCGACCTGTCTCTTATCGTTCCCTTTTTCTACCTTAGCTATTCTTTTCTTCATCAGTATTCTCCTAACCCCTCCTCCTACTCCTCCTCCTCCTCCTCCTCTTCCTCCTCCTCCTCCTCCTCTTCTTCCTCCTCCTCCTCTTCCTCCTCCATCCTCCGTTCTTCCTCTCCTCCTCAGCTTCTTTGTTTTTTTTCATATCATTGTCTTCTTCTTGTTTGTCTCTACCTTCTTATCATATGTATCCATTTTCTTTTTATCATCCTGCTATCTCCTTTTCTTTCCTCTTCTGCCCTTGTTTCCCTATTTTTATACACATTATGTTCATCTCTGTCATCTTCTTTATTCAGAATAATTCATATTCCTTTGATATATGTATTTTTTTTTTGGGGGGGGGAGGGGATGGGGTCTAAATATAATGAGCAGTTTTCATTGATTCATTGTTTTGATGCAAGGTGAAGTGAGATTTGATCAGTATTAGTGTCCTTCTGTGATAACATATTGCATGAGTAATTTTTCTTGATTCATTGTTTTGATGCAAAGTGAAGTGAGCTTTGATCAGTATTTGTTTCCATCTGTGATTACCGGTACCTGTCTTGCATGAAAGAGTCCAGGAGTATTTAAAGAGTGACCAGGAATGTGATGATAGGGGAAATCTAAAACCAATATCTTCAAGAATGAATGTGGCAAGTTGGTTATGTCATGGAAGAAAATGGTTTACACCATATGTAATATAAAAATATGTAGCTAATGTTTCAGTCAGCAGAGTGGTTTTAGATGGAAGAAATGTATTTCTCTATCCTCTTCATTTTGGGGTTATATTCATCAATCACTTTATCCCTTTATATACTGTAAGTGCCAATTGGCAAAAAACAACAACAACAACAACCCCCCCCCCCCCCAAAAAAAAAAAGAGAGAACACAATAAGAAGCCCTAAGCATTCAACACACCGTCTAAATTCCCTGGCACAGAACGGGTTAATGATCTTGCCAGCATTGACGTCATTATCCATACAATATAAGTCAACATGTCTGATGAGTATGCACATCTGTGTGTTTCCTTCTCTCTTATATGGGACTGAAGACATCGGTAATGAGAGTCAAGTGATCAGGAGAATACACACAGATTCCTACATCGCCTTGTCAGGCAATAGCACTACTGAACTCCATCAGGTGAGAATTGCTTTTATGTCATTACTATTCCATTACCTTTGATGAATATGATTTAATTGAACCTCTAGCAATCTTTTCCTCAAGGAATGCTTTATGGACATAGTTCACCTTTCTGTCATATGTGCTTCTTCTTCTCCTTCTTCTTCAAAGATTATCATGTGTATTGAAGAGTAAATGAATAATTATGTAAATATACTCATATAGGAGAGTGATGGCAGATAATGAAGGTGTTGCCACCAAATGTTACCAGCTGTATGATTGAATACCTTATTAGATTTGAAAGGTAGCCATCCTTAATCTATCTGTCACTTGTCTTGGCTTCATTTTGCTTGCTTGTAGAGACATAATGCTAATTGTTTGTATTATGCCATATCCTGCAGTAATTTTAGATTTTAGCATTCATTTTGAGCCTGATATTGATCAGTCCAGTAATCCATGACTTTGCTGATGACATGGAAATTTAAACCTTGTGTAAAACTTGCCAAGAATTTACAAAAGAAAAGAAAAGAAAAGAAAAGAAGACTGGAAATCAGAGACAGATGAATCACTCATAGTGAATTAAAGAAAGGGAAATCTTTGTCATCCTGTAAGACAGCACTTAATACATTACCATCTGCTTAATCACAGTGCTGCTACAGGATTGACGTAGGAATAGATTTGTCTGCCGCAGTCACCAGGTTTAAATGAAATGAGCAAATGTAAAATGTTATGTAAATAGGCTAAATTAAAGATGCTTTCAAATTGATGGATTGACTGCAGAGCTGTCAAAATACATTTCAACGCCTCAAGCCCAAATTGCTTGCACAAGTTCTTGATGTGTCAGACAACCAAGAAACATTTTTTTTTTTTTTTTTAGCCCTGCTATAATGGTTGCCATAGAATTTAGAATATAGTACTATATTTGCCATATCGTCGCTGGGGCAACAAGACCTCGTATCTACATAATGTAAAATGTTCAGGAGAGCCAAAAAACATGGCGGCCAAAGCATTATAGCCAATGGGAGAGCCTTTCCTTTGACATGCCATGGCGGCTTCATTTTTGGAGTAAGACAGTTTGGATTTGGACAGGACATCACTTAACCCATTATTTGACCATTAATCCAAAAAAGTCATTTTCACCAAAATTGCAGATACAAAGTCCTGTCACTCCAGCGACGATATATTTAATGAGTCTAATTTTTTGCGAACCAGGACTTCCTGACATTAGCCGTGAGTGGTTAAATTAGCAATCATGGAGTACAGTGCTGAGTGGAGAAATACATGTATATGCTCGTATGTCACTTTCATGTCAAGATCAAAGTTGATATTGTTTTGTGTTTTTAAATTCGTGAACTGCATCTGACTCGCAAAATGTGCGAAAATAAAAGTCTTGTGAAATACATGGCATACATTGTAGTTTTGGTAGTAACCTGGCCTACTGATAAACATTGTTTCCCCCAGGTGGGAGCTGAGAGGGGCCTGTCGTGGAAGAGCGCCATCGATATATGGAGTCGTCTCTCACTGCCTGAGGAAGGGTTCTACATCTCTCAGCTGGTGAGTCAGTGCAGCCTTACTCAGCCTCGATGTTTGTCTAGTCATGCAGGATTTCCTTTTCTCTTCTCTCAGTAAAAACTACACTGGAACGTAGAAATTTCAAGGCAGTGGGGATGAGAGATATACTACCATTTTCATCTCATTCTTTTTTGACCCCCTGCTACTATATACCATCCATGTGTTACCTCATGTCATGCTGCTTGTACATTACATTGTTACAGAATATATTCCAAGAATGTGTATTTTTTTTAATGTTTTTCTCTTTTACAAAAACTTTTGAGCTGTACATTTTGGTAAACATTATCTTGATTGGATTCCTTGAAGTTGTTGGATTGCATTATGAGATTTTTGGTCTATCCATGTCAATCATGCTTAATTCATCACATGTAATTTTTTAAGTCATTTTGATTTTTTTTTGTCCTTCATTCCTTGACCTGCTGTCTTACTTTTCAAAACATCTTATTTTCTTTGTCATTCAATCAACTCCTTATTTTTTTTTTTTAAATTATCATTTTCATGATCTGTCCTTCTTGCTGTCATTCTTGTTTGATTCTCCTGTGTATGTTGTTATTACCTGTACAACCCAATGATGAAGTCAGCAGCAAAAGCTTGCTTTGTCCTAGCCTTCTGCCCCGTGTTCCCTTGATGTTATTGGGCCAACAATGCTAATTCTGCTGTTTCCTCTAATCAGGCAGAAAAAAAAAAAATCAATTTTAACCAGTTTGCATGAACCTTGCTCTGCATAAAGCACAGGGCAATGCAAATTGGAAAAGGCTGGCAGGTATAATTTTTCACAGCAGTGAAATTGGGATCTTTTGTCATGTCAAATTAATTTGAAGGTTCTGTTCTTCTGCAAGTTCTCCTTTGAATTTCATTGATATTTAATAAATAGTGATAACAACGCTTTGTGCTTTGTTCGTCGTTTGTTAGAAGTATTTGACCGAAATCAATGATGTCTAAAGCATTTTTTCTGCTCTCGAAGTCTTTCAAATTTTCACAAAATATTTTAATGGGGATTGGCATGAGTTAAGCATGTCATATGCAAAGTCAGTGCAATTGTACACAAACTGTGATAGGAAAGTTGTCGGATCAATTTTACCTGGAGCTCAGCAGTCTTATGTTTTGATAGATATGCCTGACGAATCTTCATTTTATGATACATGATAAGATTATTTCTGTTAGAAACTGTAACATGTGCCAGTGATGGCTGCATGATTTTAACCCTAAAAGGGCCGCCCCCCCCCCTCGACGTTTCGCGCTATAATTCTGTAACGCGAGAAGGCCTCGTCGCGAGGCTTCTTGACTTTGTTTGTTCAAGTCTCGCGCAACTTTTGAGACCAAATTGCGACGTCCGCGCATACTTTTGCGAAGCCACGCCCATTTTTGTAACAGAATGTTGCCCCAAAACGGGCACAATTTTGTGATTTTGTGTACATTTCCTATGGAAAACAGTGCTCTGTCATGAAAGTCATAAAAACCTGATTATTTTTGCAATTAATCACTTTCATTGATTAGTTTTGTGCTAATTATGGTAGAAAAGTGGTCAGTGACAATTTCCAATAAAAAAACAAAGAAAAAACAAAAGTTGAAAAACAAAGAAATACATAAGAAATTCTGAAAACAATAAAATACATAAGAATTGAAATGAGTTTTGGAAGTTTTTGTGATGTACAATTGTTGAATATGCCAAAACAGATTTACAGATCAAAAATTAGACTCTCAATGCTTTTAATTAGGCTAAAATATGATCTTGAGCTTCATTTGCATAATTAATTAATTAAAATTAGAAATTGCTTGTTTCAAAAAAATCTTATGACACAATATTGTAGATTATTACGCGGGTCTCACGCATGCCAAATTTCATCGCGATCGCACCACCGATGGCCGAGATCTCGGGGGGGCGGAATCCATCCCCCCTGGTCTGAGCATAACCAAAAAAGCCCGGCCCCTTTAGGGTTAAGGCTCTCTCTCTTTTTTTCAGGACATTAACTGATTACCTTGACTAAATGAAAATTGATGTGTCCCTTGTTTATTTGTTCTCCTCCCTTGACCCATGATTTGCATGAAATCCGCTTTGCACAAAGTGATGTTCTAGGAAATGTGCCAAATTACATACAGGATATTCAGGGCAGTTGTGTTTTTTCCTCTTCTCATACTTAGTAGAATCATGACGTCTTTTTTTTACTGGAGAGAGTGAAATATTGATAGGGGCAATCAAAAAAAGAGTTGAGACATAATAAATGAAAAGACGGTGTTTAGAAAAATCCAATGGTGGTGATATTCTGACAAGATACGGGGGGCATGAACAGATGGCAAGAAAGGATGAAATATAAGCAGACAAAATGTGATTGAAACCAAGAGTAGGGCTCCATTTCAAATTTAATAACTGGTATCAAACTTGTAGAATTGAGTGAAGAACGCTGGCACAATGAGCAGTCAGTTGGTTATGTTCGTGTCCATGTTATTGTTTGCAAAACTGCCTTCCAAACTTTTAAAACTGGAGGTTATGGTAAATTAATTTTGCAATGCGCTGGCTATAAGCTTGGCATTAACAAAGTCAAATTTCATCACCTCAGCTTGTTCTTGTCATACGTGATTGATTAGTAAGGTCTGCTCCAGCTTTTTCTAAGACAGAGTGCTACCATCAATTCAACCCTTTGGTTTAATCAGGAGTACTCTTATTTTCTCTCTTTCAGTCAAGGTTCGGCAGAAAATCGGCCATCTTGGCCCGCTTCTCGCAGGCCGCCGGCTCCATCAAGAAGGGTGCCATGCAGATCTTCAAGCCCAACATCGGCCTGCAGAGCAAGACGGAAACTGTTACCGACCTGAAGACCAGGTTTCGAAAGGTCCTTCCCGACGAGGCCAAGCAGTACTGGGAGGCCCTCTACTCGGCATCGGAGAACAAGTGTGCTCACGTCTTCTGGTGAGTCATAACTCTCTCTATCTCTCTGTCTCTTTCTCTGACTGTAGCAAACCTGCCAACTGTTCAGTTTTAATCTGAATATTCAGATTTTTCACTGAAAGAAAACGCATTGATTTCAGTGTGTTCTGATTTTTTGGAAATATCTATTAATACGAAAGTATATGAAATTTATGAAAGTTCAGATTTTTAAATAATTTTTCTTTGTTTGTTCAGATTTAATAAGTCTCAGGGTTGGCAGGTATTCTGTAGTGATCCTAAGAAGCTCCTTACAGATATGAACACAGAGCCACAAAATGGAATACCATTAGAGCTGTTTCTGTCTTAATCTCGGAATCTCACTCTGAATTGTACTTGTTTGTGGGCATTGGTCATTTGATCAGTTGGTCAGTGCAGACATGCTAATTCACATGATGTCTATTCTGACCCAAGGACCCAAGAATATCAATTCAGAGATATGCTTCGCAATGAGCTGTCCATTTGAAGATTACTTTTCTAAGGAATCTTGTGTCTTGTAACAAAGTGGGATGTTCAACTCATCGACAGTTGTGGGTGTGGTTCTATGGAACTTCCAGTATGTTGCAGAATTCCTGAATTGTTCATCCCATGTGTTTTCACAAGGGAACGTTCTCTACTGCAATGATTGACCATTGCCCTCGTCACTTGATGGCAGTGAAATGCAAAGTGAATCTTTAAAGTTTATGCAAGTTTTGTAGAGTTTACCCTTCCATCTCTAGCATTAATTCATGCATGATCTTTTCAGATTATCAGATTTTCATTTTTATATCGTGCATGTCAATCACATCTTTTCAGAGTTTCACCAAAAAACCACAACGAAAGTAATTGTGTGGATCAAAAATGTATACCATGTGCATTATTTCAGCTCGCTTGCTGATATTACCTCAGAATGCGTTCAAATCTGTTATGTGCTGTATTTGTGCTTATGTCGTGGCCTGTGAAGAGGGTTGGAATTGGAATTTATTCTCCAAATCAAGATAAGCCGTCTTGGCATAGTTCAATAATAAACAGCTTGCAACAGTGTCAACATTCAACAATTGTATCTTATCTTGTTCAAGCATGGTGGCAACTGATCAATTGCTAGTGTTTCAGGCATTGTTCTCATCTAATTTGATATGTGGAAACTTAGGATAGCCATAGGGAAATTTTCATTGTGAATTTGGTCCCCCCAAAAAACGGATGATGCTTAGAGCCATGGGCCTGGGGTACATTTCTTGTCGCCAGGATATCCTCCGTGTATGGATATTGGCGTTGACCTCTTACAAGAATTGTCTTGATTTGAAACCGATACTGACAATCTTCTTTGTCTCTTCCTTTGAGTCATCCTACTTGACAGCCCGTATTTCCAGTGAACTTGCAATTACCATTCGAGGTATTTTTTTTATTTTTTTTTTATTGAAATGTGAGCAGCAGCAAGAGTGATCACATGGTGTTGTTTATTCCTTTCCCTCTTTTGAAGGGACCAGCCTTTACTTGCATTCTTTAAGATGTATTTCATGTGCTCTCATTCATGAAGACAAGACTCCCTGTTTTTCATTAAAAACCTAATTGCTATTTTCACATGTGTGTGATGATCCAAGGTGAAGTGAAATGACTCCTCTGAAAAATTTTACATAACGAGTGATCGTAGGAGTGAAGCAAATTTGCATACAATCTCTTCCCCCTTATGTCACTGTGAGTTTTGTCAATGCAAGCAGTCGCATCTCTCCGTATGCTCGCTGGAGTTTGCTTTATAGTTTTGTACATTTGTTCTGAGGATGTCGGTTTGTCTGTCCATTGCTTGTCTTCCCCCCACGCCCGTGATAATCTTTGGATACTGGAGGCGGAGGACACAGCCGTCACTCGGCGGTGAGACTCACTCGTGACATTGGTGCGGAGTGAGTCACGAGTCTTTGACAGAAGTGGAAGCCATTAACTGTCCGCGTCCTCCGCATCTTCTTCCTCTTTCGTTCCGAGGACTTCCTCGAGTTCCTCGGCAGCTCTGTTGGTTGCTCCTGGGTGAAATGTTCCGAGACTTGACTTCTACGTGGCTCTATCCCCCCTGCTCTTGCGGTTTTTCTATTCTTAAAATGCTGCGGCGAACTTCGTGTAACTGTATCGACTGCTAAAAATATCAGTCTGATGGCTTCTTCCCTGTATCTTTGACTTTGCCTTTGGTAGCATTTCAGTCTTGTATCTGGTCCATGCTTGGGCATGCATGCCATCCCCCAGTATTCAGATGATTAACATGGGGATGATTGTGATGTTCACTTGAATTGCCACAGTGACAGGGCATTACAAATATAAAATACACATTTATATATATATATATGAATATTTCTCCTGCTGGCCAGAGTTCAGGCAAAGGGCCCCATATCTGTAGTAATGATAATGCAATAAACCATAGGAGACATTTGTGACCACATAGCTCAAAACCCACAAAATGTCACAGATTAGGATTCTCTGTAACGGACCAAAACATGTCATTTAGGTTTAATACTGATTCCAATTTTGCAAGTTTGTCTCACCTGGGAGAGTAATCTTTTCTTTCTTTGCTTACTGTCAAAACAATTTTGCTGGACAATATGATTTTTTTTTCTTTTAGACAGGTGCTACTTTCGAGGTGGAATTGAACATAAATTTCATTGATACTTCAGCACTGCATGCCTGAGTGACCCTCATCTTTTAATCCCCTTCTCTCCCTTTCCTGTGAAACTGCATCTCCTAACTATCTCTTATTTCAGTCACTTTTTGAATGGGTTAGGAAGGTCCAATTTTGACAAGTTATGTATCCTTATAGAGCTTACTCTTCTAAACTATGTAGAAAAGTCAAAATTCATTTTGTCCTCCCTTTTGTAGGTGTACTGTTGTGTTTGTCGTGCTTGCCCTACAGTGTGTTTTTAATTGCCCTGGGCAAGTGGGCTAGTGGGTTAGGAGTACCCTGGGGGCAAATATTTTGTTTCATGTTTAGTATGATCTATGGAGAACTAGAGGAACTCAAAAGAGATGAAATCTCCATTAAGGCCATAAGATTTGATAACACCATGGATCTGTGTGCACAGCCTGGATCTAAATTGTGATCCAAATCACCACCCAAGACTCATCAAAGGTTCCTTCTATCACAGTGGACATATCCTGAAAACATCATCAAAATCAGTCGTCACTTTTTGAAAAATGTCGCTTACAGATAAATAAACAAACAACTGCTTGCAAACACATGGCCTCCTGAGAGCAGGCTGAGGTAATTAGAGGGCATCACAAGGTCAGCTGATTGTGATGCTGTCAGAGTGCCAGTGGGTTACATACTATAGTATTCTTTTGTTTTTGCACTTATTCTCTGTCAGCACCATAATTGTTGGCTACTTGTCTGTAAAAGTACATGCAATATAAGTGGCATTTTTATGATGGTAGTGTAGAAATAGATGGACCAAGAACGTGTACCTAACCTGTATCACAACAGGAATGCCACAAACTGCCTCTCAAAGTTAATCTTGGACCATGATGTCATCATACAATGTACAGTCCCTACAGCTATATTCGTCTTGCATCTGCCTTCCATTTCTGATGAATTTGACAGCTACTCATTAATCAATTGTCTTATATAGTGTCACCTCAATTTGGCACATTGTGCATTGTCAAAAGGCATGTGGTGCAGAATGTAATTATGACAGTGTTGATGGATGAGTTTTATCTGATTAGATTTCATGACACTCCTTCCCCCCCCCCTCTCTCTCTCTTCCCTTTCCAGTCTCTGTATTCTCCCTGTCGAAGTCAATCTCTCTCATGATCTGCTTGTATGCAAGCAGAAAACAAAAACCAAGGCCAGTAAAGGAATTTTATGTGTATTGAGTCACAGCCGTAGCCTAGCTCAGAGGAAATGAGAGAGTCGGGCCATGCACACTTAGCTGTGAGAGTGGATTTGCGCCAATAACGAGGTGATCAATCCCCTTTGCTAACACGTCTGTCAGTGGGATGATAAACGCATCCACCTCCGTGGTGATGTAGGGGCGAGCATCGTTACTTAGCACCCTGCTTTTATTTGTGGCGACGGAACGGTTCCATCGGATGGCTGGGTCCTTGCAGTGATAATGTCTAGTTCTGTCATGACATGAGCAGAACCAGCGGACAGACGGAGTGGCTCAGAGCCATTCTGCGACAGTTCTCTAAAAACACCCAATGACAGCACCTGTGTGTTTTAGGTGATGATGCAACAAGTAGTTAATTAGTATGTTTCATCTACAGTCACGAGATAGTATAACTCAGCTGTCTGAATTCTGCGAGGTAGTACATTTCAGTTTGAAGAAAACAACAACAACCCTTAGATAACTATCAAATTTTATTTACAAGAAAAAAAAAAAAGAAACGATTAAGTAACCCCCCAAATTTCACTTGAATTAAAGAAAGGAAAAAAAAAACACTTATGTAAGCACAAAATTTAATGTTCTTTATGTTAGCATCTAAAGATCCTTTGTGTGCTCAGTGGAAAGTTTAAAGTCATGCAGTTCAGATGAAATTAAGTGATAAATGCAAAAATGGGAGATAGCATTGCATAATGCAGCAAATGACAAGAATCGATCTTCCATACATTTGAAGGTGATAAACCCATTTTAAAACATTACGATCCCCCTGAGGTGCTTGATTCACTTTGTAATCCACATTTGCCTCCAGGAAGATGAAGTTCACAAGGGTTGATTCCTTGAAAGAAGATGATTCAACAAGAATGGTCTTTTCATGACATCTTGGCATGTGGTATGATGCCATCAAGATGTATGGTGGCACTGCTTAGTAAATTACAAAATCCTAACTTAAGCAATTACAGCCAATGCCCTCATAAGTAAGTTTTAGTATACTATAGTGAGAAATTAATGTTTGTGTTTCACTTGTTTTATTTCTCTTCTGGAACTAAGATAGCATATCAATCAGTCAGTGAGATGTTAGAATATTATAGAGAAGCAGAATCATCTATATAGTTTCTGACTTCTTTTCACCAAAGTTCTTACACTACCACACTCGAAATACAGAAAACATGTCAATGTTTTTGTCCCTGCCAAACATGGCAACCTGTCAATGTGAAAAATGGAAAATGAAAATAAGAAAAGTAATTTTGAGCCTGAGAATCAGCGATGATATCTGAAAGCTTGTAGTCTGTGTTGGGTACAACCGTGAGTGCACCCTCAGGCTCCCAAAATGTTTCAAGGTCCTAAGAAAGAGCGTCAAGAACAGCATGAGAGTGGAAAGAAAGTTTGGAATAGTTTGAGTCACTATCTGTGATACCCTCCAATCTGTCATCAAGACGGCCACAAATTGGTGATTCCTTGTGAGACTATAATTGGCCGAGGTCTTCTTCGTCATTTTTGTCCATTCTGCTCTGCCATCTTTCTCTCTTCATTCTCATCCCTTGCTCTTTTCCTCCTCTAGGCCTTGTCAACAATTTGTCCTTAAAACACCCTCAAATTGATTTATAGACTTGTATTTTGCTGTGGCCAATCATAACACAAATTAGATTCCCATGTTAATGCTCTGCAGGGTCAGACTTTTCTATTTGCATAGAAGGAGGTTAGGTGAGAACACACCAATAGTCAAGCTACCCAGTAAACAGGATTTCCAAGTCTCAGTACCCACATTTGTGGAAACATGGGAAGGTGAATTCCACCAAAATGGCACATTTTTGTGAATCATCTGGTGACACTAATATACCGAAGAAGTACTAGTAGTAGACTGTGTATGTTTTAGAAGTTTCTTGATTTTTCTTACATAAATTTGAAGTAATATTTCAGAGATTTTGAATAGGGTAAAGTCACACTGTATGAGCAAGGACTGTACAAACAGATGTGGTTCTGCATCATGATATAACTCTCTTTATGTAGTCCCACTCATTCATATACAGTGCATGTATTCTTGAGCTAGCTTCTAGTATTGTTAGTGGAGGGAAATAGCCAAGATTCTCAAAGGGATGACTGTCAAGTTGAGTAATGAGGTGAATAAACTGTAGATGCCGTACTGGCCAGCCTATTGATCTCCAGATACTATTAATTCTATTACCCTTAATGTGAGAAACATGCTGAATCAATATAGCTCTCACACTACCAGATTTTATGTCTAAAATCTACATTAGTCATCCCCACGGTGCACTGCACAATTTAGCCGATAGCAGCCCACTGCTGGCATCTTGCCGAGTGGTGAATGTGATTAATCAATTCACGATCAGAACTGCCTTGCGTATTGTGTAAATTGTGATATGATCTACATTGGCCTCATCTTGGTAGGCCTTCATTGTGCGATGTATTTCTTTGTGGTATTAAATATATCGCATGTGTTTCCAATTTCATGCCAACTCTGCCATTCTGTGATGCCTTAGTATCCTAGTATCAGAATTACCAAAGTGACTTGCCAACTTCCCATTTGCCTTGTACCGCCAAGAAGTGAAGTCTTCCTGTTTTCCCCACCCCACCCTCCCTCCCACCCCCCTGCCTGCTCTCTCTGTCAAATTATCAGCTGTTCCCAGGACAGTTTGTGTTAGTGGCAAACATATCATAGAATTGAGCGAGTAACTCTCAACGTTTGCTGGCAAAGAGAAATGGTTGGGGGTTTCCAAATATTTATCAATATTCATTTTGCCATTTATAGGCTTGAAATGCTCTGTGTCGTGATTTTTTTTTTTTGCCATTGTGTGTGTGTGTGTGTGTGTGAATCTCCGACCTTCTGTTTTCATGTAAAAATGTATTCATTCTTTAAATGTTAATGTTGGGGGGGGGGGGGGGGATAGACATTTTCATGACCTGTGATTCTTCCGTGTCATGTACAGTCAAACCTGTCTCAGCGGCCACCTGTCTATAGCGGCCACCTGTCTACAGCGGCCACTGAAAAATCCCCCCGAGAGAAAAGCCCTGTTACAGACCCTGTGTGTAGCGACCACCTGTCTAACGCGGCCAGCGACCACAAGTTTTGTTTCCCGCGGTAGATTTTAACCTGTCTATGGCGGCCACAGACCCGATGGAGCCGTAGCCGAGCCAATAATTCAGTGTGTTTTTGCTGCTTTGTAACAGGTTTGACTGTATATCAATGTGCATACCCTGGAATGAACTCAGAGTTTTGATCCCTAAATGAAGAGGGTGACACAAATTTTTAGCTCACCTGAGCCAAAGGCTCAAGTGAGCTATTGCTATCGCCCTTCGTCCGGCGTCCGTCGTGCATCGTGCGTCGTCCGTCGTGCGTCGTGCGTAAACTTTTTACATTTTCATCTTCTTCTTGAAAACCCCAGGACCGATTTTCATCAAACTTGGCAGGTAGCATCCCTAGGGGGTAAGAAACTCAATTTGTTAAAATGGGCACCATGCCCCACCCAGGGGGCCCCCAGGGGGGCCCAAACCCCCCAAAATTAAGGAATCTGTAAAAATCTTCTTCTCTAGAACCAGAAGTGATAGAGCTAAGTTAATACTATGAGTTAGTACATTGATGACTGTAGTTTCAACCTTGTTCATGGCAGGATCAGGGGTGCCCCCCTTGGGACCCAGGGGAGGGGGTGGGGAGAGGTTCAAATGGGGGCCTGAATTGTACATTTTCATCTTCTTCCTGAAAACCTTATGATGGATTTTCGTCAAACTTGGCAGGTAGCATCCCTAGGGGATCAGGATCTAAATTTATCAAAATGGGCACCATGCCCCACCCAGAGGGCCCCAGGGGTCCCCAATCCCCAATAATTAAGGAATCTTAAAAAGATTTGGGCCCTTATTGTACATTTTCATCTTCTACTTGAGAATGCCTGGTCATATTTTGGTAGAGCTGTGAATAATTTAGATTAGTGACTGCGTGAAAGGTGAACTTGCGATACTCAGGTGAGCGCTAGACCTGCGGGTCTCTTGTTGCTTATTGAATTTGGTCGCTATTTTATTTTTTTATTTTTCATGAATGGGAAGGTCAAACACAGAGATCAAATCATGGCTGTGACCTTAACATCATGCAATGATGCAAGATATAGAGTTACTTCATGAAACACTCTACATGTATCATATGAATTTCATATTTAAGGATGAAAGATTATAGATATTTGCACACTCACATATGAGGATATGGGATGATGTCATATTGTAAAACTGAGGAGAATGTCAGTTTTAATTATTTTTTGTTCCGTTATAAATGTGTATCCAATTGTTTTGATATTAAAGGTGATTTATTCAACTCTTATAATAAGATCTGTTGATGGTTTTGGCTGTCTTCGCTTATCCTGTTTAAAAAGGTGCACTTCATACAGCACTTACACCACATTTCACCTTCATTGATTAAATGATAAAGGGAGAATCTACGATACTGCTCAATGTCAACAAATTAGATGTGGACAAATATGTCGCTAGAAATGCTTCCAATTTGACGGTGACCGTAAGTCTGTTTCTTAAAATTGTCGCCATGTCAGGAAAGGCACATGTAAGACCAACGTCCTGGGTCTTCCCTGCGAGATTGGGCTGAGGCGGCGGACGTTCTACGTCCTTTCCGGGTCGGTCCTCAGTGTCTGGAGCCGGGTGGAGGAGGTCCTTGCGCTGAATCCGCAGAGCGGCGCCATCATGCAGATCATCCGCATCAAGACGGACAGGGGCAAGCTAGTCGGTAAGTGTCTCCCCTTCAAGTCTAGAATTGTTCTGAATGTACAATGCATCGATATACAACAGTATGTATTTGTTGAATAGCAGTATATTGATACCACACATATTCATATGACGTACGTGCATGTCTGATTCCTCTCATATCCACACGTCATACAAGAGCGCAGGGGTTTTTTTTTTTGTGGAAATGCCAAATGAATGCAATGCAGTGTAAGAACACAATGTGCAAAGTCCATGCAAAGTTTGTACCCTGCAAGGGAGAGACTCATAAATATTCATGAGCTTCTCATGAAACATGACATCGCACAAGGTCTGATGCTGCCGTATGATTTATCATCGGGATGTTGTCTGCAAATGTTCTTATGTCAATACGTCTTATATTCATATGTCATTTGAGTATAAGATAACTTGGTGCATCTGAGAGCACTGTTTATCTTGCCATGAGAGTGTGAATTGGGGAAGACAATACGTTGCATTGCTAGTTAACATTTGGAATATTCACATGCATGTGAATTACATTATTCAGTCGAAACTTTGTAGGTTTGTGCTATGGTATTATCAAAAACACAAGACAAAGCGCCAAAAAGTAAAATCATTGTTATTGTGATATTTGTGTGGTTAGGAGAAAGAGCGTGATACTGTTTAGACTGCTCAGGAGTGAGTAGGATTAGAATCTTTGAAAGACAGGTTGACACTGTGGCATGTACCTATGGCTCAACTAATATGCAGATATGCATTCACAATTTGTGAATGCATATCTGCATATTGGTTGAGCCATATGTACTCAATCAAGAAACTGGTGATAACATGAAACCTGAGTTTTATATCCCCCACTCCAGGATATCCAATATGTTTGGTCTATAATTCAAAGCTTTACTGCCATGACAAAGGTGTATCGTTGTTTGTTGCATATGTACACTATGTATAGCAGAATCAAAAGAAAAGGCATAAGAAACTATGAATATCTGCTTTCAGTTAGTCGTTGGTCATAATGGTAGTTTGTCAATATCAAATATATGGTTCAAGTTGTACAAACATGAGAGAAATATGACTGGACCAAGATAAAAGCAAGTTAGTGTGACTGTAAAGCACGAATAATTGTTGTAAATAAAACAAGAAGAGCAAAGAGCAAAGACGGTTTACCAAAACAATATTACGAAATGAAGGAAATGAAATACATATTTACACCGTGTATACAAAATAAAGGTGAACCATAATTGGAAGAGGAGGAGTTGTGGACTAAACGCGTAACATTAGTAGGAGGAATTAATGCCATCCTATCGTGAGAAGGTTTGAGGAAAGGAGATTACACAGATGAGACAACAGCCAGAGGAGAGGGGTCCGTCCTGACGGTAGCAGCAGTGACTAAGAAAGTGGCCAGGAAACTTACAATTGGAGGGGCAATGCCCCAGGGAGAGATGAATCTGGCTCTACCTTATTCAGATCGCTGAGGACTTCAGTCTGCTGGTGTCATGGCGCCGGTGATGGATGCACCCAAACATTTCCCCCGTCGCACTGGGGATGGAGAAGGAGACGGGGAGAGGGGGAGAAGGGAGAGGGGCAGGGGGAGGGGGGAAGGGACAAAAGGCCAAGTCAGATGAATTGACATCGATGGAAAAGTTTTCGCAGAAGTGGGACTGGGCGGAAATGAGTTGATGGTCCACTCTTCTCGCTGCCCTCGGGGCACATTTCATGCTCAGTTTGATCAAATGCAGATGGTCAGTGTAGTGGAAGCCGAGGAATTGGTTATTTTCCCAATAAGATTTGCATTTCTGTGTCGTGAGAAAAGTATCATATTCATTGACTTTGCCCCCATTCGCCATCATGTTTCTCTCGTAAGATTCTGTGATTTCTCTTCCTCTCGGCCTAATTTGTTTGTTCCCATCTGCGTCTGATCATGTGGATCATTGTTTTAAAGTTTGCTTTCTTTTTCACATTGGTTTGTCAGTTGTTGTTTTTTGTCTCTTCCTCTTGGCAAGCCTTTGTCTTTTGAGATTAACCGCAGTGATGTCGGCTGTGGTGCAGACGGGAGAACCTTTGAAATATTCCAAAGGGAACCGTGCTGGGTATCCTGTCTGTGAGTGTAGTTTTATGTGCACACGCATCCCTACAGAAAGAGAATGAGTGTTTGCTCAGGTCGCTCTCTTATATTTTCTCTATGTATTCATTGTATCAAAATGCACTACACAAAGTGTATGCCTATGTTATCCCTCAAATTTGGGATATTAGTCCAGGCTAGGCTCCATAGAAAGTGCACCTAACCTTGTTTTTTGATATATACAATGTTTTTTGATGGTTTCTTGTCAATTCGAGGGTGCTGATTCCAAATCCGATTGATGCCACTCGCGTAACCTTGAGCATTTTCGGCAAAACGCAAAAATCCAAAATGGCCGCCAGATATGCTAATTTTGGCCATGATAATCCCAGTTATATCAATTTTATGACAAATTATTCCATCAAAGTATTTTAAATTGTTGTTCCTTGAGTAATTCTACTTGCACATGCAAGAAATTTTTCATTTGAAGAGGTACATTTAGTATTTTAAGCTTATTTTCAATTCAAAATGGCCGCCACTCCTAAACTCCTGTACTATATGAATGACAAAAAATATGCATAGAAATAGAAGACGAATTTTCCGTCACATACCTACGCTTTTATCAAGTTTTGCATGTGCAATGCAAATCTGATGAGTGCCACTAGCAAAACAAGCAAACAAACAAGCAAACAAAGAGAAAGTTTATTGTTTGTAGGCTTATTATATTCTTCTTAAGACAAAACTTCAAAATGGATGCCACTCATATATCCCTGCACAATATGAACGGCAGAGCGTGTGAAATAAACAAATTTTCTTCTTTTTTTTTCTGTCACTCAGGTACACTGTTTACCAATTTGTGTGCTGATTATAAATCAGAAGGTTGTTCCTAACAAAGGCTGTTTTATTTTTTGATGCAAACATCCAAATTTGGATTACCTTAATCTGAATTTTTCCCTAGGTATTTGGAAAAATCCACCAAAACTTGAATTGACGCCAACATCAAGATCGTTTATCAGAAATTATTAGATATGAACATTTACTTGCCTTGAGATATTCAACATCAAAATATTCATTCTGATTTACAGAATTAAAAGGCTGAATCCTAGTTGATGACACAAATGAAATTTCCAATTAACTGTCCTGTTCTACATTATCTACACCCAGCAAAAAAAAGAAAGAAAAGAAA
Organism: Diadema setosum; assembly: GCF_964275005.1. NCBI lineage: Eukaryota > Metazoa > Echinodermata > Echinoidea > Diadematoida > Diadematidae > Diadema > Diadema setosum. Next base: position 8,401,458 of record NC_092688.1, read on the forward strand.
GTAAACACCTTTTCGAGGTCATATATTTCATAGAAGATTTTTACGAAAATCAATGTATTATGTACCATATTAAAGGTAACTTATTGGTTATTAAGCTCATAGGTTAATTAAAAAGAAAACTTTACCCATGAGTGAGCACATTCGTTTTTGTCCTCCAAGGCACAAAATTAAAAATTGCAAAAATTGACATGTTCTCTTTCATTTGCAAATGCCCTTCACGACAAAATTGACAACAAAAGACCAGTTTAACACAATGAGAGATATGAATGAAATAGGAAAAATAAGTTTTTGTACTTTATCTCTTTATTGCCTCTAAGAAAAACAAAGTGGGAAACTAAAGGGGGAAAAATAAGAATTTTCTGTCAAGTCAAACTTCAAATGACATATGGAATGAAAAAAATATAAACGTGGTTAAATGAACAGAATTTCTGTACTTATTTCTTTCAAGAACCAAACATTATTTACAATTTCCTATTTTTTTTAAAAAAAGCTCAAATTTGTACCATTTTTGACAATTATTGCCTCTTTTCTTATTTCATTTCAATTTAGATTTGACATAAGATGCTTTTTTTCCTCCATTATTTTTAGCCTTCATTGGTCTTTTAGGTTTTAAAGATATCTTAGAGATCAAAGGTTTGTTTTTGCAACTTAATTCATGTTTCTTTTTGTGTGAAATTCGTTGTATGTTCTTATTGTTCTATGCAAGAGCACATACGCATGAATGACATCTTGTTCAGTTTTGCAATTTTTACTTGTGTGCCTTGGAAGAGAAAAACAATGGTGTTCACTCATGCGTTAAGTTTCCCTTTTTGTTGACCTTCCAGGTTGATAGCCAATTAAATTACCTTCAATATGGTATATAATACATTAGCTTTCAGCCAAATATTCTATGAGATATCTAAACTTGAAAAAGAGTTTACTTTCTTCTTTTTTTTTTTTTGCTGAGTGTAAAAGCGATATTATACAAACTTTTCAGTCCCCTCATCCGAGAAAGAACATGAGGCAGGGGAAAGTGGAAAAAAGGGACCACCTCACTTCCTGTTGTCAAATCTCTGAAATAAAAACAATGCCCCAAAGTTTTAAATGTTAACCCAGATGAATTATACATGGTAGATGAATTTTACCGTTTTTTCGGAGTGAATGTGTTTGAGTATCGGCCTATGATGTCGAGGGAGACTCTGAGATCTGTACAGTGCTGCCTCATTCTGAAAGCGGTGTTATAACAACTTCACACTGCTCTTTAGTCTTCAGCATTTGCAGATTCAGGATTGCTCTCGGTAACCAGACCAGCTGTGTTAGAACTCTGAATGATGGCCTCCTTAATGGTAGCTGTAAACTAACTCCACTAGAGGTCTTTTTAACATGTATGTGGTGACATTACATTCACTTCACGTAGGAATTTGCAGATGATCTTGCCTTTACGTCTCATAGAAAGCCCTTGGATGACATGAGCCGAGTACTGACCCATCTCAAGACAATAGTGGAGTACTTCATCTTCTGGAGACTTTGCCCCAACCTTTATTAGATTATCATCAGACCCATGCCTTCCATCTTAGTAACCATCTTGCAACGCTATGTTCAAGGTAGCCCTCTGTGGCAAGTCTTTCAAGCATAGGCTAAGGAAGTCCACCCTCCTTCACTGGCACTCGATCACTCTCCCTCACACTGGAAGGAAAGGATGGCAAGTGTCACTAGTGCCGTCAACGCATACCCTGACCTTCCAAACATGATAGCAGAGGGGGGGCATTTCATGAAGCGTTTTGTCTGACAAATTTGTCTTACAAATTTGCTCTCAGCCAATCAGATGCAAGGAATTTAATAGCTTATAACAGTTTGTCAAAAAGAAAAGATCTGACAAAACACTTCATGAAATGCCCCCTTGAACAACCAGCCATCAATGCGCCTGAAATCCCACAAGCCTAGATTTCCCTACTGTAACTTGAAAGCTTTGACCCCAAAACAGGTTGGTGCAGATGCTGGTCTGATGTCATCTCTGATACCACCCAAGTTACATACAACACTGTCTCAAGCCATAGGGCCTCAACGGGTGGTGATCAAGCAAGTCTTCATGTGTTCATCCCGTTTCTGTGGCAAATAATCGCCCTCTGACCCCTGAGGAAGTGCTGAACATCACCAGATGTGGTTGCAATTAAAACAATTGCAGGACTAATATGCATCTTTAGTCTGAGAATTCTGCAAATTTGGGGCTGATGTCGCCTGCTGCTAAACATACAATTAAAGGGTTCTTTAAAGACAATAAAAATGTCAGTTTTAGTTTTAAGACAAGACTGAATGAGATCATGATGTCAAAGTGTATATTACCAACACCTGGGAACTGTGAGAGAACTGAAAGAGGTATCTCACATTGCTCCTTGGTTGATGTTTAATGAACAGTTTGTATTGCATTAGGACAGTTTCGTTTATGCCTTCAACATTTTTTGTTGTTGTTTTAATTAAAGAAGAAAATCAGGTTTGCTCGATAATATCAAGGCGACACTTCTAAATTTAATTATATCAAAGTGATGGAGGTTATGATCCATTTCGAAATCGCCTCAGGACTGCTCCCTCCCCCCCCCCCCCAACTCCTTGATGGAAAAAAAATCTACAATGTAAAGGGTTTTTAGTTGTGTCATTAATGTCCGATGTGTTTTTGTCTGCAACCATGTATCCCTGCACTTACTGCATATAGGATTTTTCTATACTTTGTTAATATGGTTTTAGGGAAATGCATATTACAAGCTTTGCTTTCTAGCTTCCCCTCCATTTTCAATATTATTTGATAAATACTATGTATCAAGGCTCCTTAATATATTGTGTCAGTATTACATTTTTATGTTCAACCTGCATGTAGAATATGATGGTATACTGATTCCTTGCGAGACGTTTAGTAAACTTATATTGTTGAGACTTTTGTTGAGACAAAATGAAATATATAAGAAATTGTGTTCAACATCGTAAGGTTTATGAATATCAAATGCTCATACATGGGCCCCCTATATATTGTAAGTGACACCCAACACATTGCACATGCAACACTTAATGATAGCGTATGGAAATATAGTAAATTTGTTCTATATTTCCATGCATATGATTTGCCATTCATATAGTACATAAGCATAGGAATGGCGGCCATTTTGAATTAAAAAATGAGCTTTAAATGCTAAATGAACCTATTTGAAATGAAAATTCGCTTGCAAATGCAGATGGAGTAACTCTAGGAACAGAAATGTACAAAGTTTGGTGGAATAATTGGTCATATAATGCACATTATTGTGTTTATCACGGCCGAATTAGCATATCTGGCGGCCATTTTGGATTTTTGCATTTTGCCGAAAATGCTCAAGGTTGCGCGAGTGGCATCAATCGGATTTGGAATCAGCACCCTCGAATTGACAAGAAACCATTAAAAAACATTGTATATATCAAAAAACAAGGTTGGGTGCCTTCTAGCCTGGACTATATTTGTCAGTGTGCAGTACCTCCATATGTCCCTCAGAGCTGGTGTGACAAAATAAATGAAATTGTCCAGTATATGGATTAAGTTTTATCCAGATGTTGGTGATTATGACAGTCTTCCGGAAATGTCACTACCCATGCCAATTGATACTGGCAGCTATGATATCTCGGCAATATGTTATTAGTTATTTCTATTTGATTTGAAATCAAGTTGATATGATTCATGATGAGGCTGTGGTGTGCTTTTAGCCCTTACTGTTCTTTGTTGGCCATTTTGCACACTTTTTCTTCGCTCTTTGGCACAGATATCTGGATACTAATTATCAATGAATAGAAATTATTTAATCCCTGTAATAAACTGTATGGTGTCACCATGGCCTTGCTGTTTAAAGGGGATGGCTAGTAACTGATCAGTGGGAATGCTGGGGGATGATTGTTCCAATCCTTGTGGGATTCATTTAAGAGTACATTATATATCTATTGTTGTGTGAAAATTATTTACTTCAGAATGGTCTCATATTCAAGTAATGTGCAGTTTAATGTTTCCAGGTTATCATGCCTGTACAGTGATGGGGCGATCGTTAACAGCCTGGAAACATCAAATTGCTCATTACTTGAATATGAGACCATTCTGAAGCAAATAATTTTCACACAACAATAGATATAATGTACTCTTAAATGAATCCCACAAGGATTGGAACAATCATCCCCAGTGTTCCCACTGATTCCCACTGATCAGTTACTAGCCATCCCCTTTAACTGAGGCACATTGCTACACCTGAGTAGATTTGCTAATCTACAACTAGGTCAACTTTGGGTGGATTTGCTACATGCTAATGTGAAAGCTTGGCAAGTTAATCTATGTACAAGGATGCAAAAAGGGTTAATCAAATCAAGTAAGCAGTGAGAGTGTTGTTGTATTTAGAACAACAGCCTGCATTACTTGCAGATGTGGCCACTATCTTTGTAGTCCTGGCATGCATTGAGGGAAATGGCCAAGATTCAAGTTCATACAAAGGCAGTCAGTCAAAATACTTCTATTGAGTCGGTAGGGATTTTGAGATGGAAGTAGTTGTGAGATATGTTTATGAGTGGTGTATCTGTCATCTTGCAAACACAAGTCCTTTCCTGGCAGCACCCTTTAAGGGCGATGTTTCTTATTCAACCTGTGACCGAAATCCTGGGCTTGTTTCTTCAACTGTAAGGTTGAGTGTCAACACACCTTTAAACCTGAACTCTGTCTGGTGCCCTTGAGAGCAGATCTGAAGTGGAGTGGGAGAAAAAGCTGGATACCACCTGCTACAGGTGTGTCCTTGCTGGTGGATTTTTCAGGCTTAGGATCCTAAGAAGAGGTGTGATTTCCCCTCCACTCCCAGTTTTGGATTTAAACACACTAGGAGCATGACATCCTCAGTCTTGATAAAGCTACCATTGTGCATCCCATATATGCTGTAGTCTTACATTCAGGCTATTCACTGACCCATTTTCAGTGCATTCATTGGCTACTCCTGAGAGAGAATTATATAGCCACGAGACCAGTATCTCTCACAGGGTACCATAGAAAACAATAGCCACAGTCACACTGGCAAAAGATCAAGAAGTTTTAAGATTGCGAAGTCAGGGTTTTTTTGTTTTGTTTTCAATTGAAGGTACTCTCTCTGTCCTCACATTTTTGGTTTATTTACCTGGATTATAAAATGGGACAAATTTCATTTGATGGAATGTAGTGTTTCTGTTAATTAATACTTTGGATGCTGTTAAAAATGAGTGCCACATGATGGGGGGAGGGGGGAGCAGATTGTGAGTGTGCAAACGATATCTACACTTTGTAAGTTCACCTCAGATATCGCGGTACACGTAATTCTATACAGACCTCCCAACCTTACTGAATTTGGAGGAAAGAATCTGAAGTTACGCCATTCCCAGCTCTTGTTTCAATAGGAGTTTCCTATTTTCTGGATAATTTTACTACATACTCCCATGGGAACTGCTCTTTCTTTCCTACTTTTGAGCCAAATCATCCCTATTTTTCGGTCAGAAAGGTTGGGAGGTCTGTCTATATGTGCTGATGGAATGTTAGCCTTGTATGTATATGGAGGGCTAAGTGACAAAAGGACATGAGTGATGCTGATTCTGTGCAAAGTTAGCACCTTCTGCCACTCAAAGAGGGGGTTCCAAAGAACAGAAACGCCTCCTGTTTCTGCGGAGAGTCAACGTCCCGAGCTGGTCCCGTCGGAGGTTACATCGTCTGTCAGCGGCAACGCTCCCCTCAGGCAGCCATCGTCTCAATCAGCTGGGATGCCCTCTCTTGGCAGGCAGCTCATGCTGTATGGTGGTTTCTTACCACTGAGTGGTTTCAGACTTGTAAAAAGACGGGTTTTTTAACATGCTCAGAAACAAATTTCGTGCTATCATAATATTGAGTACTGTAAGCGAGGAATGTTCGCGTGCATTAATAATTTGGTGAATTTCATGAGAGCCAAGATTCGCGATATTAAAATGCATGTGAAAGTTCTTGTCTACACTATGTGCATGGAACGTAAGAGGCAACTCGCGAAAATTCCATGATGCAAATAAGGCCGTCGGCTCCCATTCGCGAAAATTTTATGCCGTGAAAATATTGTGTTTTACGATATTGCTTTGCAAATGTCTGAAAGCAAGCACAAATCAGATTTTCCCAAAAGATGTTTCTCAAATCACATTTTGACCATTTTCAGCCCAGAGGTGTTTTTCAGTTGAGTTTTGGTGAATTTTCTAATTGTCTTTTTTTTTTTATGCCTCTGCCACGAAGTGGTGCAGGAGGCATTATTGTTTGAAAAGTTGGGACTTGGAAACATAACTTAGGACGTAGAGCATACACGTAGCTTGACGCTGCATTCACATGCACCATACTGTGAGCACATACTTCAGGGCTCCTGCACTTTTAATGGTATATCATGAATTGCTGATTTTGCAGGCTATCATGTTTGTAATTTAGCTGTTGTATGCGATGTGTTGTATGCGATGCAATGTCGTTTGCAGATAGCATTCCTTGAGTAAACTAATTTCTGTGTCTGAGCAGCTCGTAATTTTCCCCAGAGGGCCATTTCAAAGAAACTTGCCTACACACAAAAAAGTTTTGTAGTGTGAAATCCCTAGAGGTAACTTCACTCTCCTTCCAATTTGAAGAGAGAAGACTGGTGATGTAATTGGCAGAATGCCATGCCAACCGACATTGCATGACTTTCGAAGCTTGGATAGATTGAAGTTTTATTTTCTTGCCAATTGACATATTTTTCTGGAACAAAATGAAATAAAGCATCCTGGTATATTGTCATATCAGGTTATTTCCTGTGAAATTTATATCTTTTATTCAAGGAAAACCAGGCAGTTCACAATCTTTGTAAGGACAGTCAAATGTGATTAAAGAGGAGTTTGTTTTTGTTTTGCAAATTACATTGTACATTTTGTAATTTGAAAGACTTAGAATAACAGAGATCAACTTCAAAATTTAATGGTAGATAGTTGAACAGTGTATGCTGTGGTATTTTATGAACAGTGAGAATACATGCCTTTTGCTTTCATGATAATCTTTAGTTCCCAAATTTGTATTTATGGCATATTGCATGCATGTTGTTCGTTGATTTTCATTTCCTGATTAGCTTTGATGAGGAAATCATTTTGGTGTGGCAGTGGCTCTTTTGACATAGAGTTACTGTGCATGCTTCAAAATTCCTTTAGATATTTTTAAAATGTCTATCCCATGGGCATTGTGTAATTGGTAAACATACATTCTTGTCTTTATAATCATTGTCATTACTGTTGTTATGGTAATGATGATGATGATGATGATGGTGATGATTTGTTACTATTGATATTTCATTATAAGCCTCCTGTTTTTCCAGCTATAGAACAAGGTCAACACTGATTTCTTTGTCTCTTTTATTTCCTTTTTTAAAAAAATCTGGAGATAGCTGCCTCGCTTACAATGTGGGATTAGTTTTGCTGACCCAAAGGCTATTTTGATACTTGCTCTGATTGGATCGTTATGCACTAGTTCCCCTTTTTGCCTGTAGGGGATTGGAGCGGTATTCAGGAAATAATCCTTATTTATTGGTGCAGACATGCAAGATGGCAGGCTTAGATCAATCAGCTGGTCCAAAGGGTATCAACTCATTTCCTTTCCTTTTTTTTTTTATTTTTTTCAATATTTTTTTGTCATTTCTTTTAAAGACAAGGATGCCAGTTTTCAGGTAAATGCGTAAAATTAGGCATCCCTTGTATGATCAAAGTTCAGCTCCTTTCAGGCACAAAGTAGCTTCACGTAGATGTCTTTCAGGCCATCTCCTTTATTCTAACAGGCATTCCAGTAAAGAGCAGTGACCATGTGATTTGTGGGGCTTTCCTCCAGAGTTTCAATAAATTTTGGTCCAGAGAGATGTGCCCTATGTTTTTTTTTTTTTTTTTGTGCGTGTGTGTCTTGTTTTTGCTTGTTTTTTGTTTGTTTTAGCTACATGTACAAGCTAAGTAGGTTTTGTAGGAAAGAATGATGTAACACTGGATGTCCTTTCACGCCTGTTTTTCACACCCATGGGAATCACAGCGAGGAATGCCATGCTCAGAGACGTCTTCCTCTCATTAAAGGGGTGTCTGCTTTCACATGCAATTGTTTTTAGGCAACCAAATGATTGATTTTTACTGGTAACTACATGTCCTAGTAACTAAATGTCTAATTTCTAGAGGCATCATGCATGTACCTAGCTGCCATTGGCCCATTTGTGTTTGAGAATTGAAATATAAACACCCCATATGATAACATTTCGGGATATATTTTTCTGCATATCAAGAGAGAATGTGATAAGCGGTTTCTCACCATGCATGTGTGATTTTGATATACTCACATGTGAATGCAGCTTTAAACGGACACAAATTCATCAGGTCTCAGGGGACTTCCCCAAATATTGGCTCTCCTGTCCACCCAGCTCAGAATCCCCTCTGGCTCCGTCAGCCAGTCTAGTTTGAGAAAATATTTGTCCTCTCCCAGTAAGAGCAGCGTCTGCATCAAACTTCTCAAGAAATAATGATATTAAGGGTAATTCAATCATCTTCTTTTTTTTTTTTTTTTGTTTTTGTTTATGAGCAACTCCAGTTGGAAGAGATCAAAGTTAGCATGGAAGTGTGCAGTCGCAATGATGGTGAATGCTTGCAAATTTTTTTACTGGAACCCATTCAGGCACTGCCCCTGTCATAAAATCATCTTCCTGCTGGAAAGTGACATTTTGAGGGGTGTAATTTCATTATCATTTTCTTGTGTATGCCCCCCCCCCCCCCCACCCCATGTAAATGCTTGATTTGACGTTGTATAGTTGTGCTGGTATAATTCTACAATAAATGAGTACTGATCATGTATCAACCAAGCAAGGTCATTGTTCAAAAAGTAGGACAAATGCAAAATTTGTTCTGGTGAGCCTCCAAGGTGTCAAGTAAAGACAGTCTTCGTATAGGGAGAAGATATTTAGATATTGGGATATTTGAGAAAAGATAAAATGAGCCCCCCCCCCCCCCCCAAAAAAAAAAATAAATAAATAAATAAATAAATAAATAAATAAAAGAATAAACAAATAAATAATAGTGAGGAAAGAGTTACCCAAAAATATGCAATGAAAAAGAGAGAAATAAAACAAGAAACCAGTAACAAAGAAAACAAGGGCGTACAGCTACATGTGATCAATGATATCATTCTGTGCCATTTGAAAACCTGTTTGTTTGACAGTGTAGATAGATTTACAACAATTTTATGACAAAAACAAGTTCCTCTCCTCAAATTCCATCACTGTCATATTGATCTCATTTTGGTCATTTGTGTTTTCCCCCTCATTTGAAAGACATAGCAGGTCTGCTGAGTTTTTGCCAATATCTTTGTTTGTCAGAGATGAGGAAATCAAGAGCAAAAGGGAGGAATTTTGTGGATGGAATCAGGAAAGTGTAATAGAGATCTGGAAATAAAAGCAGACTACAAATTGATACAAAATATATGAGATGAAAGAGAGATCAATGAAGTGTGCAAGATAGACTTTTTAAAATGTTGGCTTTGGGATTTTTTTTTTCTTGTGCCTTCAGGAAAAACTTTGACTTCAGTTTTATGGGAGATGATTAGAAAGCATCTTATAAATGTGCATGCATTGTGATCAGGAATTTAAAAGAGAATGTGGTAAGCACAGAACAGATGACTTTGCAACGTTGCCAACGTCATCTGAATACCCAAGCATCGATTCGCTCAACCCTTTGAAAGTTCTGTGGCTGAGGTCTTGTGGAAGAAGTTGAAATTTTGTATCCGTTTGGTGATTAAAGGGTGTGTACAGTACTGGTTGAGGTGAGGATTTAGCTTTTAACGTTTTGCGAAATATTCAGAAACCACTCTATGAGATGTCAGAGAGTATGCAATTCTAAGGGGTATCAAAAGTTTATTTGCTGAAAATCGGTTTTGAAATGGCTGAGATATCCAAAAACAAGGTGAAACAAAGAGATCCTAATAAAAGGCGTGGCCTGTCGCCTTTTATTATCATCACTTTTTTTGATATCTCAGCCATTTGAAAACCAATTTTCATCAAATAAACGTTGAATCCTTCTTAAAATTACATGCTCTTTCATATTTCATAAGAGGTTTCTCATTATCTCACTTAGGAATGTTATAAACCTGAATCCCCACTTCAACCAGTACTGGACAGTCCCTTTAAGCTGTCTCATGCTGTGTTGTAAGGATTTGATTGTTACCATTAAGTTAATTGAGGCAATTTTTGTCCCAAAGAAAAACTTCTCGTATAAGCAAAACCGCTAGATCAAGAGATGAGCAAAACTGTGTGCAAAATACAATGGATGATGCGAGCTGTGATTACATGAACACCAACAAATTTTCTGCAGTAATATATGTATTGTATTAGCACTGCTGAAATTAAGTGTTCTCAACCCTTTAGTGCAGAACGCCTTACTTGTTCTTTTTGCAGAATCACCAAAGGGGTTGATTTTCTTGCATACATACGTGTGGGCAAATCTTAACTTCTTCAAGACTGTGCTAGAAAATGATTTCCTTGAAATTGATCATACAGAATGCAGTCACAGTCGAGAAGATAAACTTTCTCTTCAGAGATGGTTGGAAGAGAGGTTGAAGAGACAGATGATGAGAAAGACATGGCATTATTACCTCATGATTAAGATGACTTCTTAGAGATGTTCATTCAAAACTACATAGATTTCAGTACCTTGAATAAAGGGACTGTACAGTACTGATTGAGGTGGGAATTCATGTTTTGAACATTCCTAAGTGAGATAATGAGAAACCTCTTATGAAATATGAAAGAGCATGTAATTTTAAGAAGGATTCAATGTTTATTTGATGAAAATTTGTTTTCAAATGGCTGAGATATCCAAAATATAGGTGATAATAATAATAGGCGACAGGCTACGCCTTTTATTAGGATCTCATTGTTTCACCTTGTTTTTGGATATCTCAGTCATTTCAAAACCGATTTTCATCAAATAAACTTTTGATACCCCTTAGAATTGCATGCTCTTTGACATCTCATAGAGTGGTTTCTGAATATCTCGCAAAACATTAAAAACTAAATCCTCACCTCAACCAGAACTGTACACACCCTTCAACAAATTTGAAATACACTGTATGTGAAGAAAGGTTTTGTAAACATTGAATAAAACAAAGCTTTGTTTGTGCCTTAAGCAGTCATTGCGATCATGTAGTGATGAGACCATTCAGTTTTCAGTTTTTATAATAGTATGTGCCCTGAATATTTTGTGCATGGTGTATGGTGACCCTTTACCTGGAAGATGCCATCTTTTGTTGATTCTTGCAAGAGCCCAGTGTTGGAACTAGCTGGAGGTCGCATCGTCAAGTGGATTTCATTCTCTTCTTCCAATAAAACAGACCAAGGTTCAAACACATAACATCTCTTATGCCCTCAATCAAGATACTTTAATCCACAATTCTCCTCTCTGCTAGAGTGTATCATTTTTTACCTAGAAGGCAGCAAAACTTAACTAATGTACATTGTTGGCATCTATATGTGTGCGACATGAAGTAGCAGTCTACTTGGGGATTGTGATTGCCTCCTGAGGAGGGGACTATCAGTTAGTGTTTTACACCAGAACACAGTGAAAAGGTGAATGCAAAATGAGTATTATGCTCCTACATCTTCATCTCCTTCTAGTTTTTCTCTTTCATTTTCCTGTTGTTTTTTTTTTTATATTCTTTCTTTTCTTCTGCATCTTCTTCCTTTCCTCCTCCTGCTTTTTCTTTGTTTTTTTTTTTCCTTCTTGCTATTATGTCATTTGATGTTTATTATCATTAATGTTGGTGTTGGAGTTGTAATTTCTGCCCATTCGAGAGGAAGAAGAAGATGATTATCATTACAGTTAAGGCTTCATAATCTGTATGACATTGTCCCATCATCCACTTATTTTTTCATCTTTCATGTTCTTTTTGTCTTCTTCAGGACTCCTCATACCCAGCAACTGTGTGCCTGCCCTCAAGGACATGTTGTCCAAGAATGCCACCTGCTACTCAGAAACCTTCTAGGTGCACGTCACCAGCTCCTGGAGGCTGCAGAGGTGGAGGAGAACTCATCGAGGGATGTAGCCCAGCCCTGGACGATGGCTGGGAGAGTCACCATGGTAACCAGCCAAGCAACAGTCAATTGTTTTGCTGGAAATTTCATCTCAGGAGGAAGAGAAGAATGGTCTTGGAGAACAGGCAGTTCTGAGGAATCTTCAGGGAACATCATCCACAGAGTAAATGTCTTGTGAAATGATGTTATTCTAGTCCTAGTCTGGTGTGCAAGTCTAGCAGTCACAGTCTCTTTACTTGCTGTCTTTGATGAACAAATTAGTAGTGTTTACTCACTCTGTAGAGTGATTCGAACAGCTCAAGAGAGTAGACTTGCTTGCCAGGACCTATGAGGAATATGAAAAATTTCGATCTAGATATACGCTACTACCTGTGATGTGAGTTGTTTGGGAGAAATCCTGTATTCTTAGTCTACTCTATTAATGGAGGACATAGAGTCAGTTCCTTTTCTGCAGCTGATATACAAATAGAAGGCAAGGTATCTTCACCTAGAGGCTCTGTAAAGCACCCTCTTTGTGTTGAATTTGCCTTTTCTGGGCTAAAGTAATGGTGATTTCATTTAGTAGTCCAGAATAATGTCCTTTTTTTTTTCTCCCTTTAAGAACATGAAATCAAATTGTGTCAGATGACATAAGTCTCTGAAATGTCCATTTACTCTTCTGATTTCTATGCGTATAAACCCTAATAATATGTACAAATTAATACGTTTATTTACCATTTGATTTGATGTGAGAAGAAAGTAAGTCTTTGAGCAGAGGCTAAGCATATCACAGGAGGAGCCAAATGCACCTTGAAGAAGAATATGTAATTGGAGGTGAAGTGAGTATTGTTTTACCCAAGATGTGGTACCTTGCAGTGTGATGATTTTTATTTTTCGTTTGCCTATAGATGTAGCATACCTGGTCAGCAACTAAGGTTTATTCAATTTTCGTACATTTTGTAATTTGCAGGGAATATTTAGCACTGACTGAAGTCCTACACGGGCTAATTGTAAACATCCATCTCTTTTTGTGGACATTTTGGGGGAAAAAGAGAAGAGAAGAAGTTATGCACAGGTGGTGTGGCCTTAGACTAATTGGTCATTGGGAATGAATTAGGCCTTCCTGATCATTGGTGGTTTGGAAAAGATGGCAATTTCTGTTTGCCAAACACAGGACAGTCAGGTACAATTTGTTGCTCTGTCCTTCCCTTCATGGGTACGGTACTCTTAAGATTCCTTGCATCGGGGTTTTTTGTACCCCTTCCATGCCAACATTGAAAGTGTTGAGTAACTGGATTACTTAATGTGACAAAACAGTCCATTTCCAGGGACAAGCTGTGAGGTTTGTCTATCTGTCTGTCCAAGCTGAGTATCACTAACTCGTAGCACCGTGTGGTCAGCCTGGCCAGGGTCATTCCTCGTTCTCCATGGATCGCACGTTTCTGGCCAGAAAGAAAGACAGATATTGATTGTCTGCCAACAGTTCCGACGCCCGACTGAAAAAGAAGTAGATCATGTTTTGGACGGGCAAACAAGATACAGTTGCAGAGCAATTACTGGTGGCAGCAGCATGGCGTGCATAGTCGCATTGCTAGGATGGTGGGGAGGAACGCGTGTCGAGGTAGTCGTCAGGGGTATTAAGTGGTTTTGACTAGCTGTCCATTCGTGGAAGTCCGGTCAGGATGGCATCAATGAAACACCTTGCTAATGACCCCCTGGTGGTTCAGTCAGCTGGGGGCAGGTCAAGACCTGATCCACTTTTTGACAGTGTCCAGAATCTGATGTAATACGATTTGATGCGAGGCTTGAATGTAGCTCATGAGAGTTTTTTTGATACTTTTTTTTTTTTTTTTTTGGTCTACCCATTGAGTGCAGAAGGAAGTTTTGTTGTTGCTGTTATGTTTTTTTTTTTAATAGCAGAGTCCATAGCCAGTTAGCTTTTTGTGTTGTGAGTGGTTTAAAATAGATTTATCCACTGTGATGCTTACAGCTTTGATAGTTGTCTTTATCCTGTCAGCTATATTGTTTGAGGTTCTAGTTTGATATGCTGACTGTAGCTAATCAGAACGTTGACAAATCCTGAATATTTTCAAGGGACATAACTCTTCTTACCCGGAGGAGGAGTGTGATATTTGGTTCTAGTTTAAAACTAAGTATTTCAAATATAAAAGTTTTAGTCCATGGGGTCTGATTCATCTATGTTGGTTTGCAGAACAATATTCAATATTTTTTTTCCTGTCTTTCATTTGAAGTTAACTGCAGTAAAGCTTTGTGAATTTTAGGAAGATTTTCTTCTTTGTCCAGAGTTGAAGAGTGACTTGTGATTGTAGGATTAATATGTAATTCAATTTATGGTGTACTGTATTCTGACAAACTTACAGTTTGCAAGACTTGACCCTGATACTGTGTTAAGAAAGTTACCTTTGTGTGTGTGTGTGTGTGTGTGTGTGTGTGTTTGTTTCTTGTTTGAAGGAAAATATTCTTTTGTTTATTCAAATGTCATGTGATGACTCAAAGTCAACTGTGATGATTTTTCCTTGTGATTATTTTCTTTAAAATCATCTCATTTTTGCGCAATTCGATATTTCCGATCCCTGTGTATGGTAGTAATTCCCTGATCTGAGGTAAACTCCTTCAAGCAAAAATGTAAAAAAAAAAAAAAAAAAAAAAAAAACTTCAGGAAAGTGACAGGATTGGGTGTGAAGCTCTTGATTGTACTTTTGGCATAATATATGAGAAATCTTTCACAACTCATGCTAGTGAACAGTAAAATATTGTTGTTTTTTTTTGTTTTGTTTTGTTTTTTCTTGGAGCCAAAAGACTATTTTCTTTGCAATTGATGAATTTCACTTTTGTGTGCATTATTATCATTATTATTATCATTATTTGCAAAACATCTCATTTACTTTTCTGAGTTTTTATAGTGTTGTTTCACAGACTTTTAAACAGTTTTGGTATTGCTATAAATTGAGTAATGGGGTTTTCCCCGTTCATGATGTGTCACTGGTAAGTTGACTTTTTTTTTTTTTTTTTCTTGCATTTTTGTTGAAGGAATGTCGTTCCTGAAATATGTTCATTTCACTTTCATGGAAGTAATTCTAGAGCAGGATCTTTGCATAGTATGGATAAGAAGAGCGAATTTAAAGGAGAGCGGTTTTCAAGACATGTTCAAATGACAATTACGCATGGGCATATTAGTGGTTTAGCATTTTGTAGTCACCCTGAAATCTGTGTGGTACATAAAAGTATGAGTTTGAAGTTTGTATATGACTGATAGCTTTGTTAGGATTTGAAACATTTGACTTGCCAAAATTATAATTTCTCACTAGTCATGAATGCATCCATTGCAACCATTAGAATATCCAGCACAGTAATATGTTAATGAGAAAAGTAGTACATATTTGTTACATCTCAAATATGACTTATGGTAGGACTCTGTACAAGTCATGAAGTTAATCCTTCATTACTACCCATCTTGCAGATAATCTGTATGATCATACACGCATCCTTTCAGTAAACCAGTTGAACGGTGAATTTAAGAAAGTTTAAGTCTTTTGCTTTATAGATAATGAGGAAATATAATGACAGTTAGGTCTAGTCTGAATTTGTGACTGTAAGATAAAATGTGTATACATACACATGTAAGTATCATCAAAGTTTTGTACCCTTTTCTAAATCCACAGCAATCATGCTTGTATCCGTATCATGAAATGAGTTCCATTTATGAGCTTAGGATATTTTACAGTATCCAATTTTTGTTAACATAGTGGAATATCAGTGCGGAGTCAATGATACAATTGAAATTATGTCGACCATATTCTTCTGAAAACATACGAAAGACTGCATAGCAGCTTTAAGAAGTATGAAATCTTTGCATGTTCTACAAAGAATGTCCGATAAACACAAAATCACTTTACTGGTTTGGTAGTTTATATTGCTACCTAAAAGATGTTTAACAACCTATCACATAAATCTAGGCGGAGGATGCAGGTATTGTCTGTGCTGTTATGCTAAGTGTCATGCTGATGCAATGAGATTGTTGCCTTTGCTAAGCAATGCGTCTGATGCGGTGAGACTTCGAACAGTGGAGGCAGCCACCGCCTATATCCACTCATCTTGCTTTAGTTGTTGTTTTCTTATCGACTTTGAATCAGTGACAGTTTTTCGTACTTAAGACTGCCAACAGTTCATAGTCGATAATAAGAAAGCAACAAATAAAGCAAGATAAGTGGATATAGCCGGTTGATGCTTCGCGCGCATCCACTGTTTTTTGTCTCGCCACATCAGACATTTTTTTTTTGCATTACTGCAAAGTGAGTGCTGCATCCTACGCCTATACTACAGGCTATACACAGCCCGACGTTGACTTTCATCTGTCCTTTTGAAGTCCCATCAGAGTATGTTCCAAACCCCCTTTATTGATCAGACTGCTGTGGTACTGTGCAAACTAAAAGAAGTAAAGCTGGTCATTATTTCATGGCATGATTGTGGTCATTTTGTTAGGCAGCAATGACTTCAGGCATTTTCCGCCGTTTCCTTCTCCAACTCTGAGAACAAGTAATCTATGGTTAGTGCTGATTCTTATTCATCAAACGGATGGGTACGTAATCAAGCGAAACATCAGGCTGTTGTAAAAAGAAAAAAATAGCGAGGTAACCGCTGAGCCTCACTTGGGACCGACTGCAAACGTTTTGTCAGCGGTGATTGTGGTGTACAGTGCTCAATATCCTGTAGATAATCGGGTCTGTCAGGAGCGCTGAGCGGTCACCAGACGGACAGTGTCCAAGTCTCAGACCTTTGTGATGACCTGTAGTGGTGTGCTGGATAATCACTTGCCAGTCGTGAGGTTCTCTCAGAGGCAGAGAAGTTCAGCTTCGAGTCAGTGGAAAGGGAAACAAGTTTTAGAATGTATTCAGATTTTTTGGTAAATACTTCTCCCTGTTCACATGGTTAGAAGCCAATCTGTTTCAAGCTGTGTAGTTCCAACAGCAATCTTAAAAAAAAAAAGACAAGAAAAGTCAATATCAGTTTGTTCCGATCACTTTGAGCACCTTTGATCAAACTTTGTGGTTGCCATGGAAATACATTTGTATGGAGTCTTCATGATATTTAAAATATTGAGCAATGGTCATCTTTATTCAGATTTTGTTGTTGTTGTTGTTGTTACCTTGTTTTCCAGTCTGATGATTCAGAAGTGCTGGTGTTAATATATTGCTACCTGCACTGTGCCTCGTCATTTGCTCGGTATCAGTTAACTTTCACAGTCTTGGGTATCTGCATTATGAACCTAATGTTTGCTCATCAGACATCATCATACTGTATCTAAATTGGAAATTAATCTTAATTTTGGTTGAGTAAGACGGTGTGCTCTCTTTTGCAAAACCTTTAAAATCCAGTGTAAGACACAGTGTAAAGCACCCAGTGTAAGACACAGTGTAAAGCACAAGCAGCACAATTTGTTTTTAAAAGTTGTGTGTGGACAGGATTTGACTGTTCTGTCAAAGGCAATTATTTAGCCAAAACATTGAGCTTGATTCATGATAGGTCTACTCTTGCACCACTCTCTTGAGGGAAGCATCAGGGATACAGTGTGTATGTTTAATTTCAACTCACTTTAAAGTCACGCATACATTAAATGAAAATATATCTCACATCGACAATTTTTCACCAATGGAAATATCCACATTTGTAGGTCCGCATAAGTTGTTATTTGCAGTAGTTATGTTTCAGTTTAGATAAAAGGGGGAAATATCAGTGAAAGTGAATTTAAAGGCATAATTTACCATTTGCATATGAAAGCATTAGTGCTATAAAATAGTTCTAAAATGTGAGTTAGGGATAGAAACAACCACTGTCAAAATTTGAATCCTTATAATCAATGTTAAGTGTTGTTAAATACACAATATGTGAACAATAGTTATAATAAAAATGTTTCCAGACTAAACCGTATACAGTTACGGTTTATTGAGAAAAACCCTGATATCTCATTATATTTTAGGTTTTATTGCAAATATTTCATATGGTAGGATGTTTTATGATACAACAGACCTACACATATGCATCAAATGTGATATCTTCAACATTTTTGAAATCACTGCTCCCAAAGGTAAACTGGACCTTTAAGTAAATAAAGTTAGAAATTCTGTGTTGCAAAAAAAACTCAGGACTTTAATTGATTATTTACCTAGGCAGGTTTTACGCACCATGAAGGCGAACGAAGAAATTTATTGTGCACTTTATTTGAATGTTAAATACATTATGAAATTCCTTTTCTGAAAAAGGCAGACACAAAATGCTGTTATTACATAGACGAAATGTGTTTCAGTTGGTGTTCTAAATAGTTGCAGGTAATGACTGCGTTAGCTGTGTCGTAATTCACAAACAAATGAGTGCCTCCATTGTTAACATTTTGTTGTTTGCTGATACCATATTTGGCATGGGAGTCTCTTCTCTTTTGTTTTGATTTGATTTGATTTCTTGGAGAGGAAGGGACACGTTGATTGATTAGGGGATGTTTTGATTGATTGCCCCATGTCCTGTGTGTATCTTTGGTTAGTTTTTTGACCGGGGACTGGTCAGTACTTATCTGATCGGCCACTTCCGACAGCTCTTTGACTGAAGCACTCCAGTCCCACTGCGCAGTAGAAGGGCTTGACTCCGTGGGAAAAGAGTTATGTAACACGGGGACGTTTTAATCAAAGATGATTGGCAAGTGAGGAGAAAAAAAAAGTGAATCCCTGCTAGAGGCCAATATCTAAATAGTGCTATTATTAACCAAGTTTATCTGATAATCATGTTTATGAACGCTGCGATGGCATTAGAAAGACTCGCTTGATTTATTCTTTCCCACCTTTTTTTCTTCTTTTTTTTTTTGGGGGGGGGGGGAGGGGATGGTGCTGCTTCAAGGTTTGTTTACAGACAGGCAGAGTATCCTTCAAACTTACCGCCACTCACTGCTTCACGCCTGGCCATGGTGATGCATGAACTTCTTGACAAAGACAGATTTGGAATTTGACGATTATTAGGACCTCTTTGCTGCCATATGGAATGATACTAATTATTACTCTTTCGGATTTTGTCCAACTTTACTGAAAAATGAAGAATGAGATACAGTGTATGCTCCGTATTTAGTGAACGTGATGACCCTGTTTTGAGTAATGATTTCATCTTGCATTGCTTATGAGGTATGCCTCTTTCTTTTACAGGTACAGTTGTAACTGAATAAACCGTGATGAAATTATTGAATGCCACCCACGAGAATAGTAGGCTTGTGGAATAAGGATATGAAACTTTTAAAAATCTATCTTATATCTGACCACTTTTACAGTCTTTAGTGGTCATTCATTAGTGTTGAATGGATTCATGGATAAAAACACACATTGCTGCAGAAGAAATTGTGTTTTGTTGCTGCTAGAGGAAGATTTGGTTTGTATGCAAGAACAAAAAAAAAAATGTTGCTCTTTTGTTCAAATTGGCATGTTTTCTTTTTCTTACATGAGGAACTTTACATTTGTTTGAATTGCAAACTTATGAGGCAACATATAAGGCTGATATTGAAGAAACATCTGAATTTGATTTTTTTTTTTTTAATCATCACCCAAACCCTCACTGCAGGTGTGTTTTGTATATGTGTCCTAGATACCAAGATGTACAATGTGTATATGTTTATGTAGTAGGAACACTAAATGTGTTAATGCAGTAAAAGGATTTTTTTTCTTGGGGGGGGGGGGAGTTGGGGAGCAAGTAATCTTTGATATTTTATTTTGTCTCACCTTGGTGGTTGGAGATTGCAAACTCTCCTCAGCTGTGGTATTGATGTAGCCCCCCCCCCCCCATTTTTGTCTGATCTTGTATACCCTTCACCCTTAGCATACTACAGGTGGTTCACTGCATTTTCAATGCACCTATACCTGATATGCACCTGTACCCCATGTGCTGTAAATGCCAAGTTAGGAGGGGTTAATGAGTGCAGCCTTTTGGCCAAAGTTCTGCAGAAAGAGAAAGATTTCTCCATTTTCCCCTCCTTTGTCTGACATCTTCATTTAATAAGAAATGCACAATGCAAGAGTTTATGCAATCTAGTACCTATCTAGCCAAAGTGTGAATAAGTGTGTTATTTTCTGTCAACTTAAATATATATTGCCTAGGTAAAGCCTTGTAAGTGAAGTATCATTATGTTGAGAGCTTGACAGGTGTTGTTAAAAAAAACCCAAAAGCAAACAAAAAAGATAACACAGGGTGCTGTCCACTGTTCCTTCAAACCTTGCCATAGTTTGTATATCTGGAGTAATTTTCAGGTTGAGTATATGCTGATGCATTCCTTTAGTTTGAATTATGCATATCGATTGTAAAAAGATGTGCGTTGTTATCTTTTGGAAGATACATATTTCATGCTCACTCATGATATCATGGAGTATTGATGTGTGCATGTGTGTGTTTATGTGTGTGTGTGTGTGTGTGCGTCTGTGTCTGTGAATGTTGAGCATTTAAGCACATATTTGTACACACTGATACACTCATTTATATCCAGTGTTTGAGGATGTGTATTATTTATGTTACTTTGGCGAAGTAACAGTGCAGGGAGTCAGTGTAGTGTTCAGAAACTCTTTTGAGTCTTTGTTTTTGGTTTGGTAGTTGGTAAGATGGAGTACCACTATGTATGCATCTTGAGAAAAATGCAATAAAGAAGAACTATCTACAAGTTTACATTGGTTTCATACTGTGATGAATATTATGGTGATGTTAAGCTTATATCTAATTTATGATCAGGCAGTTACTGCTTCTATTACTGTTGCTGCTACTACTACAAATACCACTACTGCCATACCTTTAATCATAAAATATGATGACAACTTAAATAGGAAAATATTAATTGTGACAGCAACAGTGATGGTTTTATTATGATGTTGATGATAATTACAATTGTTTTTTTAATTCTTTTTTTTTCAGATGATAATAATAATAATAATAGCAATGATAATAATTATTATTATTAATATTATTATTATTATTATTATTATTATTATTATTATTAGTAGTAGTAGTAGTAGTAGTAGTATCATTGCCATTATTATTATTATATTATCATCATCATCGTCATCATCATAATCATACATTGTATTTGGAATTATTTCTGTTGTGATTATTATGAAACATGTCATCTTCTCTCTGTAAACTTCTACAACTTTGACAGTGACTACTATCACCATTGCTACAGTACTTTTTTTTTTATCTTGACCATAATAATTGAAATATTGCAATCGTCCTGGCCTAAGCCGACCTTGCAAAAGTCGAGAAATTTGCTAACTCAAAGAAAAGAAGCTGTCCCCGTGGTTAGAAACATGTTCCATAATTCTCTCGTAAAGTCAAAGTCCACGTAAGTACGATAGGACTTTCTCCTGTTTCTTTGGATTTGACTTTTACACAGTTTTAGGCGAGGTAGAGTGCACGAAAGTGTATGCTCATTGTCTTTGTCATTTTCTTTGTCTACTACTAGTTTGTTTCATACATTTGCTACTTTTGCCGATGCACTGAAGTAACCGCGTTTATAAGGAGCGTCACATCAAGTACATGTACAAACTAGACTCAGGTTTGAGAACAACCACTCGAGGAAAGTTGATTAAGTTAGTCATAGCGGGCATCTCAGAGAGCGTATCGTGTACAGTATAGCCTGCCTACATTACGAGAGTTGGTCTATGAGGTCCCAGCCCATATTGTTAAAGGACAAGTCCACCTTTACATGTGGATTGAGTGAAGGCGACAATATTAGTAGAGCATATCAGTGAAAGTTTGGGGAAAATCGGACAATCCGTTAAAAAGTTCTGAATTTTTAAAGTATCTGCGCAGTCACTGCTGGATGAGAAGACTACTACAGTGTATGATGTCACATGCGTACAACGATAAGGAAAATAAAAAGAGAATTTCACAAAACTTTACTTATTAAATAAAGTGCACATTTCTTCGACTTGTCACTAATATATGTTATGGGTAATATTATTCCCCCCTGCCTCCTGAAAGAGAAAAGTGAAAATATGTTGAATTTTCTTTATTTTTTCTTTATATCGTTGTACACATGTGACATCACAAGCTATAGTAGTCTTCTCATCCAGCCGTGACACTGAGCAGAAACTTCAAAAATTCATAACTTTTGAACGGATTGTCCGATTTTCCTCAAACTCTCACTGATGTGTTCTATACTAATATAGCTGCATTCACTCAAACCACATGTCTATGAAGGTGAACTTGTCCTTTAATTTATGCCTGAGCTGCAAAATCTCCACGTTGTTCTTTTCCAGATTTTCTGAGAAGATGACTTTTCTCTTTACATTGTAAAAACCCAGATTTGGGATCTATTAATCGCCTGTGGAGACGCATAGAACTCATAATCTTCCTGATGAAGCGATACTCTTTGTGCGGAGCCTTCATAATGTTGATATTTGAATGCCGGCAGCCTTCACGATGTCATGCCACGGGTATTGAAGTTTCATCTTGTGATCGAGCACAGAGGAGGCAGAAAAACAGTTTAAACTCTGTTTACTTTTACGATGCGCTTTAAATCCTAGCAAAATAAATCCTGGTATACCGGACTGAGAGACAGGCTGGTCATATACGACTCGGTTATTTGGTCATCAAAGCCACACTTCGTGCTATTTTCTTGTGGTTTGGTGCTGGGAAGGAAGGGGAGAAAGGGATTGGGGAGGAGGGAGAAGGATGTCAGAGTCGGGTTAGTGGACAGGCGTCGAAACATGGAACTGCTGTTTTCAATCGGAACATTCGTGGTTGACTCGTCAAACGAATTCAGGATATTGATGTCGAACTGACCAAAAGGCGCCCTCTTTCTGACAACAGGCGGTACGATGTAGGAACTCGTCTGCGCTTGATGAAATGAGAATGGAGGCCGGTTCGTTGCTTTCCGTAACCTTCTCTTCTGAAGACGGTTTTGTGACTGTCCACATCGGATTTCGACTCTCCTAACAGGAAGGCTTGCCTAATTTCTCTGTCTTCTCTCCAAATGATTTCACTGCATTGCACCTTGTTGTCTAAAAGCATTTATATCTGTTTGTCTGTCTGTCTGTATCTATCTATCTACCTGTCTATCTATCTATCTATCTATCTATCTATCTATCTATCTATCTATCCATCTATCTATCTATCTATCTATCTATCTATCTATCTATCTATCTATCTATCTTCAAGTTGATTTATTTCATTTCCAACAAGCAAAATAATTGTAAGTACAATGAAACATTCATATACACAGATGTCAGAAAATCAGTACCACAATGCGATGAACAGAAATAACATTGTAAAAAGATACAGGTAAATTATCAATAGAGATACAAAAAAAATAACTGTTATATCACTGTGGTAAATGCATAAGCAATATTGCTGGAAATGGAGGGGACTGCTAAAAAGCAGAGCTTGTAGAATGCAGTCCCCTCATACAGAAAAAAAAAAAACCAAACATATATTAGCAAAAACAACAATTTCCCTAAGCGGTAGTAAAAAAAAAAAAAAAAAAAAAAAAAAAAAAAAAGACAGAGTAATACACACATACATGCACACATACCTACGCACATTGACAAACACAAGGCGGCTCTCTTGTAAGGAAAGATTGATGAGAGGATAGAAAGATAGTGAGGAAGGTAGTAAGTCCGAGGTGGACAAGGGGGAGGGAGGGGGGGGGGGGAGAGAGGAGAGGGAAACGATGGGTCATAACCAGGGCACTGGAGGCACAGAAGCTCGGGCTCACTGATAAACAAAGAGTAGTGAGATTACCGAGCAACAACAGTATTGAAAATCAAAAGTAAAAAAAAGAATGAATCATTATGCTGCATACGAAGTTTTTAAATTATTCTTTAACTTTAAAGAAAATGTATTGAAACTTAAAGCTTCTTTTATATTATTATCAAGAGAATTCCAGAATTTTGGTCCAAAAACCGTCCTAGTCAAAGGCAAATGATATTCATGGGATTGACGGGTTGGATATGCATGAACAGTTTCATTCTTTAAAAACATAGAATCAAACACAAGGGGGAGAGAATGGTCGGTGAGTTTGTACATGAATTGTCCTAATTGCAAACGATAACTATCCATCTATCCATCCAATATTATCTATCTATATATCTATCTACCTATCTATCTGAATGTGTATCTATCAATCGATCTATCCGTCTATCTGTATTAACATCTCTCCTTTTTTTTTTTCTCTCTCTCTCATTATATGCACATGATTCTGACTCTGACTGAGTATTGTAATAGCTAGCAATCTCCGGGGATAAGGATTAATTCAAGTAATTCTGGCTATAATTCAATCAAACTTTAATGCATTGGTGAAGTTTATAAGAAATTCTTACCAACCAGGCTACAGACAAAATTGGCAAGTTTAAGGTCAAAGGGGTCTTTAAAAATTATCAAACTTATTGCCCTCCTGTCCACAGTAGACCACGTTATCATACCCACCGTTCGTGAATATACCTTGTTCAATGCTTAGCTGATATGGCAACAAACTGGACTTCATGTGCAGCTGAAATATAAATATGGAACAGAACTAGTGGGTCAAATAGTTTCTGTAACAGACCCTCAAAGAAGTACATTAAAAATGATTATCGAATAGAACCCGCCTATGAAAAAATGCATCGTAAGTACTGGATATCTACAGCCCAGTCATGGTAAACGCAGTAGGTCCTCAGTGAAAATCAGCAGGAATATTCATCTGTAAAATGTAAATGTGTGAACCCGTGTGAAAGGTAGGGGAATGAAGACTGTCATCGAAAGAATGTAGGTATACAGCCTGGAAGTGAGGCTAACAGTCACAGCGCGTGGCAGACAATCGAGGGACCGCTCGAACTTTCCCCGACCTCCCGGGGGAGGGGGATCTCCGATCCTCATGGGGTCGCTTTATGCCTTCCGTCCGTCAACGCGCGCCCCGATCTGAATCACATCATACCGACGAGCGAATGTTAACCCATGGACCCTATCCATGGTTAACCGTTCATAATCTTTGAGAGAACGAGTGCATGTTATGAAGCTGTCTCTCACTGCTGGAGATGAAACCTATCTTGCGATAAACGGGTCTGTCATTTATGGCAACGCGAAATGGCCTTTCAAGAGAAGAGAATCGTTTGTATGGTACTCACCTGTCGTGAGGAAACCCGACCAACTGACCGTGACAAGCCTCTCCAGCAACAGCGCGACACAGTTGGTGATCGTGTGTGTGTGATCTATTGTAATGTTATGACCATAAATATCTAGCAAGGGAACGCACTGGAATGGAGTAAAGTAAACCTCCCCCACCCAAATAATGATGATAATAATGACGAAAATAAGGTAGCATGATAGTCACGAAATACAATGATAATGATGAAATCATGCAAGGGCGATGACAGTGAAAGTGAAATGCCACACAGTGTCCAAAATATTAATTAAAGTCAACTTCATCACGGATTGAAACAGCGACTTGGTGTTTGAAATGATTCCTACAGCACTAACTTCTCTTCAACTAACTCAACATCAAAAGGCGAGATGAAAGTTGCCCTTGACAAGCGACAGCTTCACCTGGATGGTGAAGACAATATTTTAAAGGGATGGTAGTATATACCGTTGAGATGGGGCTTCAAGTTTCCAACGTTTTTGATGATGATTCTTGGGATAATGAGAAAGCTCTTATGAAATAAAGAAAGAGCATACAATTCTATAAGAGGAAATCAAAGTTTATTGGATTTTGAATGGTTTTGAAATGGCGATATCTAAAACAAAGCGATCCTAATAAAAGATGTGATCCACCTTTTATTGGGATCGCTTTGTTATAGTCTGGGTTTTTTTTTTTTCGATGTTTCAGTCATTTCAAAACCGAGTTTCATCAAATAAGCTCTAAATTCCTCTTAGAATTGTATGCTCTTTCATTATTTCATGAAGTGGTTTCTAAGTATCTCGCAAAAAAGTTTAAAGCTGTACCATCCCTTTAAGGTTGAGTGTCATGAGGGTAAGTATATCTCTATTTCTGTCCTGGGGAATACATCTCTTAAGTTGCCCCATAAAGGTTTTAAGTATTGTGCTCACACTACCCACGTCTGTCAGCAGCAACGCTTTGTGTCACAAAAATAACAGTTATCGTCGATTAATTAATCTGGGCTGGATTTCCATTCTTTTCTCGACTAATTGCTTTTTCATGCGAAACTCGTCAGTAATTATCTGTCACTTTAACACAGGTGCGGCTGAGATGAGTGTCCCCTTTGTAACTCTAAGATATTACATCATATTACATATGATGCTACATGTTACATAATAAATGATGCTACATCATGAAATTGACAAAGATTACTCTTTAACCCCCGTCTCCTCAGTCAGTCAGCATTAATCCGTTCCATACTTAATTCTGAAATGCCCTTAGACTTAATACGCAGGCCACCAGATTCCCGTGGAGAACGGGTTAATTTTATTGTGAAATATTGTGCTAGCCAATGGAGTGAGAGAACACTAGTGATTGATAAAGGGATACAGTTGACCAAGAAATATTAACTCAAATTGGTTCTCCATGCCAATTTTGGAAGCAGTAAAATACCCTTCCTTATAGGCATTACATAATGTCCTTCTTTCATTATAGTGTAAATGACCACACTTTTACATTTCAGTAGTATCATGCTCAATTTCAGAACTTGATAACCTCCCAGAACGCTAATGATTATACGAGGTTTAAAGGGAAGATCAAGCAGTCACGGTGTTGTGAACTTACTGCACAGGGAAATATGACACAACCATGTATCTCCATTTTGGTCAAAATAAAGTTTATTTTTGATCATTCCCAACCATCGATAAGCGTAAGTACAGACCATAATTATCATTATCTGATCTACACACACTCTATTCAAAACTTGCCTACATCCATCTTTCTTACAGTCAAATATCATAAATGGTGAAGGCTGGCCTTCAAATCTTCCAGTAGATGGAACTAACAATATACAGGTTCAAAATTTGCTCCGCTGTTCTTCTCGATCGTTTGTTGAAATAAATAAGAAACACACGCACAATAGATAGAGATAGAGGAAGCATTTACAAATGTACAACAAAAAATGATAGCATGAAGCCTATGAATCGAAACCTTGATCTCACTCACGCTACCATCCACCGTATGATCGTATTTACACACAAAAAAAAGAAAAAAAGTGACAGACCAACGTGGCCTACATTGCTATCTAACGCGTTCGTGTATATAAATACCACAAAAATCATATTGTAATGTCAAAAACATCGTTCTATGAACATCAATAATGGTAAAAACCGCTCGTACTACATACCCATAATGATTCTACATCTTCTCCAGATGAGATCAAAGTTTGTAGAAGAGAAGCGAATACAAAAGTGATCGAAGTAAGGTCAGTGCAGCCGTTCAACTATTTGCAAATAATTGGATAAGCACACAGACCGACGCAGACGACAACGTGTCTACGACTGGCTTACAAAGACACACGAGGTTTTGACACAAGATTCAATATACATGTACCTTGAGATGAGCGCCAAAATTTGCCTGACAATTTCAACGTGAGCAGTTGAACAATAACAACAGTTTTTGAACCAGACTTTTGGTCTGATGAGCGTAAATATATGCCTGAATAATATGACATAATGTCAAACAGTACACACACACACACACACACACGCTTAATGGTATATTCAGCCATTATGTTGACTTAAACTTTGAGGGATATCATTAACGTAATTATTGACTCGAACTAGAAGATGTCGCCATTACAAGTTTTAGTAAGGTAGAAATGACATAAAATACAAACACAGGACACTGCTACCTTCAGTTGGAAAATGGGCGAGCTCAGATTAGAATAATAATTACAGTTTGAGATCAAATTCACACTTAATAATTTTGCACATAATTTGGAAACTTTAATTGCATAGGTATGTAGTACAGAGCTAAGGCACGGTTACCTACCTCCAATGTATTTTCTTTTAATCGATTAGTATCTATGGTTCCTTATCCATAAACTCATCAATGCATTTAACCTTCCATTTCTTTCATTTTATATATCATCCATTTATCTACTCATTCATAACAATCATTCATATTTGACTTGAATATTTACGCACACACAAGTTAATGTCTGCTTTCTTTTAGGAGCTAGCCAAAGCGCAATTTACATAAAGACGTCTAGGCAATCGAAACTACATGTATCTAGAGGAACTCACGAATACAACTTGAACATCTCTGGACAACATTATTTTTCGACTGTAATATCCCTTCCGTTCAAAAAACGGTCTCCCCAGTAACAGACGTTTGTTGTGAAGGCAAGCAGATTTGCCCACGTATTTGCTATCTTCTGCAGCTCTCCACAACTAGATTGGATATTATGATTCTCGTGACGTGAAAAAATGCATCTTAGTTTCTCAGTCGTTAATGGACATAGATACCACAAATCGTAAGTTTGTAACACCGTTACTGACACAAGGCAGGATCAAATTATTAAGCTCGGAAGAAGGAAGGTTCAAAAGTGGGAAAAGGGCCAAGACACCACAGTCATTATCATCATCATCATCATCATCATCATCATCATCATATGTATCAGTGTTATTATAGTCGTCATCATCACCGTCATCACACGTTCCTTTTCTTCTGCGTAGTCTTGGACTCTGGACGAACGCCTGCAAGCGGGTCGAATTCTGTCTGTTCGGGCCCTTGGAGGGCTGCTTCTATTTGAGCGTTGAATGGCATGTCGACTGGTACTCCTCCTGCAGCGAGGACGTCGGTGGGTAGCAGACCGTCACCTCTAAGGATAACGGAGGGCACAGGTGGGAAGCCGGTCACAGGGGCCGCGCCCACCGGCCCAGCCCCCGATGCGTCTTCTTCCATGGTGTTGCCATCAGGAGTGCCAACAGAGGACCCTGGCGGCAAGGCGCTTCCGTCGACGTTGGGCCCCGGAATGCCGGCCTCGCCATTTCCCGCCCTGTTGGGTATGTCTGGTTGTAGGGTTGGCTGTGCGGCGCTGGAATCCACAGACATCGGGAAGAAGGAATCTGGCTCGGAACCGTCACCACCTCCTGGTGATTGAGGACAGAAAAACAGTTTTTTAAGCTTTTTCCTTCATTCTCGTAGTGTACCGATTCTAGAACATACTAAGATTGATGAGGGGTAAGAAATAGAATATGATTTGCAAGATAACCCAGTCCTACTTAAGACTGATCCTACTGAGGTAGCAATCAAACTTCATTACAGGGGTCACGGAACTTTTTTTTTTTCGTGGGGCAAGGTCAGTGGTACCAATGGTACCCATGGTACCAATAAAAGTAGGAGATGAAATGGCTGCCACGGCAACGCATCGCTAAATTGTAGCCACAATTAGATACATGCATAAGGGAGCTTAAGATTTTCGTGACGCAGAGAACTACTTGATGCATGCCATTATGGCCAACGACGTAGGGGCGCTAGGCTGCGTCTTCGCCAAATCTAAAAGCTACACTGTATTTTGCAACACGACACAGGAAGAGAGGAGAACGGTCAACACAATCGTCGCCTTAACGTTCGCGTCTCAAATCTAAACTCCCTATTCTTAGACAAGAGGCAAACCTAGTTGTTGTATTACCAGTACGTAGCTACAGTCATCATACATTAAACTCATAATTTGAGTCGATTTTGAACTGATTTGAATTATCATTTGTTTTACATGGCTACTAACCAGGAAGCAGTGAATGCTATAAATAAAGCAACCACGGGAAAGACGGCTACATCATCAAGTCCCCTCCGGAGTACTTGGCAATGAGGGCAAAGTGCCTTGTCCAGTGGCACAAACCGCTGCAGCCAGGGGGTTCAAACCAGGGACCTCATGACCGACAGGCCTTGATGGTCTTATCCATTGAATCACAACTGCTACTAATCAATAACAAATGTCTCTGGAAAATGATATAATGCCTACTAGTTCGTCAAAACATCTTTCGCTCTGCAAATTGATGCTATTAATGTTTTAAAGTCCACCAAACAAATGTTTTTTCCCTCACAATGCAAACTTTGATGTACATTTGGCCTATGACACACGGCCTATGATACAAATTGATCTATACATTCAAAAAAAAAAATGAGTAGAAGCAGGAGGAAGAGGAGGAGGAGGAAAGCATAAAAGAAGAAAAGCAAAACAAAAACAAAGAAGAAAAAGAGCAATAGAAAAAGAAAAAGAAACAACTGTGTGTAATCATCATCTCTCTTTGCAAGCAGTAAATTGGCACCTTGATTAATTCTGATCAGCTGGTCCAGCATATCGACGCGGTCCTTAAGCTGAGCCAGTTCGAGTAGAAGACCCTGGAGTTCTGTTGCCTGTCAGACACAAAGATCAAAGAGAAAAGGAGAACGAGGGAATAATAACGGTATAACTGCTGTCACTCAATATGAATTTATCCAACGTTAAACGAGAGTATTTCTTTCGGCACGTGACTAAAGTATTACGTAATGGCTGCACGAAAATACCACTGGGAATGACAGACAGTTCATGAGAGATTTATCATTTACGCCACGAGACACGCTTAAAAAAAAAAAAAAAAAAAATCTTACCTGAGCAGAAAGATTAGTAAATAGCTAGTGGAGAAAAGAAACATGGCAAATCAAATGGGTCTTAAAGGTAGGGAATCCCATTTGCATGCCTTAAATGAAGAGTTGTATAAATACAGTGGTATGTTGAAGAGAGTATCATTTTAGAAACTCCCATAAAGTATTGAAAGTGGAAGGTAACACTTAGTACATTTTTATTGACCGTTAGATTTTGAATTGAATTTTTTCGGGGCTCGCCGTAAATTCCAGTACATTACTAGGCTACCTTTGCAGACCCATGCACTGCATGTGTGTCCATCATGTATATTTTGTGAAGAAAGTTCATCAAAATTTACAAACATTTTTATATACATTCTTGCCACACACTCTATATGTTATTACATCAGCTCTTATACTTTAAGATTTGTGTTTATAGATAGCATAGGACTCATTAGGTCTACTGCATTATGCTAGGATATTTCATGAAAACGGCATATCCATAGCCATAAGACAACGCATTATAGGCCAACACAATATGTTCATTCCAGAAGGGTAAAATTTTTTAATAGGCCTTCATTCAGTTGTGTGTTTCTCAAAAGGACTTATTGGACGGACTGCAGAATTTACTGAGACGTAGGCCCTAATAATTGAAATTGTTGTCAGGTCATGCTTGTTTTCATTCCGACAAAACTGTCGCTCTACAGATTTGGAGTTTTTTCATACTCACTGGTTGAACTGCAAAGTATGTTGGAATTTACGGAAAGCATGAAATGTGAAACTAAACGTTCATCTTAAGTTCTGAGGATAATTATGATTATTAGTTTGACGGCAATCTTTAGCACACTGTCATCAGACTTTGAGGCACTGGCAAGCATAGTACGTAAGAAGTTGTGCAAGTTGCATGTACAGTATTTTGTCTGGCATGTCTGAGGCTTGGTCCGTTTCCAGATGAAATTAAATGCCAAGACTCGGTAGATATTATGAGCCCCGTTCAATCTGATTTTCCTCCTCTCTGAAGACCAACGCTGGAAGCGAATCATTTACGAGACGTCTGATTTTATGGGAGTTTAAGATCCAGCAGTATAACAGACCTATAACAATATATAATTATGCTAAAGTATTCTCTCCTGCAGGCAAGTTGGCCTTACATAGCCTTTTGACAAGACCCTCTCGCTGTATGTTGGCTATAACGGGCAAGCTGTCGCGCTCTCCTGGGCTCGCTTTGTTCGTCCCCATTCGCTCTCCACCAAAGACCTAGAGCGCCTTGGCAAAAGGCTACCCTAAACATGGTTCGCATGTCAGAGTGGCCATGAATGGAAAGAGAGAGAGATAGATAACGGAAGGAAAAAAAGTGAGAAGAAGAGGGAGGAGGGAAGGGAGGAGGAGGAGTATAGAGGTTAAAGGAACACACTGGGGACCAGAGCAAAAAATAGAGAAGGAAAAGAAGAAGTAGAAGAAGAGAATGATGATGACCATGGAGAAGAAGTATGAAATAGGTGAAAGAGAGGGAGAAAAAAGAGAAGTGAAGGAGTCAGAAGAAACAGGACAGAAAGAAGACTTAACAGTGGATAAAGATCAAATATAAAGCATGAGGGAAAGAATAGAAAATATTGAAGGATTGAAGGAAACCACAGAAAAGCCACAAAATTTCAAGGGGAAAATTCGAAAAGAAAGCCCGAAACAGATGAAGAATAAAAATTAAATCAATATAATGGAAGAGAGGAAAAGAAGTAGAAAAAGAAGAAGAAGAAGAAGAAGAAGAAGATCATACAAAAAGGACGCTTAATGAAAGTCTAGCTCAAAATTGCTGTTTACATTGCGCCCTGCGTTTGCGACTATCCCATTCGTTTAAGAATTTATTGGCCCTCACAAAATCTAGGAAGTGGAACGGCGTCGTAAATATCCCAGAAACGTTTATTTTTTGTTTCTTTCTCTTTTTTTTTGCTATTTTTTTTTAAATAACCGACCGGCGGTGTGACGTATACAATACAATTTATCGAATGTTTACAAGTCGCACGTGCTCACGACTGACAGGAATTTCACTGAACACATCGTCATGCCCATCTATTTGGGATTGTACATTAGCTGTATGTGTTCTTCTTTTATTTCATGTCTAGAAATACAGTGTATCAGTGAAATAGCAGGGAATGATTTTTTCCCGTCTTGATGGAGGGAAATTCAAGACCCTGACGACGGAAATATTACTTCCCCATCCATCATTATATTTTCATTCTCCTGGGAAGCAAAGAGTAGTATAATTTTGAAGGGAGATCATAATTCTTCGCTGCTTCAGTTACTTTGCTCTCATCATGTTGTCCTATCTCACCGTTGCTTCCAAAGCGAGAACTGTGTGATGACTGATCATGTAAGAAAGACTTGAATCCAATTTTTGCATGGGAGCTGCGGTGGCTGAGTGGTTTTATTAGACCAAGTGGAGAAGATCAACGGGCTTCCATGCATACATGAGGTCGCTGATTCGAGTCCCAGCTCCTGCAGTAGTGCTCCCTGGCAAAACACATTATCCACTTTGCTAAGTTTTTAGGATGAGACTTAAAGCCCTACATGCCTTTATAAGTCCCATGTGTAGGAGAGTCATACCCTATATTATGCATGTAAAAGAATCTGCTTCACTTTTCGTAAAGAATACCGAGAATTCACGATGAAGCAGTTATATTTAATCATACGAACACCGGCTGGTATACTCGGGTGGTGAAGTCTACGGGTCGAATGCAAGAAGCTGACTTTTCGCTACTCGCACTCGCTACTCTCGCAGACTAGAAGATTATCAATATATTGGCAATGATTAATACTAAGGACAATATGAACAAACCCAAACTGCACAGGAGTCACAATGTAGAGAATGTAGGGATGGGAGCACGGGAGTGAGACTCAAATAAATCCTAGGCAAAGCCTACTCACCGGATACTTTTTCTTTATAGCGGTTTAAAAATGTTTGGGAAGATGTATAATATTTTCTTTCTGTTTGATTGCAGGAGACCTCAAAAAGCAAATCTCGCACAGAATTGAATGCACATCAATGCCAACATTACCTCATCCGATTTGTATAATGTTTGCTATACCACTAACACCATCTCAGTTTCGTGGAAACAAGCATATCAAAGAACCTTATAAGTGTCTTATTGTAGATCAGATTGTGATGAAAATCTAACATTTGTTTCTTTGTTTATTTGAATTTACGTGAAAACTTTGTTCACTGAAGTCAGTTTGCAACTATGGTGTGGTATTTCACTTTAAAGGAAGCCAAAACCCAAAGAGAAATGTGGATTGAGTGAAAGCAGCAACATTAGTAGAACACATAAGTTAAAGTTTGAGGAAAATCGGACGATCGATGCAAAAGTTTTGTTTTTTGTTTTCATGAAAATTACACATTCCATCAACTTGATACTGACATTACGTGAAGGGTATACTAGTTACTCCATCTGCTCTCTGAAAACGGTTAGTCATGTGCTCTTTTATAATGATAGAAAAGTGAAATTATGTTTAATTTTCTTTATATTTTCTTTATAACGTTGTCCACACATGATGCCGTAAACTCAAGTAGTCTCCAACACCAAAATTGTAAAAATGCATAACTTTAACATCGATTGTCCGATTTTCCTTTCATTGATGTGTTCTAGTAATGCTGCTGCTTTCACTCAATCCACATTTCTCTTTGGATTTGGGGTTTCCTTTAAAACAGTCGCAGTGCGTGCGCCACCTCCAAACTTTCACCAATGCCACTCAACATCCTGTCGATATGTTTCTTTTTCAATTCCCAGGTCCCCGACGGGTCCTGTTGGAAATGCCTCGAATAGTCGTTTTGACAGTGAGAATGTCTTTTAAATCTCACCCCCCCCCCACGCAAGAAATACAACAACAGCACCATACACGCACGCACACGCACAAACACACACACATACACACACACACACACACACACACACACACACACACACACACACACACACACAAATGTGGTAAAATAACCGCTCAACTTCTTGCTCACATCTCCGTCAACATAGTAGTGCAGTGTTGGGGCTATTTTAAAGCCCTAAAACAAAATTCTACAAACGAAAATGAACAATTCCGCGCCAGTGCAAGTAGGAGTGAAAATCTTTGATGTTGTATTTTTTCTTTGTCGTATGTACCCCTAAAACCTATCCATGATTTAAAAAAAAAGACGACGACGACAACAACAACAGAAACAAATTACGCGTGCCAGTATCTTTCATGAATGATACATTTTGGAATGACTACTTCAAAATTGTTTGTGCTATTCATACAAAGAAAAATCGGTATAATACACATACGATTGGTGACTGGCTTCAACGTATAGGCTTCCTATAGGTACGAACAGATTTTAGTGTCTGGTCTTGCTCTTTTGAGTTGCTGTCTTGAAGGAACAATTTTTCCTGATGAACTTAAATTGTCCAAAAAATGATAAAATTAGTTCAGTGTTCGGTTTCAAACTTCAAAGGTTTATTGCAAAAAGACATTGCGTACAGTCAGTTAGTGTCACACTAGCACACTTGCTGCACTCTCCAGCTGTGCTTTGGCTGTGAAAACAGACCAAGTTGATCTTCTTTCTTATTTCTTCTTAAGTGCCAGAAGTCTGCCATTCACTCCCTGTGCAGAGTCTAGCCTTCGAACTGACGCTTCTCAGGGACTCAAAGCAGTAAGAGTGCTTCGGAATCTCCGAAAAGCGTCCCCAAAGCCCAACGAAATCAAAGAAATGTGGCGCGGGATCACGGCAGTAAGCACCCGTTATCTTTGAGGATACGGCGGCCGAAAGCCCAGAGTGTCGGCGCGTATTTTGAGGAGGAATTCCTCTCTCGTCTGACTGTATTTGGATACAAAATATTCCGCAAATCCAGGCGTATTTCTGAAGAAATTCCACCCGACGATCAGCGTGTGTAAGAAGTGGGGCGGTAAGATAGAGAAGACGACGAGAATAGAGCGTGGTGTGCCGCGTCACGAGGATGGGTGTATACAAGCTCGACTAATTCCTTCAGTTTTACCGCAGAAAATTTAGATTTATCCCATCTTCCCTTGTCACAATTAGACTTCAAGTCCAGGGGTTTAAAGCAATATTTTGTACCGGCTGACTTCCGTTGTGTTCTTTAAACCTGCCTTAGAATAATTGAAACAAAAACTAAAAATGCATCACATATTAATTATGACATACAACGCATTCGCGGGATTTTTATTCTTATTTTTATAAGATAACCGTTGTAATAATAGTTGAATCTATTCATTTTGTTTGTTTGTTTGTTTGTTTGATTGTTTGTTGTTTCAAACAGAAAATTAAATCACATTTTCATTGACACGGTGAGTACTGAAAACAATATTTCTTATTGCTTAGTGACATTTCAAGCAAAAGTGCACTAATACGAAAATTATCAGGTACGTCTCGAGCTGTTGAATATCGGTGAGTCATACAATACTGACACAGTCTCCAGTCTCCATCACGAAATGGCTGCCGCATTCACGTGAGTGTGAACAAGGAGGTGGGTTCCCCCCCCCCCCCCCCCCCCTTCTTGGTGTGACTTTGCCTGGGTCCATGGCCTGGGTAATACCCACCATTCGTTCTGTCTATGAGCAATTTAAAATGCCATTACTAAAAATGCTTTGTCGCTCATGAAAGGGGTCTTCCTCTTCACTAGTTATCACTCCTTTGTCCATTCATGAATTCGTCGATATAATTTTGTTGAAATTTGAAGACAGGAGCGAAATTATCTAATTCCCCACCTAATCAGGTACCTCCGATATGATTATTGTAATTCCCCAAAAGTAAACCCTTTCTGTGACTGGTACTTTGGACAGTGTGTATGGAGCTTTCTGTGCTAACAATTGACAATGATTGGCACTCAAAACACATTTAAGGACTAAGCCTATGGCCGCCTGCACAGCGGCTCCATAAGCAAATGACCCAAATCATGATTTTCGCCGCCTGCTATGGTGACACAACCGAGGGAAAGATTGAAATTCTGACAATGAGCTTTCACAGACGCTCTCCTGAAATATTAACTTCCAATTTGCAAACGGGGTGAATCTCCTCAAAATGTTTTGGGTGGTTGATATACTTAAGCATTCGTTCTATTATGACTTCCTCATTGTAAAAATTACGCACTCACTGCAATAACAACTTTGCGGCAAAAACAAGACAAAGAGTAAGATAAATGTAAGATTGTTCTTAGCCACAGAGAGTCAAATCTTTTGCTTTAAAAAAGGAAAAAGAAACAGCTGATGCCACAGTCCCAACACATGAATTCCACGATTTCCTATGTGCCTTACATTGCTGCCAAAAACGGAAGTAAACACTTCTGCCATCGCGTTTGTTATTAATGACTCCTGACACGCGCAGACTGCAGTGAGTCTTTGCACCGCCGTCCTCCCCTACCCCACACCGTCCTAACTAACAGACGTGGGCAAGTGTTTTGACGGCGGGGCTATCACGTCAAAACAGAAGAAACAAGAAAGTACTCTCATTCACCCACATACGCTTGGCGTATTGCAAAGTCCAACAAACTTTCTCTCTTGACTGTACAATTTGCATTCGACACCAGAACATCAGCATACGTAAAAGCGTAATCACCTTCCGCTGACAGTGGATGCCTTTCTTCCTAGGAGTTTTCGAATGAGATGGGTCACATTCCATTCACTCTGATATGATTAAAGTTTATACCTTTTTATATTATCGATATAAAAACATGGCAATTAATTAACACATATGGAATATATAGGGCCTTTGATGTGGTTCACTTTGAAGTTGCAGACTCCGCAAAGAACTATCTACCGTCTTTATACCAATGGCGATCTCTACATGATGACACCAAAATAGTGATAATTGTATTGTAAGACTCACATGACTAAGGGAAAACAAAGATGAAGAGGGCTTTATCTATGTTTATCATGATAAATTACATGTAGTTCACGTTGAAAACTTAAGAAAACTGCCGGGATGTCGGTTCTTATTATTCTTTATTCATACCTGAGCTATTTTTTTTTAATTAACTTTGTAAAAGTTCTTTGCAGTAGAAAACTCGAACATTTTACCATACTACCATGCAAGAAATACAGCTGATCACGACCAGTCTACATTTGAAGAAGGGCAAAAATGGGTCGACTCTTAAATAGACCACGTGACCTGCGTGGCGGACAGCGGTCCATAGAGTGACGTCGCACTATCAATAGGCCTACAGTTATCATTCACAGTACCGAGCGAGCAACTTGCTCTGTCACTGTTCTCATATTTGACACCGTGGGCAATCCACGACCTATTTAACGGCAAATCAAGCCGTTTATCTCGAAATGGGAATAAATGTCTAAAAGGCATACCTAAAGCCCCAAGGTAATTAGGACAACATAATTGTGCTCATTAAACATCCTACGAGGGGAATGAGTTGCATCAAATGGCCTGGACTGAAGGCCATCACGCCCCTAATTATTGGTGCTCTAGTTATACTTTCTGGATCTAATCTACCAGTACGTGAGAGAAAAATATAAACATGTTTCCATCGCTTCAGAGTTTTGAGGGGATAACCTTAAAATCGTGGTGGACGGTTGTGTTCCTTGTCAAGATATAAGGCTGGATTTTCGAGCTGACCTGAAGGGTGTCAGTCATTTTCGAGTACAACACAACCCCAGGGAAACTTCTGACGGGTAGGTGTGATATCCAGGTTTGTTGTTTATCGAGTATCATGAGTCATCTATTTTGTTGTTTTTCCCCACAAAGTGTATGAAGCTTGACCATCCTCGCCTTGACTTGAACTCATTCAAGTTTGTTGAGTCATTAGATAGAGTGAGGGGACCAGTTGTGTCTTGCAAACATATTTTTCTCCTTTTTGTAGCAGTTTGCATCTCGAAAGGGGGTGAAAGGTTGATGGATGACGTGTAGAAAAATGGACGACACTTGACGGTATCTGAACTGTCATAGAGGGTCGCGGTCAGTGTCGCCCTGCGAATTAACAGCCATCCGCCGAACAAACATCGACGCAGCCCCGAGGTGAATGCCATCTAGCCTTATATCCCCTCTCCTACTTCGATCCCCTATTCACCCCATCTCGCTCATTCAGTCTCCCCTCCCCCACCCCAACTCCCCTCTTTCTTTATGAAATTCAGCCACTAAACATGTCATTCCTTTCTGTTTCGCTTGTCATGATGGCTTGGCGCCGACTTGGTAAGTCTTCAATTATATTTTCTTTGTTGACAAGATATAATGCTTACAGCAACAATCGAGTCATTTTCCACTTTTTTCCATCTCTGGAAAGAAAGGAGGCGAGTGGGCGATGGCAAAACGTTAATGAAGTGACGAATTGACGTTGGATACCTCAGGGAGGAAATAGAAACTATAACACTTTGATGCACGTTAACTCTTATCCAAACATACTGAGCAATCGATTCCCGAGCAACATCCATCGAGGAAAAGAGGCAGATGTTAGGACATTGATCTATTTATTATTCTCATCAGGTGGTTCATGGCATTCTTGAAAAACAGAATATATTTCTTCTCTATGGGGTTTTCATTCTTCTAACATTAAAAATCAAGCGATCATGCCATTTGTCCGTTTGCCTGTCAGAGGTTATTTTGTATGAACATTTGTCATCATTTGTATCCATGGTGTTAGTCCTACTATTGCGAAGCACTAATCTTTTGGGAGGGATCTCACAATCTATATACGCTATATATCTATATTTCCGGGACAACTCAACGGGAAGTGTTTAGTAATCCTGCACTGTCATTGTCATTACACTGCTCCTTAAACTACCTGTAACATCATCCGATTATCTCCAAATTTGTTCCTTCTTTCTCTCTCACTTTGTTTCGTTTTTGATCACGTCGATGTTTCCTCTTCCTCTTGTCTCTATTCCTACCTCCCGTCTTTTGTACCATATAGGTGTTACTATTGGTCCCGCCTTCTTTCTCGTCATTTGCCTCCCATGCTTTTTCTTTAGTCTTTTTAGCACAACTCTCGTTTCCCTCGCTTACCCTCTATGTACCTACAACGAAGGTCCATTCTCTACATCACACTCTACCGTAAACTTCTACTATATAAGAAACGCCAAGTACAATTCTTTAACACTCGAACATTCAATCTCTCTTACTGCCAATGACTCTTCCATAATATATCTACATAATTCTCCCCCTTAATGGCTTCTTTCTTTCTGTCTGTCTTTTGTGATACTTCATAATTTATGTTCAAGTTTTGTTGTTTTCATTCTCTTCTTTGACTGTCTGTCTGCCTGTCTGTCTCTCCCTGAATGTGTCTATTTTTTCGACCCGTGTGCTCTTTCACCCACTTATGAAAGTGTAGCTAGATCTGAATCCCGAGGGGAATGAAAACAGGCATGCGCTGGCTGTCGACAATGTTGTCGTCACCGTGCACTGCTCCGCGGCCACTGACCGAACGAACACTCGTCGAGGCTTCGCTGGGAACCTCCCCCTCTGTCACGATGAAGGATGTTGCTTCAGCGTGTGAGATCGAGCTGACATCAGCTAGCAATTAAATGCTGGGGTGTTTAATCATGAACATTTTATCGTAATAACTGCGTAGTGACATCTATGTAGCAAGCTACGGAGTGAGGAGTTGAGGAATGAAGTGGGTAGAAAGATATCTGCACGGATTCGATAATCACAAGGACTCGTGAAAGAGGGCATACACTAGACACAGTTATGTTGACCGTGAATCAAGGACAAAAATGTTCGCGAAAAAGAAGAAAGTTGTTTGTACGAAGGCAAATAGCAGACGATGACTCATGCTCATGTGTCACAGATTGTGAACGTGTTTGAGAAAACAAATCTTGATATCGAATGTAACTTGGGTGGTAAGGACACTGGTGATCGATCCCTTAGAGCTACTTCTTCCACCTTCTTTACCTTTGTCATTAACATCATCATAACCATTAGCAGGATCTCACACTCAACCGTCACCATAACAACCACTTCCATCAGATCCACATAAGACCTTACAACACTGGCATCACCAGCGCCACGACCATCACCATCACCATCACCATCACCATCACCATCACCATTCTCTGCTTATATCAGCACTACCACAGCTCCCTACGTCATCGACAAACACCACAACCACTTCCATTACCATTGCTACCATCATCGTTGTCACTATATCCGTTACCACCACCAGTGGCAGAAGCATTACCATTATCACCACCACAAGAACCATCATCCCATGATAAGACAAAAATCGCTATCTGCATCACCATAACCACGACCATGACATTTATCACTATTACCACTAACTACCACCATTACCACCACTACCAATGTCCCCATTGGCATTACTAATTGAACAAAGGTCAGTGCCATCATGATCACAATCACCACTATCGAAACCACCACCACCACCGCCACCATTACCACCATCATTCTTACTATAACCACTGGTGCATCACAACCATCATCTTGATCATGGCATCATCACATCGCTGTCACCGTCACTCGTACCATCATCACCACAATCACCACTAACAAATGGATTTTACCGGTAGGGTTAGCAGGGGCTCTCGAGTGAAGAATGATCCTATCATGTGACTGCTTCTAAAATCTAGAATTTACGATGACATTTGCTTCTAGTTGATCATTCATGATCTATTCACTCACCGTGACTAGCATACTGTTAGGATCGGCTGTGCCCGGCGGGCCAGGCGGACCGGGTGGTCCGACGATACCTGTGCAGAAGAAAATAAATATCATGGATTCCTGTTACTGGGACATCTGCTCATGAACTAAGCAGCGAAAGGCGCCATGTTGTGATGTTGTCAGACACAAAACATGACAAAAAGTAAAACAGAAATTCTTCCGAGAAAGTGCAGTCGGTCAGTCTGAATCGAACTGACACTGCCATAGTGAGGAAGCAGGTTGTATAACTAAATCAATTACAAAATGATGTTGAATGTTAAATGTTCAGTTATTACCTAGCAAAAAGTACAAGGCCAAACCATCAGCAACAATCATGATGTGATATGAGGGGTTGTAAGTCTATTACGAGCTTTCAGGTATATGATAATGGTAACGATTTTACAGGGAAATTCACAAGTAAAAAGATTCCCACCTGGTGATGGAGGCCCGGGTGGGCCCTGTGGTCCTGCCAGCCCTGGGACCCCTTGTGGACCTGGTGGGCCCGCAGCACCAGTGGCACCGGTATCACCCTTTGGGCCGCTTGGTCCAGGAGGTCCCGGAAGGCCAGGTTCGCCGCGTTCACCGGGCATTCCCCGAGGACCAGATGGCCCCCTTGGGCCCTGGGGACCTCGTACAGAAGGCGTGTGTCCGTTGAAGCTGACAGAACTGATATCATTCATCGGTGAAACTACTCCTCGAGAATGGCTCATCTATAATAACAGATGACACGAGAGAAAAGGACAAAGGAAACAGGTGTTATTGTAGCTTTGCCAGTAATCTTTTTCTATGTTTTTTTTTTTTTTTTCTAGAGATAAAGATAATATGTCTGTGTATCTTAATTATTTTCAACAATGACTCTGTTATTGCTTCTCTTTACCGAGAATTTTGTTATACATATTGGGCGTTGCCCCGGATCTGTCAACGTTTGTCTTTGTAATCAACACAAGTTGAAGAGACGGTGCTGATTGTCTATTGTTATCTGTGTGTATGCCGATTCAACTGCCTTCTCGAGAAACAATGCGACTGACGGTGCACCACAACATGACAACCAGGCAGCTGAAACGGAATGTAATCGACAGCAGCTCACAAGACATCAAAACACCGGCTTCACCTGGTGTCAAAGTCTATTTGCTTTGTTCGTGTTTGTGATCTGTCAAGAATTGCATCCCTGACTCACATCCAACCTTATTGAACGTGATGCTCATAAACATCTCGACTGCAGTTCAAAGTCCCAAGATTTTCACTTCATACTTAAAAACACATGTATACCATGGAGGTTTCTATCTCCATGTGTATACTTGTAACTTGTACACAGGATTCGAAGACTAATATGTGTATGTGTGAAAAAAAAATATACATACAGTATACTAATTTATTGATTTTTTTTTTCTGTGAACAATTTTACATGATTTTAAAAATGCTAGCTACTTACAGCGAAAACGATAAAACAACAAAACCGAAGCATTGAAGGGAGGGGTGATTGGGGGGGGGGGGGGATCATCTGTGAACAGGCGGAGATCGACCTAGAGAGCAAGAGACGGACCAGGTCCCATTTCATAAAACTTGATATCAGTAACAACTGCCACATTTCTATGACAGTTCTGCTCTCAGCCAATCAGATGCAAGGATTTCAGTAGCTTATAACGACTATCGTAACTTGTTATTGATAACAAATTTTATGAAATGGGGCCCATGCAGGGCAACCTTAGCAGGGAACAGGTCGGGGTGGGAGGACGGGCATCTTCACTGCTGGGAAATGATGTCTGATGATTGTGGACACTCTGACATTATGACGTTACTACGGGATGTGCATGATACACCCTCAGGGATGCCAGATCATCCAACCTGAATGTTGAGAACGCGTAATGTCGTCTGGGATATTTATACGGTATCCATGGTTACTAGTATAACGCAACACACTGTCGCTTATTCAATGTTGCCAGTAATGCGTCTGACGCACTGAGTGTTTGCTTTTTCTTATTTGGCTATTAATATTATCGACATAACCAAGTCTGTGTTGTTGTTGTTGTTGTTGTTGTTGTTTTCATTGGCTCGCACTGATTACTGCACAGCTGTCTGACACAGAATCTGTAAGCACTGAACAATGGTGTAATGACGGGGATCGTGGATCGGAGAGGAAAGTCAGCAATGTGGGGTGGACGTCGACTATAAACTGAGGGGCACTCAGCTCTGAGTCTCTCCTCTGTTACACCGGGTGGGACTGCACAGATTGTGTTGTCAGCTAAGATGTAAGAATCAGTATTAGCAATCAAGATACTTTTAAAGAATAGTTGTTAAAAAAAAAGAAAAAAGGAAAAAAACCCGATATCAAACAACAGGAATGTGATTTCAGAAATTTGTTGTGATGGATTACTCAAACATAACAAACTATATAACGAAAGTATAGAGTTCACCATGGGCTAGTTTGCTTTTCTAAACTAATGCTACAATTTTCAACAGTGGACGTGATTAGGTCAACATAAATAATGAAAAAAAGTTCAAGACACAATCTCTACTGGCAGAAAATCATGTCACTGTTGGGGAAATTTGTATCTCTTTGTTTTTTATATTATGCCCGCGAGCAACAGTACATTCTAATTGCATATGCAGTATATCACGGCACGTTCATTTTCAGGTGGATTGACATGTCTGTTCGGACAACGAAATTAAGGAAGGCGACAATATACATGGACCTATGTTGTGTATGCCGTCATGTCTTATGAATGTCGGCATACCCTGCAATCTTGACAGAGTGACGAATACAGGCAAGGCAAGTGACCTTGCAAAATGACAGTTTTCAGTCCTGGAGACTGTTGCATTTGTCACGCTGTATTTAGCGCAAGAACTCCCAGGGCAGGGGTGTTGTAAGCCATAGAGCGATAGGGCACGCTGCAAAAAGTCAAAGTCGTTGAGCTTAATCTAACAAATTATCGATTTGGTGATAACCTCTAAATGGACGTGCTGTCAGAAGTGACATGTTTTCAGCGGCAAAAAAGAGGGAAAAAATGTTGTCTTTGTCAGACAAGTCTCCTTGTGTGTATCGTCTATTCCTTTGTCTCGACGGGTGGGCGCCGAGGTCTAAATCAAATTGACAAGCCCACCATTACTGGGATGTTAGGGACCATCATAGCAATCTCTGA
Organism: Diadema setosum; assembly: GCF_964275005.1. Classification (NCBI taxonomy): domain Eukaryota; kingdom Metazoa; phylum Echinodermata; class Echinoidea; order Diadematoida; family Diadematidae; genus Diadema; species Diadema setosum. The sequence continues at coordinate 8,445,816 of NC_092688.1, forward strand.
ATGTCAAAGGAAAGTAAATCTGCGGTGGAGAAGATTATGAAGACTACAAATAAGGCGTGTAGAGTAAAGATATCTGTGTCTATCATACCCATTCGTCTTCAGGACTTTCTAGACAAAGTGTCTCTCTCTGGCTGATACTCTAACAAGAGGATCGTTGGACGATTAGTTTGGTCGCAGAGAAAGTTACGCCTTGCGCTTCGAGTTTAATTGACCCTTGAAGTCCAGGAAACCCAATTTTTGTGATTTGGTGGTGTATCAATTTCGTTATCTTAGTTTCACTTATTATTTTTATTGTTTGTGAGGCCGAGTTAAGACACCTCCAAAATATTTCTAAACTTAACCCTTTGATGAAGATAAATGATTGCTTATTCCCAACGCAGAATCATAAAAAAGCCCTTGATTCCAGAATTTATAACTGAGTCTGAAATTGGCAACACATATCAGAATATGGACGTTCCTAGTTCTCTCTAAAAGTGTGTGTGTGTGTGTGTGTGTGTGTGTGTGTGTGTATGCATGTGTGTCTTCTTTCTGATTTTGTGTGGAGTCAATGACTTAAACCAGTCCCATCTAATCTTTTACCAATATTGGCTATGCAGCGAGATTCAGAGTTGCCATTTTGCGGATGACAAGATGATGACTACAACAGCCAAATCCTTCCTGGTCTTCGTGGGCTAAATAATCAACTCGTCTACTTAGCCCTGCAGGTGAAATCCCCACACTGTGTTATTTTCGTCTCAAATGACAATGCCCATAGTTGCCCGCCGTCAAAGTTTGTAGGCGGCTGACGTATTTTGCGAGTCCATCCATGCGAAAACAAAGATACCACCCTAAGCAAGAAACTAAAGGGTCACTTTGTGGACCTATACACAACAATTATCATCTATTCATGATCATCCAGTGCATTTTTTTTCAGTATGTTTATAGTAATTACTCCAAATCGATCACATGATATCAAAAAAATCTTGAAAAGACGTGCACTCTTAAAGTTTTCATTGATAAGTATATAGAGCTGCAGCATTTTACACCTATTTCAATAATGTCTCTGTAACACCAAATCACTTAAAACAATCTGGCCTGAGCTTATTCTTACAGGGCCTACAGAAAATCATATTCATACATTAGTTCATGTGGTGTTTTTTTTTTCTTGAGGTCCTAGACATACCGACATCCAGTGCAAATTATATCTCCCTGTGAGTCACGCTAAGTCTTTAACATCGCATGCCATGACAAAAAAGAAGATTGTTTATGACGTCAGCAGTGTACTCAGAAGGTTATTGCAAAACGTCAGCATCATTAAACTTTGTGTTTATGAAAGTCACTGCACTGACTGACTGGTAATAAAATGACCGTCCATTGGTGATGATATCTCTACGGGGGCTCTTTTGATATTATAAACTCCTGGAAAGGAAACCGGCAGTATCCGCCTGCTTGGTGAAACAATGTGCATTCGATTTGAAATGATTCAATAAAGACCAGATTAGAGACGGAATGGAAAAGGTTTACTCACCAATGCGTTTACTTTTTGTTGTAAATCGTTTAACGTTGAGCAGTTCATGCAAGCTGAAATGCAAAAACGGAGAGAAAGGGAGAAAGATAAATTATCAAGTTATCGTTGTATGCTATCGAAATGTGGATGAAAGTCGGTGTTTTAAGGTGATCGTAAACGCAAATGCCATGTCAACACTCGTCTTTCTATCCACAGAACGGCAATCTGTTGCACATGAAGTCATATTACTATGGCTGTCGAGTATTTTGCTTTCGTCCGTCTTAGCTTCTATGGGTGCACGAGAAAGCTTGGCTTGTACATCATGGCCTTGTTTCATATATCCAGGATGTCCATATGTGTATGAGGTAATCTCATCATGCCATATACTAGTATAGGTTTTTGCTTCAGGAATATTGCCGCCACAACGATAAACGCCAGTAAGTGACGAGTATCAGCGTGACTAGCTAAAGTTCATTCTTTTCTGTATTTTCATGTCATTCTCACTGCTCTTGAAACAGTTTGATCAAAAGGGGAAGCGCACATGGATAAGTGTAGTGATTAGGAAAAGAGCCTAAAAGACATAATTACAAATGACAATGATAAGGTGTTTATCAATTTGATTAGAACCGTATAACAAACACTACACGATGTTGTCCCATTGTTCAGTTGACCGGCGTAAACTCTCGAGATGACGGAAAACAAGACTTGATAGAGACGTAATATCTCCGAACGTGCCGTCACCTGTTTTAAGACATCGGCTTTAGCTCGTCCCTGTCGAGGAAGCCGCTTAATGAGGTCGTGACTCAGGCTTGCCAATTCTCGTTAAATTTGTGTTAAAACATATTGAAGAATGAACAAGGCTTCAAATGTAGCGCCAAAAACACCCTGTTTTGACCTTTCAGACTGTAGTGACATTCTTTCCAATCTATAGATTATTGCTTGACCGACATTCTGGTTTCCAATATTGAGCACAAACAGCCCGCAGAAGGAGAAGTAAGCAAACTTGGTGCTGGGGTGTTTGTGTAAATGAATTGAGTGAGTTAAACATTTTCAATATCTTTAACATCTTAAAAGTCTCATGTATCATTATCGCATTAAAAGTGATGATAGCTATAATTATAATGGTCTGATTTACCCAAGATTGCCTCTTCAGTGTTATTGGGCCCTGCCCGGTTTTTAAACCCACCATTACTCAGTACCATTTGCCGATTTTTTCATCTGGGTTAGCTAGATGGAACAAACAAACGATCACACAGTGTTCTTTTTGTGAAAATGTCCCAATTTCATATAGGGCCTATCAATTATGTGAAATTGGGTTATTTTTACACAGACCAAACTGTGTGATCGTGTGTTTGTTCAGTGGGATATCTTGGGTAAAATATTTTGTCAAAGAACATAAGAGTCGGCCGGGAATCGAACTCAAGAAAAGTCTAGAGTCCGGCCCACTATCATAAGAGACTAAATGTCTCAGCGAGTATCCCAATTAAAGACTTAATTTGCCATTTGCAGATAAAACAAAAAACCCAGCATTAGTGCTTTAAAATAGTTCTAAAATGTGAGTTAGGGATAGAAACAAAGTAAAAATTTAAACCAGTGTAATCCATGTTAAGTATTGCTGAATATACAAATTGTGAACAATAGTTATAATAAAAATGTTTCCAAACTAAACCGTCTACATTGCTATGGTATGATGAGAAAAATAGTGATACCTCCTTATATTTTAGGCCACACGACAAAAAAAAATTATATGGTAGAATGTTTTGTGACACAACTGACCTACACATGTGCATCAAAAGTGATATCTTGAAAAACTTTTATAACACTGCTCCAAAAGGTAAACAGGACGTTTGATATAAGAAAAAAAAAACCCGCACATTGACTGATGGATGACGAGGTTGTCACTTTTCCTACATGACATATTATTTCTCCTCAAACTGAAATGTAGGATATGTTTGGCTCTGTTATTTATTATTTTAGATGAACGCAGATGTATTGAAATTGATATCAAGTGAAATACATGACGGTCAAAGACCTTTAAAAGGAATGGCGTTTCCCCCTTCCAGCTACATTTCGCGCCGTCGTTGGATTTGGTTGGCGGAGACAAAGTCTCACCAACTGGGGTGGCAATCTTGACACCTCGTTAAATACTCAAGAGGCAACGAAAACAGCGTAAATGCTCATCTTCTTATGATGCTCCATTTTTTAAAGAAGGGAATCTGTTTTGATAGCTGCATTATCTGTCTCTTTTCCTTGGGGTGAGGTATTTTGATACGAGTACTCCTGCCTTGCATCAAACGGCACTTGTCACCGGGCAAGACGGCGGCCGGTAACCTCAAATGAACGAGAGAAAAACATTTACAGAAGTGTTCCAGCGTGACTGCGTGAGATCCATGCTCTTTCACTGAACAGAAAACTTCTTTTTCATGTCTTCGCAGCTTAAGTGATATCTCTCCTAAGAAATGTATGTCATCCATTAATTCAACATTCCGTCTTTCCATCAAGTGATGGTTGTCAATCACTAATTCCACCATCAATCTACCAAGTTATCTATCTATCCACCATCACCCTATATTCACCATTTTCTAAATCATTTAATTGTCCGTATAAGAGTGTTCAGATCGTACGACTGTGACACTAAATTGATCATCTAGTCGCTATAACAACAAGTGATACACCTTCAATACATGAACCTTGCGGAAAAGCATTCGGGCAGCGTAATCATTTCCTACCAACACATTTGGTGCGTGTGTCTGATTACACCATACTCATTTTATACAGGATATAGGGGAACAATCCAGAATGTTCTGTTGAGCGCTCAGAAAAGGACAGTTCATCAATAGAGGGAAAATGACGAAAAAGTGTTAAATATCAATCAAACGTTATCACACTTGTATGTTTGGGAATTTAGGAGTGTAGGGAAGGCATGATGTGGCATGTTGGCATGACAACTTGATGAAAGACCGAGAACAGGTTCACGCTCGACAGATGAAAAAGGTAGTGATGGGCGTGCTGATGTGGCAGAGCGAAACGGGAAATATAAATGACCAAATGAATAGAAATAATAGGAAATAATAGAGATCGGTAATTCACGACTGGTAGGTGGAAAAGACACTTTGATAAAAGGGGAGGGGTGGGGAAGTGATTGAATCTGATAAAGTTTGACAGTAGTATAGTCACGTTTGCCATCGGGAGAAAAAGCTGGACTTCTTCATGTTTTTTGAGTATTTCTTCAAGAGCAGTACACACTAAGAAATCAGGGTTCAATTTGGGGTTGAGTTTGACCCAATGCACCCTTGCGTGGACTAGGGTGGAATATTTAACATCTATGGGTGCTATTTACTCCGAAAGGGGTTCACTTTTGAGAAAGATTAATTTTTGAACCTCCAAATAGAAGAGTTAGTCTGCTACAAAAATCTAGATCATACTGTTGCGTTCAAACATGTTAGGATTTGTAATGCAGTATCAGTAGTGATTTGAATTGTGGATGATGTTCATCTTTAAGATTGCAAATCAATCAATATAAAGATGTTTGTTGGTGTTTGATAAAATGATATAGCATTTTTTGTTCGTGCCAGTTTCATGAACAGTACGTGAGCAAAGACTAACACGCCAATCCCGGAAATTAACCAATCACATCAGAGAAGACGATCGAGGCTCCGTTTTTTTGTAAGCTCGCATCGCCACCGCATACAGCGAGCTAGCTAGCTATGTGTACATACGTGTCACAAAGCAAAGCGTCGCGACAGTTCACTTCCATTCGTTCTAGAACTCCCATGCAATTGCATTGAAGCGGGGCTTTCTCGTTGCAAGACTTGCTGATTTATACAAGATTAAGGTGAGTAAATGATCACAAATCATGACTTATTTGGGTTGCGCTTCTGTGCGGCTAGATCTTTCATTTCTTCGGTAATAATTTCAATCGTTTGTCGTGCCGTTCTTTGTTACCACGTTCACGCGTGTATTAATACACTGTATGTAAAATCGCATGACCTAATGCAGTAATGGGGAGTAATACGGGCCTTTTTACGGTTACTATACTACTGCCATTTAGGGATCGACAAGAAATAAGGCAAACCAGTTTGCATTGTTTAATCTAATGGTAGTTTAAAGGGACTGTACAGTACTGGTTGAGGTAGGGATTCATGTTTTGAACATTCCTAAGTGAGATAATGAAAAGCCTCTTATGAAATATGAAAGTTCATGTAATTTTAAGAAGGATTCAACGTTTATTTGAAGAAAATTGGTTTTCAAATGGCTGAGATATCCAAAAAAGTGCTAATAATAAAAGGCGACATGCCCCAACTTTATTAGGATCTCTTTGTTTCACCTTGTTATTGGATATCTCAGTCATTTCAAAACCGATTTTCGTCGAATAATCTTTTGATACCCCTTAGAACTGAATGCTCTTTGACATCTCATAGAGTGGTTTCTGAGTATCTCGCAAAATGTTAAAAGCTAAATCTACACCTCGACCAGAACTGTACACACCCTTTAATGTATAGTGATTTGTGATACTGTTTTGTCTTCTGTTGCATGTGCTTATGAGACAGTCGAGACTGACTTACTGTACAGTCTACAGAGTCAGTAAGCTAACTGTTGCGACCTGCCCGAACTCGAAGCGTTCGGGCTCTTTTACAACTGTGTATGGGACTAAGACTCGATCGCGCACTGTCACTAAATCTGCATGCCCCTGTACCCTGATACAGTCTGCATGATAAGCTGTGTGAGAGTCGCGGTCCGCGGTGACATGATACGGAGGGATACCGGTGATTGAAACACTGAATGAGAGAATGTGCATCAAACTGTACTAAGGCAGAGGAGGTACAGCTAATGATCATCAGTGTGAAAGAAATTCCTTCTTACTTGGGTTTGGTTGTACAGTACCGCAGTCAGTACCAATTACAGTACACAGTGCAGACTGAGTACAAAAGTTTCCTGTACGGTATGTAGTGGCCGACTAGCTAGACTAAAAAGGTTTAGCTGTGTCAGTGTGGCAAGGGTGTGAAGCTGATGATACCGGTACTGATTATCAAAAAAACAAAAAAACAAAAAAACAAAAAAAAAAAAACAAAAAAAAAAAAAACACACACACAAAAAAAAAAACAAAGAAGAGATATTTCAAGTAGATCTACATTACATGTATACACTCTATGTCTATGGACATGGTGAACAACAGTCAAATTATACTGATTTTGAGGTGAAAATACAAGTTGCCAGCAGCGTTGTAAGTCATGTAGCAGACTAGTATTAAGTGTGGGCAATCTATATAATAGCCTATTGACATCGCCATGCGCTGTGCAGACATCATTGATCTACATATTATTAAACTGGTGGGTGGTGGTAAATTTGAGGTTACAATTGGTACAACAAATGTACGTTACTCAGACCCTTGTGCTTTGTATTGCATTGACGGCACTGTTACCTGCAGATTTGTTATAGGGCCTACTGCACATGAACAGTTCAATATAAATTCAAATTTCTGTGTTGTCATTGCAAGTTTCTTTTTCCCCTTTCTTTCTTTCTTCAGGTCAAAGGTGTTTGAAGCATCCTTGTCCTTACAGCAAATGAAGGATGTTGTTTGTTTCATTATGGACTATGCTGCGCTGAATTGCATCCTACTCCCTGGGAGTATTCTCGGTATGAAACCTGATGTCAAAGCTTCTTCTCTACTTGTGACACCAAGGCAAAGGTGAGTTTTCTCTGCAGGCCAGGAAAATTCACATTTGCTCCCTTTGATATAAAAACTGTTTTCTTATGAATGTTGCAAATGCAGCATTAATTATCTGTAAGAGTTGCAAAGATGGAATGGTTAATCTTGTAAGATTAATTGCAGTATGCCATGCAGAGTCTTTGTATCACTGTTGGCGGAAGGTCTTCAAAAGGGGGGGGGGGGGGGGGAGGGGACTTCCTAGTTTCATGAGCTAACAAGCAAAAAAAAAAGGCCGCGAATGCAACTTCTGGTGCCACTTCCAGGTTTCAGCTTACAACCATAAAAAAAAAACACCAACAAAACAAAACAAAAAAGTATTCAGCGCAAAAACAGATCCTTATGGTGCTCACACTTCGAGGTTTTTATCTACATGTATTTCTTTCTAGTGCCACTTACACACTTTCGGGTAAAGAAAGTTGGGGGGGGGGGGGGATTGGGACCCGAAGTGGGGACACCTTGTAATGTTTTCCTTTGTATGGTGCCGAAAAAGTAGGGGCCCCGAGTCCCCCTGGTTCCTGTGGCCATATGTATAGCATCCAATTCTTTCTTGCACAGCTCTACATTACTGTTGTTTTTTAGTTGGATTATCAAAGATGACATACCATGCATTTGGTTTACTTTTGTACTTAATAGATTTAACACAGGAATCGCAACACTACAACGCCAAGGAAGAAATAAACCTTGCCAACATTTCGCAAAGTCCGGAAAGGTCTGCTGCCATATGTCGCTGCCACCTAACCTGCAACTGACCTGTAATGGATCTGCCAAAGAACAATACTGTGAGTTGATCACGAAACTGCTGTGCCTCATTTTTATTTTTTTTGCATTGTATGTTCAGATGTATTATTTATGGAACTCTTTAATGCATCAATCTTTATACATACACACAGTGCACTCATGTTCTAATAAATAACGTTACAACAAAATTGAAATTGAGGCCATAATGTTATTGGCTCTACATTTGTTGCTTTATTGTTTACTTGTTTGGTTGTAACAAAACTTTGATAAAACGAAAGAAAACTGTAGGCCCTGAGGACCTCATTATAACAGGAGTCCAGTGTATACTGGGCCAAATACGCTGTACCGAATTGCTGATGCAGTCACTGCATCAACATAAAAGGAGGATGATCCTGGACAAGACATTTGTCCCAGTATACGACTGGACTGGTCATCTCTCTTCTCTCAATCAACAGTTGTTCCCAGTTCAAGGTTAATCTGCATTTTTGCATTGAATGTGAAAACTCTGTACATGATCAGTATGGCCTTTTTCATGGAGAGGGTTGATGGCCCCCACAAGTAATTTTGACTTCACCTGTTCTTCATTGGCATATATTTCATCCAGATGGCAGAACATTTTCAAATTTTCAGTGTAGAGTGTATGGTCTATTAAAGTTCTAGAATTACATTGTACATGTAGTATAGCATTGTTTTGAGATTGTTACCCTACAATCAAATTTAAGCTTAAGAGGGTGTGTAGAGTCTGTTGTGCTTGTGATTTGTCAGGAAAGTGCAACCCATAGAAATGTTCAATTTGGTGTTTTCCTTCTTCCCAGAAATTAATCTTCTCAATAAATGTATGATATATTGTACATTTTTGTATCACTATACAGAGGAGAGTGTAACACTTTTGTTGTTGTTGTTGTTTTCCCCCAGGTATTCTGCATGACTGAGGCACCTTCTTCAGCTGTCTTCGTGGAATGAATTGCTACCACTTCACTCAGTTCTACAGATGCATCCATGATGAAACCTTTGTCCAGGGCAATCAACTACAGTCTGAAACAGTCTTCATAAAATCAATGTAGAATAATGGCAGGTAATACATGTATTGTGAAGAACACTTCATGGAATGATTTTAAACAAATCACTGTAGATTTACAACCCTGTGGCTACTTGTATGATGATGAGTTAATACTTGTATCTGCTTTGCATTGTGTATCATCCTCTGCCTAAATGACTAAAACACTTTAAAAAAATGTATTGTTTTGTATGCTGACACTTTGTACAGTACTATCATCCTCGAGGTTGTTATAGAAATTCTTGCAGCTATAATAGAGTAGTTTGGTTTTCTTGTCATTCTCGCTTATGAATATAAGCTGCATTTTGATGTTTTGGGTGGAAGATGAATTTTAGCCTTGAGCCAGCACTGAGAATTACACTGTAGTACAGTGGTATCATTCAAGCTTTCTGTATAAAGCTGGACAATTCCTGTACCTTCCTGTTTTATGCCTCTCCTATCCTGCCTATGCTATCGTACTATTATCTCTGAGTGTTCCTCTGTCTTCTATCATATCTCGTACTATATACAGTGTGATTCTAGTTACAAATGCCATCCCTATATCGATGGAATAGACATATCCCCATACTTTTGGTTAATTGGATGCTGTTAGAGGGAGGGGGGGGGTCCTTTTTCCTTTTTTGCTTGTCACAATTTGCATGTGTGTGTGTATTAGTGGTGTTGATTATATATTTCATTGCAGTTTCAGCAAACTTGGTATCCTTCTTTTCCATCTGTTATGTAACAGGTGAGGATACTAACCTTTACAATTATTGTATGTAAACATTAGCCATGTAAAGATGTGTTCACGGAAATCCTACTAATATTTGTGTACTGTGCTTTGATTACTTGTTAATGATCTTTATCTTTTTTGAAGGTTTCTAGATAATCTTTAATTTATGAAGTATTTTCATTCATTTGCATAGACATGTAGCTGGAAAGTATTGTGGCCATTTTGTTTCCTTCTATGCATGTGGAAACTAACCATGAAGGTTTTGTAATGTACATGTATACTTTTTATTCGACTGTTTTATTTGTTTTACCTGAATTCACTGTGTTGTAACTGCTTGCACATGCAACATCTGGAATTAACAGCTCTGCTTTCTTTAGATGATAAAAGTGTACTTTTTGCACAACGCACATGGATTGCAAATGTTTCATTTTTTTCTTCTGCTTGGGGGAGATTTTTATGTATATTTTTTGTCATAAAGAAATTCTTATAGGGAAATAAAATGATGTAATGATAATATAATGACAGACCTTTGATACATTTCTTTTTTCATCAGGGAATATTGTTTTCCCTTATTTACAAAATTTGAATATACATTGTATTTCATTACTGTATGAGTATATGTTATGTACATGTATTGTATTTAACTTTTTCTATTGTACATGTATTACATTATAATGCAAAAACTTGATTTGACTTAATCTTTGTTTTGAATGATAAAAACCTAGCCTATAAAATCAATACATGTGCATTTTTGTGTGAATGCAGAAATGCATCCATCTTGACAAATGAAAGTGACAAGTTTGTATGTACCAAATGATGAACTGTACTTAGATAATGTACGAAAATGGGGATTTTCTCTTTATTTAATTTTCCTCGTTTTTTATCGTCCCAAGACTTTATTAAACAAACATGAAATGTAATCATCTGTGATGCAGAGATGTTTTAATTTCTCTGTACAAAGTGTGTGCCAAACATGAAGTATGAGCAGCATGTACAATGAATTGGTGGTGGTATTGTTAAGGAGTAAGTGTTGGCATTGCTAAGGAGTATGTGTTTGATTGAACAACTGTGAACACTGTGCTGTACTTTAAGCTTGAACATCTCCATTATTTCAGCAGGATATATAATATATATAATATTGTATATTATATATATGTCTATTTAATACATGTATATATATATATATATATATATATATATATATATAATATATGTAACCCATTAAGGAGGAAAAATAAAAACCAGGGAGCGTACATGCACCGCAAAGGGTTCAATTTTGATCTCTGAAAAGTTCAAGAATTAACCCTTTTGGGTGGAAGAATGAACCTTTTTACAACCTTGAGGTTAAACAATGTATCCTTCAGAGGTTCAATTTTTAACCTGCCTGGGTGCAAAAAATAAACCTTGAGGTTCAGTTTCGAACTCAGAGGGTTCATTTTTATGGAATTCAAAATTGAACCCTAGACAGGGGTTCAAATTTTGAGGGAAAAGGGTTCATTTTTATGGGGTTCAAAATTGAACCCTAGACAGGGGTTCAAATTTTGAGGGAAAAGGGGTGCTGCTATTGCATCACGCCTAGAGGTTCAATTTTGAACCCTGATTTCTTAGTGTGTAATTTCCCCCTTCTTTCCGGATGAGGGGGTGGGGAGGGGGGAATGACTTTAAAAACTTACTCTACAAGAGCTATTAACTTAAGAGGCTTTTATTGTGAAAGCAAGCAGCGGTTTTAAAGATAGAAACTCTTGCCAGTATTACTCACGAGAGCGCGACGTCACTAATGAGGTAAACACACACTATTCATTTTCGGTGTAAATGAAGTGCCACATAATAATGTCACTTCTCTTCCATTTTCCTTGTAAAGAAGTTAACAGACTTAGACATTTGTTTGTTTATAATAATAGCATTAATATGTAAGAGAATAAGTATTGAATGAAGAAAGAACGTACCTTTACTGCAGTCATCACCGAAAAACCCGGGACAACATCTCCTTTCCGTTGTTTCTATTGTTCTGTAGGCTACTGTGTACTTTGGTCGGAACATTACCCTGTCAAATACACACACAGAACACAAGAGTTAAACAAACTATTTGATTACACATTGTTTGATATATTGGATGAGAAGGATGATGAATCTGATTGAGAAAACAGAGAAGAGGAAGAAAAGAAGGGAAACTGAGAAGGAGGAGGAGAAGAAGAAAAAACAGAAGGAGCAGAAGGAGACGAAGGCGAGAAAGGGGAATATAAAAAGCTGATTGAGAAAATAAAGAGAAATGAGGTGACATGGTGAAGATCGAGTGAGAAAATGGACTGAATTAATCATAGAAATGTATTATCTAAGGATAAGTCAAAGAGGCCACACTACTCATACTCAAAACCTTTGGGAGCCCCATCTTCATTGTATGTAATTATTATATACAGGATATATTCGTGATGTATGGAGTGTGAGAGAGAGAGAAAACACTGTACACGTATTAGCGCTTTTTAAACAATTTATCATACAATTATTTTGATAACGGCCATATTGATATAACTATGTTCCCCTTTGCTTCATCTTCTCTTTTCATCCGCATCAACGAATTCTCTTTATGAAGAATCATTCTATGGCGTGGAAACGAAATTACCATAAGATTCTTTTCATGACACTTTGTCGTTCTCTTAGCTTGATTTCATAACACTCTTTTCGTTGTCGTCAATTTTAACAAGGGAGAGCATTTGCACTCTGAATGGTGCTCTGCATACTTCTTTAGGAGAAGGTAGAGGCCAACAGCAAACCATGGAGCTACTAAACATCATTAGTAGATCCATGAGCAAACGAAGCATGGAGATGTGTAAAGGAGGGTGCGTTTGAGAAGGAGGCAGCAACACACGAGCGGAATGGAATACCACTCCGTCCCGTCAAGCAGTGATTTATTCGCTCTCGCATGGGGTGTGACTGCCGCTGGCCCGTGTTGACTTCTCGTCCGTCATCTATTATCTATGGAGGGAGAGAGGCTGGTTACTTCGCATGCCATCATCACCGTTAAAGGAGGATACCATCTCCACTTCACTGTTCTGAGATGCAGTCTGGATAACACGCTCATTTCAGTTCATAATTCCCTCCAGCTGCATGATCTGAAGAGGATAATCTAACGAGTGATTTCTGCCGTTCTCTTGATAAACGATTTGCTGAAATCTGAAAGAATCTTCTTTTTCCTTCTCTCTTGAGCTTGCAACAACGAGCAACTGATCGTAATGCACGCAGCCTCATCTAACACCTCATTATTTATAAAACTGTCATGAGTTTACAACGCTCTGAAGTACGAATTACCATGTAGTAGGTAGCTTGGGAAAGTCACGATTCATATTGCTATGACGCACATCCATGATGTGACAACTGCCATCTTTGCGGCGCACCCAATTGGTCTCGATACGCTCATCATTGCTCAACAGCCGACGCCCATTAGAAACCCATCCATGCAGACACTTGCCTTGTGCGCAAAGAGATTTTTCTCCTCCTACTGGGCAGCACATGCTGGGGAAAAGCTCTTTGCTTGTGCGCCATTGTTATCAATATGATAGCGCCCTCACTGTGTCATATTGTTAGACTGGGAAGAAGAGCCACATAATTTCCAACGTACACGTCATACATTTGATATAATCATAATATATAGTACGTAATGATAATAATAATTCAAGACAAACTCATGTATTGGCCTTCTTACCTGCACGGTTTTACAGGCATCACTTTCTTTCCTTATATAATTATCTCCTTCTCAGATGAGTGACATCGAAGACTAAATGTATTCATAGGATGGTGCTAGAAGACATTTTTTTTTAACATCTACTTTATTCTTTTAACTTGGCCATTTTTTTTTATTTCTTTTTAATCGTTGCTACTGATTTCATTAATTTTCTGCATCAGTAAATTCTCGAATCAAAGTGAGACATCAGCCGAGGTCACACCGGCAAAAGATCGAGAAAAGTACAATAGGTAGTGCCAGTCTGACTGTAGATGGTGTGTGAAATTAGAAAGAGTTTGAAATCAGCAAAAACATCAAGACAGCCGCAATATTACACATTAACATACAAAAAAAAAAAAAATGACGAGACAGACAATCGCGTATTGACTTTCAGTATTGCATGTTTGGTGATGTGGACAAAAGCGATCGTGAATGTGTGTATTTCATGCAGTTGAGTGTGAGTTACAAGAAATTGACTCAACAGACACCGACATAATCACCCGTGGTTTTGTGTGTGTATGTGTGTCTCTGTACCCGTGTCTACTGAGACATACGCGAGAGTATGCGTGTGTGTGCTTTACAATGGGCCTAATCCTTGTGGTGTAAAGCGTCATCTGGTGAAATGTTCTGCGCATCATTCACCCTCAAGGCATGCAAGATGATTTCATACACGGGTGCGACTGCATACGAGGAAATCCCTTCCTTCGAGAAAGTCATTTGAAGGTCAAGCTCAAACCACAAACTCATCAAGGTTACTCCTAAAACCCATCCTCACTCATTCCCTGTCTTCTACCCTCAACCACGGAGTCCCCCTCTTCTTACCCCGCCATATTCCCAAGTGATTCAATGAAACATTCCTACAAGTCAAAGTGTCATCGGTGATAGCCAATTCGATGCGTTTCATGGGATTTTGTGTTTGTGATTCCAACTCCCTAGGCGCTGCTACTGATCCACCCGACTCGACGATCGCTATCGGAGGAAAAAGAACGACTATCGATCAATCAATGCCTCACTGTCAATGAAATGCTTCTATGAGCAGCTTTATTTTTTTTTTCCATCTAGAAATGCTCACAATGTCTGAGATTGATTTGTTTTCTATTTCCGTCAGGTATTATCTGACGTTTCCTTCATTCATCTTGTAAGCTGGAAGAAGTGGGGTTAGGTTCTATCTGTATTTGTCCTTAGAAGCCATCCATATTCCTTTCATGAACCACATCAAAACGGAATATCCGACAAAAAAGATTCCCAAAGGTTTTACCACAATTTTTGTTTTGTAGCAAGAAATTCATCAAGAGTGCATGGGTGGGATTTATTGCTTCCAATCCCCAACGACCTAGACAGTGCAGACCCACCTTGCAAAAACGTTTCGTATTAGTCATCCCAAATCTTGGGACAGACACTCTCTTCTGTTTCTGCCATTAATATCATTATTATCATTATTATTATTTTACAGTTAGCACAGTACCGGCTTGAGGCCTATGAAGTGTAACCCAGGAGAAGAGGGGAGAGAGAGAGGGGAATATATGTATATACATGTATATATATATATATATATATCATAATGCCTATGTAGAGAAAAGGAAACAGAATGCAGGGTGTGTTTCTGTGAGAGATAATTTGACAATGTTATCACCACAGTTGTGTGATTGAGTGCATTAGCTCACATTAAATTACATTGTATCAGAAGAATAATAACTATCCGTTCTACACACTAGTTATCTACGGTAGATGTAAACGTACTATGGATATTAGAGTCTGCTTCATAACACATTCGTATGTAACAGTACATTTTAGAGCAAGCTCATTCCAAATTTGCTTAAACTTTGATGTTCAAGGGATTCCACTGTTCCGTGGAGAATATACTCGGGAGCTTGAATTGAGGAAGGTCTCATTCATAACTTAGATTCTTATTCGGAGCCGAAAAGAAGTTATTCTAAAGACGGAAAGGGTATGATACACATTATAAACATCACTCAAAGACAGGAGGTCGCTTGTAATGTACAAGTATAATGCAGATTGTACAGCCAGGTGACAACTTTGTCGTCATGATCTTGTATACCGATGTTTTTTCAAACATTGGTAGGTACCTAACACATCAGTCAACCTTGCGAGTATAAAACGCGCGATTAAACTATAGAGTGCTTCTATTTCATACACACGATGACGAGATATCTCTCGAGAATTCGCCAGCTGTTCTAATAATCAGGTTCAATTAATCACAAAAAATGAGACCCCGTTTCCCGTTACATCACTAATTAACAATAGTAATTGTGAGACAAACACCATAAGATATGAATAAATCTATGGCATGCATGGATATATGCCTACAATTTCAGCTTTCCTTCACTGCATAGATCGAATCACGTACAGCGTCATACTCTGTATCAGGATGGGGGGGGGGGGTGTGAAGGGTTGAATTACATTATCTATCTTTTTTATGTTTCAGTTTTATAACTGTCCTTCATAATGGGCTGGCAGATACAGTTTCACATTTTTGTTTTTGTTAGCTGTTTTGTTGCTTTTTAGATTGATTTCGAGAGTAAAGTCCACTCAACTTAACGAGACGCAATGCTATCCACCCAACCCCTCTCGCTTAAAAACAAATCGACTTATCAAAGAGTATAGAAGCTCACGCTACTATCATGACTATAGGCCTACTCTTTGGTGTGTACGCTGTCACACATCAAGTTACGCGCGAGAATAGGCCTTTTAAATGGACCGAATGACCTCTATAGTCAAGGTATACGTTATCTATGTAGCTTATAAGAGACTCAGGGGGTTCGTTTAAATACATTTCGGTGTCCTTTTACCGAGACAGAAGCACATTAATTGCCAATGACATGACACGACATTACATATACATGCCCAACTAATAGTCGGAGATCACCTATGGTCCCACGTGTGTCATTTCGCGTCAGTTGGCGGGGTTACTTGAGTGACATTGCCGTGACCCGAGATGAAGTAAAAATAGCGCAAGAGTGCGACATTAAGAATTCTCAGAGGTGTCGTAAAGTCTTCAGGGTGGTTGAGCCTGAATGACTTTTGCTACGTTTACATCGATTTTGGAAAAAAAATACGACTGATTTTGTGGAATATTACCGTCAAGCAGGAGGGCCTACACTAGTACCACCGAGTTGTATGTTGAGAAATGAAAAGTTCAATCGATAATCAACAAAATCAGAATTGTGAGCACGATGATATGGCTCATAGTAGTAATATTTCAGATGCTTACATGTTTAATTCATTATAGTTTTGTGGGTAGACCTTAAGGCAATCTTGGAAAAACAAATCGAACACCATGGTTTTGTAATAATTGCTGTCGCATATCAAAATGTCAAATTCACCCTGTCACCCGACAGAAAGATATATCCCTACAAATGCTTAAATTACGGTTAGAAATGACATGATTGCATTCCTCAATAAAAGCTTCAAATTACAAGAGTTATAATGTTTCTCCGACCCTGATCCGTCATCTGCCAAAAACTACAGAAACAGAATAAGGGGCTGTAGTGTAAAAGTATAGGGCTTCCAACGAAAACTGCACATCTCTGTCTCCCCTCTATTCACTCGATTTGACATGTCCACTTGATGTGTTTGTATGACGAAAAATGACGGTGAACTTTGAACAATTTCATGGCTTTCATGCTCAAACCCACTTTTAGATATAACAGACGAAGGTGTTCTGATAAATACAATGCCTATGCAGTAATGGTTGGGGAGATTTCTATGATACAAACATGCAGAGTTCTAATCTAACTCCTGTAAATAACCCGTTGGACACCTCATTCTCCAAGATTCCCCTAACCTTTTTTTCCATCACTTTTACACGGTCATGATTGAAAGCAAACACCTGCATGAAATAAATCATATGTTCACAAATTAAGGCATGCAATAGTTTAAAATGTCTATACAAAGAATTAAAAAGAAAAAGTCAAAGAAATGCGTTCATTGGAGAAAAATATATAATTACTCAATTACGACTGTCGTGTTGCTGTTTTTCTTGTCGGTACAACACGAACCTATAAATCCTATAGTCTATTTGCGAAACCCGGAAACCTCTGTACGATTCCTTAGAAGGCCTACTCCTTTAAAAAGTAGAATTGGGTGCAATGCACACGTTTTGGGTATTTGGTGGAAATAAGTTGCAGATTCTTCTCTTTTCTGAAAGTAACTGAAATCTACCTCTTCAAGCAATTACAGTTCCCATCTTCTCCTCACCAGCTAATAAACAGTGTGGTCTTATGTTCTACTTAATGTGGCTGAAAGGTGTGGGGACGAGTTCCCCACTTGAATTCGTTTATGCTCTTTCCGTGCTTATACCGTATAACTATGCCAGTCGTCATCGAAAATACAGGGAAATGCCTACGAATACCTAAACAGCAAAAAGGGTGAAAGTTCATCAATAGATGCTAGGCCATTTCAAGTATAAACACAGCAAATGTGGGGCCACAGCAACGCCAAAATGTACCCATGTGGTACTTTTTTGCTCGTCTGTTTGTCTGTTTTAGGGTTTGATAATGCGTCTATAACGATATGGCTAAATTAAATCATTTTCATGCGAAGAGTCATCAGCACACTCCCCTTGTGTGTGCACTTGTCTTTTTTTCGAATACAATTGTCTGCATCTCTTCCTTTAACGGTCCGTTCAGTTCAAGGCGTTGACGGCTCGCCACCCGAGTCGATGGGGTCCAGTAACAGGATAGCTACCGGGCTGACACGTCGCCGCGGGACGACGATTTGTCGGTAATCACAAAAATACACATTTCATTCTAGGCACACAGCTTGAGTCTCTCATATTACGAGCATATACTAACTACTGACTGGTCGAAACGGAGGGGCGTGTCACTTAAAGAAAAAAAAAAAGCACACACGATCCTTACTTTATCTCTGTAAGGAATATTTTTGCCCTCTTTTTTGTCCTATAGCCAAGCCATTTGTGTCAATGTCTGCATACTGTCGTTGTTTGACAAACTGCCAAATCAAACTTTTGATTACAAACATTTTACAACACAGTTTTCCTAGTATTGTCTTCTTCTCCTTCTACAGGGGTATAAAACCTTTTAAACAATGTTAAAGGAAAGAAAAAACAAAAACAAACAAACGGCCCAGCAACATCTTCCTGTGAATAAAACAAATAATTATGTAGGCTTAAAGATTGACTCGTGTGTTTTGACCGTGTGTTGAATCAAAAGTTATATAGCAAGTTTTGAGTGAATCGGGCTTTTAACGTCCTCCGATACGAACAGTTCGGTTCATAAGCTATCAATACCTCTTGATACTTTTCGAAGCAACTGTTTAGAGGTTTGGAATGTAATCATGGGGACAATGTTCTCAAATCAGATCTACATTTTGGTGGTTGGACATCACAGCCCTTAAGTCATATATTTTTGTTTCAACATACATCTGTTGCTGGGCAAGAATAAGCAGCTGCGGTCGGTGGCATGAACAACTTGCGTAGTGTCAGGGTAACCCTCAACAATTCTATTCACTATGCCATTTTATAGCCATTAAGTTTTACTCATCTACATTTGTCGATCAGTATTATAATGAGAAAGTCATTTCTATCAGCATATTTTCATTTGTTGTCTGATAAAAGAAATGAGTGAGCACAAAACTGGATCCTTCAAAGTTGGTTACCCTCCATGTTCTCGTGAGAAAGAGGCCAAACTTTAAAGCCCTTTGTAACTCGGCAGGACATTGCAATCAACATAATCCAGTCACGTGAGACATGACAACCTATAATCCAGGGTGCATTATCATCATTCTATTTTTTTTTTTCCTCCGACGAGCCTCTGCACTTTTCTCTTTATATTTTCTTTCCTTTCAAACGCCTGGCAGCTTATACGCAAAGAGGCCTGGAGAAAGAAAAAATAAGTTCACGCCCCTACAAGTGGAAAGAAAAAATGAGGCTTATCCGTAAACGTCTCTTTACGTAGAACATTTCAAGGCTGAACAGTTTTCCATAATTCGATTTCGAAAACATGATTTCTCAACAGGTGTCGGAATGTTTTGAGGCAGAAAAGTTCAAGAGCCGATGTCAAGGCACATGGTGTCCTTTTCGTTGGTCTTGATACCGCACGTCGGGGTTGATAAAAATGGGGGAAAAAAAATGAGATCAAGTGCAATGTGTATGAGACAAAACAGGGGTAAAGTCTGGACTAATATCACCAAAGCAAAGGTCGATTCAAATCGTTTAGCACTTGAATATGTGTACTGAACAACTCGCCAGACTATTATCAAAATTTTCTAAGTAACTAGTGAAAATTCTATTTAGGAAAGCTTTTGCTGTTTATGTTATACGTGCATAACCTGTTTATGCATCTGAGTCACAAGGAGCAGATATGTGACAGTAAACAAACAATCGCGCATCGTATCTATGTTCAAGAAGTTCTGTTAGAGAGAAACTGTCGTATATATTATACAGTGTAGTGAGATCAATAGCTATGGTGGCCTACATGAATGTTGGATAGTATTATGTCATAAAACTTAATATTCTTGGGACCACGATCAAGGCACATACCTCACATGGCTGTGACGTCATAATTATGCAAAGAGCTGAAATTTACAAAATTAATGATTAATTTTCACTTTGTAGATGAAGATTGGCATATCACTGATACAATACATTATCTTGAGTAGATAAAAAGTAACAATAAATATTGAAATATCAAAAAAGATCCAACAAAAACAAGCGAAGAGCCAAACAAGTAGTTTGATTGACATACTTGGCATGACTTGAATGAAATGTACTATGTAGGTGACGTCACAATTTCATGTTCAGAAATCTACTAGTAAATATATCGAGAAGCTGTGTGAGGGCGTTTTCAGACGCCTGCCAAGCAGCTATACTTTTTTTTTCTTTTATAGCTTCCAATTATATTTACATGTTCACTTATAAATAGTTTTGACTGCGTTCAAGATATCCAAATTGATTTTTCCTAGGACCAATTTTTCTTTGTAACACTTGTGGATTTTGTATTCCATATCAGTGCTCTTGATATCCATGGCTATTATCTAGTCCATTTTTGATGACTTACAGAACATCCTATGGCGTGTGAGAAAGGACTTTTTTGTTTTTCTTCCGGCAAATGAGTAAACCGCGAATATTTTTGCAGATGAATGAACGGGCAAAGCGGACAGGCTCCCGTGTTTTTATGTCGTATCTATGTCAGTTCACAGCTCGCTAGGCGGTGGTCAATCCAGCCGTATTCGGTGTCAAAATAATCAGATTGGTGATCGGGAGGGTGGGATAGCCAAACGAAGAGGGTGTCGAAGTTGAGCAAGGTGAAGTTTGTTTGGTTGCATGGGATCCATTCTTCACTGACTGCTGCCCTCCCTGAAACTTAAATATTACTATAATATCTCTCTCTCTCTCTCTTTAAAAGCAAAAAAAAAAAAAAACTACAAGGAAATCCCATTTGTTCTGATTGAGGAACAGCTCCTTCTAAGGAACGAATACCATATCATTGAGCTAAAGGATCAACACAATATGATGAAAATATAACTGGCAACAAAGAAAGGGGTCGGGGCGGGGAAGAATGACGTAGGAACTATTCGCTATCCGTAAGAGGGATCACCATACGCTGTGAAAATACGAATAAATAAACGGTATTTCCAGCACGTTTTGCGAAAAGTAAACAAACCGCGTCCACTTTGGCTGCGTCGTGAGAGACGACCGGTGCAAGTTGTCTTGATTTTTTTTCCACCAGCGATGGGTCACTTGAGGACACCATCGCCTTCTCCGCCGCCCGCTCAGCCTTGGTTTTCTGGGTCAAAGTTGTTTTCACCGTTTGACCGCTTAAAATGACGACCTGATGATTACACTTTGCTTTGTAATAATTACATAAAAACCATAAAAGTACATAGTACCAATGGAAAGAGAAGTTAGGCATCCTTGTGATACCTAAGTCTCTTTGTTATTTTGGTTACAATATTTCGGTTAATTAAGTTATAAATTGCGAATTGGACAAAATGACGACAATTAAATGTGCAGCCAAAAGTGCTTCAACCTGGCGCTGTTTGGTTTACCAGTTGTAGACTTCATTTGGGAAAACCTGTGCTACGTTTGTTGAGGTCTAGCAAAGAACTTGCGATGATACACTGTTTCATAGGCAAGTTAATCCCCTAATCGAAAGACTGGTATCCCCCAGTCATTTTGAGGAAAATCAAATTGTCATGCCTTTCATAGCAATTTAGTCTCAGATTAATGCTTAATTTTAAAGGGACTGTACAGTTCTGGTTGAGGTGAGGATTTAGCTTTTAATGTTTTGCGAGATATTCAGAAACTACTCGATGAGATGTCAAAGAGCATGCAATTCTAAGGGGTATCAAAAGTTTATTTGATGAAAATCGGTTCTGAAATGACTGAGATATCCAAAAACAAGGTGAAACAAAGAGATCCTAATAAAAGGTGTGGCCGGTCGCCTTTTATTATCATCACTTTTTTTGATATCTCGGCCATTTGAAAACCAATTTTCATCAAATAAACGTTGAATCCTTATTAAAATTACATGCTCTTTCATATTTCATATGAGGTTTCTCATTCACTTAGGAATGTTATAAACCTGAATCCTCCCATCAGCCAGTACTGTACAGTCCCTTTAATGTTGACAATGACGAAATAAATGGGCAACTCGGTTTGAGACACACCGAAACAAAAATCATGATAGTATTGTACTTGTGTACTTAATTGTTACACTGAAGGATGATGAAGTGTGAAAAATGTGGTCGATGTTCAGGAAGTACAACGACCCATGAAAAGCAGGCCGAGTTTTTGTGCTCCTCAAACGACGTCTTTTCCTCCGACGCAGGGATGTCCATCATTTTAGACAAATTTCTTTGCTCAATTCCGGAAGCTGTTTGCATTATGACACCCGTCGATATTTAATTGGTATGCACGGGCAAACACCTTAAGCCTCCTACTTTTAAAACACTTGGCATAGTGCCAAAAATCACACCCGCGAAATTCTCTTCTCACGTTTCCCATCAAGGAACTATCATTCTTAATTATGGCAGACTCGATTCAGGTAAGGTCGAACGTGTAAGCTTAAAATGTCAGCCCGAAAACAAACATTAAAATATTTTCTTTCATTGACCATCTCCGCTTTTGTTTAACATTCGATCCGGCAAGCGTCAATCACAATAAAAATTCCGTTCTCCACTCAATCCAGTGTCCTTATACTCTTTTCGTTGATGCATCATACGGCGGGAATATCCGATTAATTTGTCTCCACGGAAAACCTGCTAGGCTGATGCTGCGCGCGCCATGTGACACCCGTGTGCGTTGTTGACATTTCGCTGCCTTCGTCTTGCAGCACCCCTCTTCAGCATGTTCCTTCCGCGCTGTTAGGATGACGATTGACGAATCATTTGAGGCGTCAGCGAAAAACATATGAATCATTCTTAACCGTATGACGTTTTGTGATTATGGCAGCATAATAAAAGCAGAGAGCGGCGAAACAAAACAAATTACAGGCTTAGGGTGTAAATCCCTGCTTGGCGACCGGGGAGACAACTAGTCAACACTCATCTTGCCTGAATTAGGTCAACTGTGTTTTTAGTTACCAACATTCTCGGCATACTTCACAAACCAATGTGGAGCAGCATTTAAGGGGCTTATTCAAATGATGAGAAAATTTGAGAAAATTGGTTTACAACCCTTTTCTCGAACTTTGAATGAAATGTTTAAATATAATCTTATGTACCTGTTCCTTTAAACTTGAATTGAGGCAAAGCAAAAGCCCATTCAAAAATTCATTCCATTGTTATATCTTCTTGTTCGTCACAACTTGTTTCACTTTTCTCACGAAAAAAACATGGTGAATTTAGACTGGATGTCACTCATGAAATTTATGACTCGATTAATTAATTTATTAATAATTGTATAATATCAAATAAGGAACACAAATTTGTCTTAAAAACAGACTGTCAATTATCTCATTCAAGGTATGAGGTTGCTGACAACAGGGGGAGATATTTCAGCCAGGAGGACAAGCCGCCATTCCGTGGTGCACCTGTTGCTTGGAAGGCGTCCTCGCTCTACGCCCCGCGATAAAGGGGTCACTCAGAAAGGTCAAGCCATCGATCACCTGATCGACCTATCGATTCGAGCAAGGTGTGGGACAGATTTATGTTACCTTGTCGTCTGACACTTGCAGGTCGCGCGCCGTCTGCCGTATGATAACGTATGAGAAGACACCTGCTTCAAATATCCCATTTGTTCAAGGGAACTTTCACATTTATGCCCATATAAAGTAGTTCAGTAATGAAGGAGTTGCTTTTGAAAAAAAAAAAAAAAACGGGGGGGGGGGAGTCGACTTTGTTCCGAGTGTTCCTTTATTAGGGCCTGTCTTTTTTTTTTTCTAGCTTCAAATACCTTGTCATGCAATCAGGACTATGTGAGGGCTGATGTTTTTTATTCCGAATCTCCGTTAATCCGAAGATAAAAGAAGGTTCGTTATTCCGAAACAAACAAATTCACTATACCCAGAGGTGTCCGAAAATGAAAAAGGGTTCGTTTATGCGAACATTCGTCTCGTTATTCCGAAGGTTCGTCATTCCGAAGGTTCGTAATTCTGAAAATGAAATAAAGTTAGTTAGTCTGATGGTTCGTTAATCCGATAATGAAATAAGGTTTGTTAATCCGAAAGTTCGATAATCCGATAATGAAATTTCAATTCAATTCATCTTTTTTTTTTTTGACAATAAGGTTGTTACTCCAAAGCTTCGTTAATCCGGCAATGTAAAGACAGTGCGTACTAACGAACCTTCGGAATCACGAACCCTATTTCGTTTTCGGATGAACAAATCTTCGGAATAACGAGGTTTTTTTTTTTCCATATTCAGATTAACGAACCTTAAGAATAGCGAGCCTTCAGAATAATGAACTGTTAGCATTCGTGTGTTAGTCTAAGTTGTCAGGAGCGAACTTGGAGCTCCTCTTGTTTAATGGCTTGGCAGTAAAATGGTTTCTGGGTGATGATATCGGATCAGTGGTATCAATGCTCCAGATGGAGGGAATCCCATTCCATTACAGGGTGTCGACTACTAACAGGGATATAAAGAACGTCGTCTTCGTTTTCAATTATATCCATAGTAGCCCTCTTCAGCGTTATCACTCTCGTATAAGGTGCAGCCATTAATTATTTTCCCAGCATTGCCCGCTTCCCATGTCAAAATGTACCTGCGTTAAGAGGGACGTCAGGTGGATCATCATGCAAAGGATTTATTTCTGGGACAGGGTTCGAACTCCGGACTTCTTTCTTGTTCAAGAGCCCATCCAGGGCCCCTCAGATACCGCTATAGTCTATACCATGCGACTTCCTCTGTCGATTTCGTTGTCAACCGACAATGAGTGTGTTTGCTGTTAAAGTCATTGTAGAACGCTAGAAATGATTCCACCTATCTTCAAAAGGAATACTTTACGTATTTTACAGAGTTTAAGGATACCATGTCAGCTAATGAACAGACATTCATTCATGGAAAGCGGTGGTAATCCACAGAGGTAGGGATATTTGGCGGCAAAGATGTAACGGTGTCACCGCTGTTTGTCCAAACAGATAGATCGTGACAACAAGAATACAGAAGTTTCACTTTCCAGACATACATGAAGAAAAAACAATCTTGATTTGTTTACAATAATTAAATCAACTGAGTTTGAACTTACCGATATGAAGATTTAGTACAGTCCTTTTGCTGAATTTGGCCATAAAGAGTACGAAGTTGATAATTACACCACGGAGATATTGAGCGTTGTATATACATTTCTGTTCCATTGCGAACATTACACGTGACCTGTTTCGTTCGCTTAAATTCGCACCAATTCCCAGTTCTGCAATGAAAACAAGCAAAATAAACAAACATGATTAGTTATGTGAAAGTTAGATCGGAATTGACAAACATTTATATAGATACCATATGCATGATATGTATACAGGAAGATAAAATATGCAAACTTCTTTTTTTTTTTTTAAGATTGAAGTGTAAACCATACAAAAAGTACATGTACATATGTGATGACTAGGCCTAACCATAATTGGTCAACAATCACAGCGGAAATCAAGCACAAAGAAAAACAAAAACAGGCAAAATATGATTATCATTAGAAACAAGGGGAAACATTTTTGTTCAACAATGACTAAATACTGTGCAGCAAGTTACTTTTTTTTCTTCCCATTCTAGCGACAAAATGGCTAGAAAACCCCCAGAAATATCAAGATTAGATATTTGTGACATGACGATTTGTGAATGCGAAATGTGCCAATTCAGATTACACTATAATTACAAAATAATCACGTACTTCATTTCCCTTTTCTCAAGTTTATAATTATCATTAGTCCCTAGCTTGATTTGGGACGGTATCCCAGCACGTTCTTTACCCCTGCAGACCGAGACATAAATCCTTCTCAACAACACACTAATTTTTCTCCCCACGAGTATCCTTCAAAGTACCAATTATCAGAAACGCCCTTCCCAAATGTATGAAAAAAAAAAAATCACATTCATAACTGGAGTTATGACTCTGATTATCCTACACTCCCTTTCTCCTTGAAATATGTGAAAGCAAAGACATAACAAAACATAGTTGTACTCCATATCCTTCTCTTTCTCCCCTGTTTCTCTCCCTTTATCAATCTATCTTTCCGTATCCATTTATTATGTTTATATATTTCTCTTTTCTCTCGATACACCTGTTTCTCTCTATCAACCAATCCCGAACTTCGGACAGCGCATTCCCTTGTTGCCGCTTGCCTCTAGCCGGAAGTCATTATTCCAGGCATCAAGTGGTCAAGACCTCGTCTCATGATAAGGCCAGGAGAAACCAATCCCTCTTTAGGGGCGATTCATCTCTTTCACTGACCCTACGACTTCTCTACCGATTTAAAGGGAAAACTGGATAAGCAGCATTGAGCCAACCTGAGAAATATTACAGTACACTCCAGATTATAACGAATGCGGTTATAAAGAAATTTCGGATACAACGAAGTAACATACAGGTCCCCAAATCATTATCTTTATAATGATTATACACATTTTTGTTCGGCTACAACGAAATTTCGATATAACGAAAGAAGACTGTCGGTCCCGGGGACTTCTTTATAACGGGAGTCGCCTGTACATTAAGATTTCGAAAGGTATAGAATTTGAAATTTTTATATGTTCTCCCGAAGCAATAAATTTCGTCGGAATTACATAGAATGAAAAAAAAAATAGAGAGAAAACGACGATCTCATCTCCTCACGACTCTCTATTGCTCTAACATACAAATTTTAGGCGACGCCAGATGATATCATCACTTCGTTTTTCTAATTTCTTTTAGTGACTGTGACCGATACCAACGATCTCGGTAAAACTTTCTGAACATCACCTTATTAAATACTTTTTCATTCCTGTTCTATTTCAACAGCACGTTTGATTTCTTTTCTCTTTGATTTTACTCTCTTTAAAATGAAATTACCTTGTGTATAGATAATGAGTGCATTTCAACGTAAAGACCAATGTTGGCATTTTGGTATGATTATAAAAAGCACAAAGTGTTTTAAACCTCCCCGTTTAAATGGATGTAGGCATACCTGAAATTCTTTCAACTTCGTTGAAATATCCATTTGATTTTTTCCTGTGCCAAATCATGACATCATCATACAACTAGTTTAGATAACAGGGTCATGACGACGTAGGAGTTACAGAATTAAAAGAGATCTGTAGAAAGCCAGGAAAGTGGAATGGAAAAAAAAAAAACCCAGGTGCTTCAAGTTTCATCATATACTAGTAGACATCATGATTAAAAAGTTACGACGACAGAAAAACTTTCATGAAGAGCTAGTAAGGGTGCATCCTATTCTATGTAACTGTGCAGTTACATTTCATTTGTATTGTACACAAAACACGACCACAGTCATTAACTTTGGTTAGATGAACATCATCAAGGAAGATAATTACATTTTACTACAGACAAAATTAAAGCAATTCATTCCGGCCGGAAGGTACGATATGGACATGATATTTAAATACCAGTTTCATAGAATGCTTTGATCACTTCATAGAATAGTTTGATAGAATGCTGTGTACAGACACTCGTCATTTTCGAGCAGTCCCACGAGATGCCATCTCAGCCATTTAAATGTATAAATACAAATATAGTCTTTTTTCAACATCTGGTTATGATCTGGCTAATACTTGTAATACAAAGCACGTTCGTCGGGCCAAATCCCAGTAATCCAATGCACTGATCTGGAAAAAGTGCGGATCAAAAAATGCCAAAGTCCTTCATAGTCTTTACCTACATCGTGGTGGCAGGTGGATTTTCCTCATTGCTAACAGACGTATACATTGTGTGACTTTGCTGTGCAGCTTTTGTGTAGACTTCTGCATATGATTCATAACTCGTGCCATGAATGCATGGAAAGAAATAACTGATCGTGTCTACCCAAACAGAGCGCTGGACACGACTTTCGCTTTTAGTGCTTGCAAAATATACAATGAAAATCCTCATCTCGTAGACGGTATGCAGAGTAATTTCACGGACAAAAGACTCTTTCTACAGAAATAAGCACGCTAAATCCCAGCTTCTTGAGGACAGATGGACTCATATTTCATCGCTATTCCAAGTTATTATACAAAATATATAATACTATTTGTCGTCAATGCCAAACCATAAAAGAATAACAAAAAGTGTAACAATGAAAATAAAAGCTGTATGTATTTGAGTTTCAATCTTTTGATAACTTTTTACGACGAATGCCTTCTACAGGCTGTTCTGGAAAATGCATGAACTCATGTGATAACAGAACTGTGGTGATTGCTGAATCTTGAGATTTGATGGAGAATGGCATTCCTACACTCATGCGCAAACCTCAGCAACATACTTCTGGAGTAAAAGCGCGGGAACGCAGCGCAGCAAGCCGACAAGATCCTAAATGGTGACAGGGTTGAAGGATGGGTAATCAGCAAGGCAACAGGTGATCTCAAAACCCTCTCTGGGCGATCGATGCACGGAAGCTCCAGTCAACACCTCGATTGAGAGCTTAGATTTACTCCTGACCCATCATGCAATGCGTATACCTCGGCAGACGACATGGTAAAGTTCTGTGTAAGCACTATTACTACGAGCACTCAAGTTTATACTGAAGCAAGTCAGTGCCTTTACACGAGTCTGGGAAATGCTGTTTAAGAAGTTTCAACAAACGAGAAGTTTAAAAAATTGTCAACATTGTATATTTTCAAGTATACACCTGTACACCTATATAGTAGATGCACACGCAAGTTGTGCGCGATGGAAGTATCGGTAACATTGAAGCACGGAGCTAAACAACAGATTGAAGCATGTTTTATCCCTGGTGTCCTTGGTGAATGCCCAGCTCTAGAAAGAGACAAAGGCAACAACACTAGCTTGTCAGCTTTTCGGTAAAACTAATTCGTTCATGGAATTGTGCGTCTTAAGTTGGTACCATCCCTATTCTGTGCAGTATTGCTTATTTTAATCTGTTTACATTCAAAATATCTATTTGAAATTCCACGTACCTTGCTGAAAATAATTACATGGCGTGATACATTGTAACAAATACAGATGACTTTTATCCGCGATTTCTTCTTATGCATAAATAGGCCTAATGATAGTGATCATGAAAACCGTGCAGATGGCTATTGATAAACGCGTTGATAGTATAATAGCCTACATTGTGTTCTAATCGCAAAACGATTTTTCACTTTGTTTCGGAGAAAATGGTTTGAAGTCCAGGCAACAGGTAAGGATAAAGTGTCTGGCCCAACGAAAAATTGGCAGCTGCCAGGGAGCTCGAACCGGGGAGCTATACGGATTGATATTTTTGTGGTCTTATGGTTTGAGCCTGATGGCACCTGAGCCACTTGTACGACATCTCTTCAATACTATTAAAAAATCCACCTTTCAGCAGTGTGCAAGTACCGACGTCATGCCATAAAAGCGGACAAGAAACATCTGGAAAACTTGCTTCGAGTCTTCTCTTTCAGAAATTTCTCATATTTCGTCAACACGAAATGTAAACAACCCCCCTTCATATTAGGCTATCCCACATATCAGAATCCGTGTCTGTAGCCTCCAGCGTGTACATAGTACATGTACTGTATTCAACGAGTTTTTTCTGAATTGTGGGTTAACCATCAAATCCACCATAATTCACAGGAGATTTTATGGGCTTATGTAAATTTATTACGTACTCAAATGTCTACAAACAAATTCCGGAACCCTCTATCGATATCACAATTTTATTGATATAGGCATATGTTTAGATCCTGTTGTGGTAATTGCTGAGTAGCCATTTACAGAAAACCATCATCAACAACATGTTCCGAAACATGTCATCCTTTTTATGGCGGAATCGTGCTTTGTTACCCTCTGTAGAGATTTTTGTTTGACAAACATTTTGACGTCCCATCGCTCGAGGGGTTTGTAGGAAGAACAGACGCGGAGGTCACCCCGCTTCGAATAATATTATCACTGACCGCCTCCTATTACAACCAGAAGCAGAACAAGGGGCAGTCAATAGCCCCACTGCTACCAAACATTTATTTATTCAAGCGTGTTTCCATTTCAGTCTCCAGCTCTTCCTTCACTACCTTTGGAGGATAAAAACTTGAAAAGCAGACGAAGTATTTCCATACCTGGAAGGACCAAGTTCCAAGTTTATTATGCTGGTCTTTCGTTTCGCTGTACTTCTCGTCGCCGTCGTCCCAAACCCCTCAGTTATTTTCTTTGATAGGAGGCGCAAATAAGACCCGGAGACGAAGGGGCCGACGAACGATGCAAATCATATTTCATCGGCCACCCATTCTAACGCATACTTCAAAACAAATGCCACAGAGCTGAAGATTACACAAATTTGTCGGCTGTTTTGAAAAACACAAATACCCTGAGATAATCTTCTGTCATTGATATCCCGATTCAGAGGCACAAAGGGACCTGTAGGGCTACTACTTTCCCTTCATGTAATGCAAGATGTATTGAAATAGGTCAAATATCGCAGTCTTCTCTACTTTTGACACTGTATATCATAAAAAGAAGGCACGTCAACAGACATGTGAAGCTAACGTTCCCTCTCTCTCTATCCCTATACCTGTCCCACAATCATAACAATCCTCGCTGTGATGTCTTTATACTCCCGAAGTCGATAACTTTTACACTGCGTATTGATTGTTTTTATTAGATTATAGAATAAAACCTCCCGAAAGGAGTAGAAAGTTGTTTATTCAAGCATAAACCTCATGCAAGGAGGATACTGTTGCACGAACGTGTGATCACGTAAAATCCATATTTTGGTAATAATATTATTGAATGGATGACACAGAGATCGCGTATTACATTGTATGGGAAGTAGACACGACAGGTGCGTCTCCATTCGTGTGACTTTTGCTGTAACTTTGTCATCTTTGGTATCAAAGATAAGGGGCCTGTTTTCATAAAGATTGAATGTAAGTTGGAATCAATCGCAAATTGCGTTTCATAAACAATTTTGCGATTGATCGCAAGTAACGCTCAATCTATTGAAAGTTACGCTTGATTTTTCTTGAAATCAAACGTAAGTGTCTTTATGAAACAGGATTGAACATTGAACTTACGTTCGATTCAACGAGTTATGCTCAATAAATCATTCGTAGGATCAATTGCAACTCTTTATGAAACAGCCCCCTGAAGTTCATTCTCATACAGTACTGCAATAGAATTGATTACGTTACAATCTTGCGTGATAATAATCTTCCCTAAACTAAAGTGAGCGGACAGAAAAGTTTGTTTTCTTTTGAAGGTTCTCGTAGATGCTTCGACTAACATCTCACGTGCTCTAATGTGTCGTTTCGACGTGTACAAGGATGACTGTGCTATAGGTTTCACCTTTTACACGTGTTTTATTTAGCTATTATAACCAAATGAAAGTAATACTACGGGGAATGAGAGCTATAAATACACTTCATACCCTTTCCCATGCACTGCTTGTTTAGACCGTCAAGACGATTTGAACATCATTTCTCTACTTTCAAATCACGCAAGAGTCCATTCTGAAGACGTGATGATTCTATGGGTGTTGAGCATGCAGAGTCATGAGCACTTGTTATCTTCCGTGTAAACATGCATCGTTCATCATTAAAAGGGTTTTGTTTGTGTGTGCTTGTACGGAAATGCAAAATGTTCAATTTTACGGATTTTCTCCAACTGAGAATCAATTAATGTTAGCTCCCTATTATATTCGATTGCAGTTGTTGTAATCGTCACGTGGTTGCATACATCAGTTGCTAATTATTTTTGTCGGGCAATCATCATTGAATGACGGTAATGCAAATAAATGTGGGTGTATCTGGTTGATCTAACGCTTTCTTCTCTATCATCTTCAAAGGGATAGTACAGTATTAGTGGATATGAGAATTGGGCTTTTGAACTTTTTTGCAAGATACCAAGAAAACACTTACGAAATAGTACAGTGCATACAATTTTAGGAGGAATTAACAGTTTATTCGATAAAAATCGGGTTTGGAATGACTGAAACATCAAAAAAAAAAAGTAAAACAAAGCAATCGTAATAAAATGTGGGTTCCACACTTTACTACAATCGCTCTGTTTTGGATAACTCAGCCATTTCAAAACCAATTTTCGTCAAATAAACGTTGAATTCCTCTTGGAATTACACGCTCTTTCTATTTCACAAGAGGTTTCTCATTATCTCACCAAAAATGTTAAAAACCTGAAATTAGGTCTCAACCAAAACTATACGATCCCTTTAATGTCACTGCCGTTGCGTACAAGAAGTTGACAATGCTAACGCCTGCCTAAAATAAAAAAAAAAAAAAAATTGAAAAGGGTACTGGCATGATTGGCGGCTGCTGGGAAATACGACTACGACTATCCTTGTGCCTCGGGAGCGCATTTTGCTAGCCTGGATTTAGTCGCAGTCACATGGTGATGCAGGAAACGTAATCTTTCCTGGCACAGGTTCATTGACTCATTGGGCAACTGTGAGCTCTAATAATCTGCCCACGTGTATCTATGGATCACCGGCCATCCCTTACATAGCCCATGGAGCTACCCATGTATATCCTTAAAAAGAGTTCATAAGTATACTTTGAACTAGTATATGGATAGAATCTGCGATGCGTTCTGCTCGGGGGGGGGGGGGGGATATCATCACTTTTTTTGTCAGTAATTTCACTGAGAACTTTGCTTTCAGCCAATCACATGCCATAATTTCAGTAGTTTTTCAGCAGCTAACTGTTGTCAGTGCCTGACAAGTTTCGTGAAATACTGCTCAGATGTAATACTTCGTAGCGACATGACAGACTCTGATCTCTGTTCCCGTGACCAAATGATGGTCTCACGAGCTGTTTCCAGGTTAGCATGCTGTACAGTGACGGGGCGATCGTTAACGGGCCGTTAACGATCGCCCCGTCACTATACAGCCATGCTAACCTGGAAACATTAAACTGCACATTACTTGAATATGAGACCATTCTGAAGCAAATAATTTTCACACAACAATAGTTGTATAATGTACTCTTAAATGAATCCAACAAGGTTTGGAACAATCATCCCCCAGCATTCCCACTGATCAGTTACTAGCCATCCCCTTTAACACCTGCGATATCCCTTGCGCAGAATAGTAAAAACGAAGACATTTCGAGAGGATGGCAAACCAGGGGATCAACGCGATCAACTTCTTTTGCATTATCATAAGATAATGGGCATCATTACAATGTTATACTGATATCTACGAAGATCACTTCTCCCTTGGAAAAGGAAAGAAAATGTGTCTTATTGCTCTAAAACTTTAACTGATCTCATGCTTTTATTTGTTCCCTGTGTTCATGTCAAGAGTAATCTTTATATACCTGGAAGTTAGAGTAATATTGTATAAGAATTGATGGTAATGTAAACAAAAGCAAATACAAATCATATTCGGCTCTTGAGAGCAATGATTAGGAATAGACAGATGACGGTAACATGTTTTAGTTGTTTCAGGACGGAATTGAAGTTGAGTGTGCTCTCCCTCTTACGCCAGGGATTCCCAAGCACTAAATACTGAAATAGAAACATTCATGTGTGGAGGAATGCTCGCAATAATTTTTGAGAGGATGTATGATTAACACGGACAGAAACAGTCTCGTCCAATTTGCATCCAGTGGGAGTTCCTTGACACAAAGTCGGGAGATACTCAGCATGAAACGTTGATAAATGACCCCCAAGGACTAATCTTACACGTGTTAGAGCAGTGAAAGCCGAGAGAAACGGAACCAAATCTAATTTCGTTCTCCCAAATCGGTCACATGTCTTACGAATGTTTAAAAAAAAATCCCCAATCGTTCCTCCCCGCTTCAACCTACGAAACTTGGCCCCTATCAAGTAGCGAAATCTCTCAAAATCTAATCATCTCTCTGACCCGATAAGGATTTACAGAACTGTTCCGACAAAGCCCATCCAATGATTGGTCAATTATTTGTAATCCTCGGTAGGACGACAGATCTCCCCTTTGAACTTGCAGCGACTGACCGGCGAGACCGTGAAATCTATATTATTTCACGGGTCGGAAGTGGACGGGGGCTTAAAGGACTACAGCAACAACGAGATCAAAGTTATGGACGGCTGATGAGGCCATAACACATGTACAATTATCATCATCATTTTGGTATAAACTACCTTCCACACATAACGAGAGTTGTTTCTGTTCAGACTGGGCTACAGAGCTGTCAAATATTATATATGTACAATGTACTTGCAAAGGGTGTACTCTTGCCACATGTCGACAGTGCTTATGGGATAAAAAGAAACAAAAGAATT
The DNA here is from genome assembly GCF_964275005.1 of Diadema setosum. Lineage (NCBI taxonomy): Eukaryota > Metazoa > Echinodermata > Echinoidea > Diadematoida > Diadematidae > Diadema > Diadema setosum. Next base: position 8,480,031 of record NC_092688.1, read on the forward strand.
ATTAATACACTGATTTGTTACTAGTAATTAATATAGATGTCTCATTAGCACCACATATGAATTTAACACCAGTATGATATCACTACTTACATAGACTCAAGCAATATCACTTCACTATTTACAATCTACATAGACTAAAGGATAACTGACTTTAATTTAAAAGATGTTAAATTGCCCGTAAGTATTGTAAATAATTTAATAACTGTATATTTCTTTGAGTACTTTCCTGACTGATCTTCAGTAGATGTAAATGTTCCATTTTGTTGCCCTACAACAAGAGTGACATAACAATGTAAATACTCATTGTCATTGCTATTGCCATTGCCATTGGAAAGCAATGTAGTACTTCTGAGGTATGCCAATGATAAAAAAAAAAAATTGTACATTGTACGAAGAGTGCTCATTTAGAACATCATTCTGTGACCATTTCATCTGGCACTGGAACACCATGATAGTAAGACTAGGCCTACTTATAGTACTACATTGTGCTGTTCTCGAATCTCTATCTGTCCTTTCTCTAAATTTGTGGCATTGTGCAGGAATTTTATTCAGTGCTAAATGTATACACGTGTACATATGAATGAATAAATGCAACGTTCATGGTTCGATATCGATAGCTCTTGCCAAAGTGTCTGACATTACCAACAAAGCTACAGTAGTTAACGTCATTTTCGCGAGCCTGGTAATTAGGTGCTGACAGATGCAGCGAGGGTGATGAGCCTTTAAAACTTTGTTCCCCTCTTCTTTTCTTGTTAATAGAATGTTGCCAAAGAGTTGGAAACCAAGAGTTCGAGTAAACCGTTTTTAGGAAAGACGTTAATTGAGGTGCGCTCCTCGTCTTCCTGCTCCCTCCAATCGGACGTGATGTGCTGCTCTGATACAGCATTTCTAAGATCAGTGTAAGTTAAATTAAATGACACAGTGTAAGGAGCAGCGAAGAGAGAAAGACTGCGATTTGCTGCCTGCGGAATCTCACACACCGGTGTATATCGCGTACAGCCTACACCTGCTATGCGGAACGAAAATCATTGTAAATCGCATTGCTCTAAATACCGGTCTCCGCAGACGTAATGAATCAAATAATCGTGACTTCCTCACGCTTCATCTAATAACGCGTGATGTGTTCATCGAGTGGCCTCCCTGATATGAACTCGAAATGCTTACTTTACACCGGAACACTGAGGTCAACTCTTCTCAATCTGCCGTGGTTCTCAGCAGCACTTTTAACTGATTTGCATACGATGTCATGAGGTCAGCATGTTGATTACAATTAGTGATCTCCAAAATACCTCAAGCAGCAGTTGAATGGCTGACACGTTCCTCTAGTCAATACATACGAGCTCTACACCCACACAATCTCCGAGTCCTGTTTGTCATCATCGGGATCATGCAAACCCCTGAAAACGAAAAGTGCAATAATTTTTCTATCAGGATTTGAGTATCCTGAAGATAACTCGTCAGATGCTATGTAAATAAATGTGTAGGGACCAAAATATCGCCCATCTGAAATACTTCCAGACGGCAGAAACCCAACGGGAGTCTAAAGTGAAATCTTCTTAATCCCTAAAAGGTTACAACCACCCCGACTATTATGACTGCTTGATCGCTCGTCTCGGGAGAGATTGGTACATCTTGAGGTTTGTATCGATGGAATTTTAACGCCGTGCTTTCGCATCCCATTTGGGCGGCTGTCATTCATTGGGAGGCGGCGGGCAATCTGGGTCAGAATCTCAACTCGGGATGGTCGTCCTGCACCTCAAGCGATCTAACGGAACGAAGATTCCGGGAGAGACGAAGCACATGGAAAGGCTTACTCACTGTCAGGAGAACTAGAAAATGAGATTTATTTTGGACAAATATGATCAGAGATGAACTTCCAAAAGTTGAGAGATAAGGTAAAGCGAGACAGAGACGTGTTGGCCAGGGGAACGAAGGGGGGGGGGGGGGGATTGGGGGAGGAAATCGGGATGGGGAGAGTAGCGGAAAGAGTAACAGAAAGAAAGGAGAACCCTAGTGAGGTTAGCAAGAGGAAAATATGGTTGGATACATGTTGTCCATTATACCCTTTAACACGGATATCTCTGAGGCTAGCATCACCAGTGCACAAAACACTTTCATCACAAAGTAAAATGCTGTCATCCAGGTGAACGTCACTGGACTCCTTTTAAAGAAAGCTTTATCTGGGTGTAACCCCCCCCCCCCCCCCCCCCTATAAAAGAAGATTTCTTAATCGGGTACACACAATGACACCACCACCACTCATGACCAATAATGAAAGAAAAAAAGTATAGAGGCTTAATAATGTTGCTATTTTTGACGACTCTCAGCTTTGTGGCGGAGCGCGTCGTCTTCAAACGAGCGTGCATAAAAATGCCTACGGGCCAGAGAGCCACTTGAAAGTAATGACTTCAGCTCAGGACCGTAGAGATCTGCGTCGCATCATCTCACTGATGTGGTATCTCGGGTCTTCAGCCTCCGAGAGCTGATGTGTACACTAGTTACTCACGCCTTCACCATTGCTCGAATTCCGGACGATCCAGAGGGGCATGTTTGAAAACAATTATCAGGCGGGAAGGAGACACTAGTGATGCTGTCCTCCTCCTCCAGGATGGTCAAGGGAGATGGAGACTTCCGGCATCTGGCTCTTGGTCATCTCGAGAGAGGTGTTTTGGAAACTCGACTTCATTCTCAGGGTCAAACAACGCTCGTAGAGCGATCACTCTGTACATTTGATGTTCAACGTCAAAAAAAAAAAAAAAAAAGAATACAGGAGCAACTTCAATGACAACAGCTAATTCATCAGAAAAGGGGAAAGAAAGAAAACAAAATCCTAAATTTGTGACGAAGAAAAGAAGGATTATTTCTCTTTTAGCAGCGCCGATTGATGCATCGAATTCCAAGAATCCTTTCACGTTAATACCAATGCTTAGTAAAAAATTCCATACAATTTTTCAGTTTTTCAAACCTTACTGACCGAAATACATGACAGAGAAGACAGACATTTAAATCGAGGGGCAGAACGTTTATAATGTCCTCAACCAATCGAGCTACCAAAGCGCAAGTATAGGTTCAAATAAGAAACAAACTGGCATAAACTAATTCAAAATATTCACGATATTCCCTCCATTGACTTGCACATGTCAAGATGCATTATGTTGCAAGTACTATCCGTTACAATTGTTTACTCTTGTAGGACTTATTGTACATTTATCGCTGTTGTTTTATGTGGATTTTGATTTGTATACATATCCACTTGACATATATGTCAAGTGGATCCTTCGGAAAATCACCTTTGCTGAAAGGGCTATCCACCCTATTGCTGAAAATGAATAGATACACAATTACAAAATACTGTACAATTTTGTCGTAACTTCAGGTATTAACGCATAGTCCCAATTTACTTCGGAAGAAGGAATATTAATTGATCTTTTCCAGAACATTTACCGTATTCAACAGTCATCTTCACCTCTAAATCTCAAGATGAATGGATGTCTTTCAACAGACAGCTGTCTGTGGGGACTAATTGGTACTGTGTGTCAAGATGGCATAACATGAAATCATCTTCGTAGCTTCATTAGTATCTCTTTCTCTCTGCCTGTTCGGGTTGCGACAACTGTCGAGATCCATCTTACTCTAGAGATAAGATTTTTTGAAGATAATGGTTACGCAATACATCTGTGAGATATTGATTAAATACCTGAACAAATAGACAGACAGTGCCACATGATATAAATGCCTATGCCAATTATCTATACACGATTATGTCGCCTTCTTCAAACCAGCAAGCTAAATTGGCAGTGACTTCGTATTGATAAAATAAGTGACATGAAGTACTGGACGTAATCATGTTATGCTTCATGAGACGTAGTTCATCTTTTAACATCGTTCAATTCCGCTCCATGTTATAATCTGCCTTTGATAGAAAGAGCGAATCAAATACAAAATGGGGAAAAAATTCATAATATTAGACGAAAATATGCAGGAAATAAGTTAAGAAGTAATACAAATTAATATTCTCATAAAACAGTGATATCTGCCCCAAAATGAAGATGAGATAAGCTGATGACTGTGTCACCTGAAAAATATTTTCCCTTTGGCCCACAAATTGCCAAGCAGTTTTCTTTTCTGAAACGAAATCAATCAGTATATCGAATATTCTATGTCCAATGATTGCACTGTTTTGTAAGCCAGCATTGAATATATTGAGGTACATTATAGGTACAGATTGTCTTGGCTAATTTCGACCACAGCATGAATTTGTTTAGATATGATTGTCTAAACAAAACAAAAGCTTTATAGGGTTTAGTAAGGCGATGACGTCATCAACTCATCAAATTTCTATATATGATTTTTTTTTTGCCACAAATATCATTGCCTTGTACAAGCACTACAATGACAGACGTGTGTAGTAAAGTTCCACGAGTTTACCCGCTGTGTTCTGATTGAAGGAAGCTTCAGCTATTAAATTTGTGTTTACTTCAAACTGTTTACTTCGAAGTCCACCGCAGTTTAATAGGCTGCAGTACTTTATAGAAGGAACTACCATAGAGAGGTGACCTGGAACTACATACGGCGTCAAAAGTTCGGCGTCTCATATTACTATTAACAGACCCACTGTACCTTTTCCCTTTCCTTTGGTATGATATAGACCCAGATCCGCTGGGAATAGTCTTTGAACACTTCGAGCTCATAGCGTTATATAAGCTTAGTTTGACAACAGTCCTTGAGTCGTGCATTTTTGGAACCACATGACCGCCGAATAGGGAAATCAGGCAAGCTGGTGCCATTTGGGGCTCCAAACGAGCAGAACGGCACGGGGAAGAGGCTACGCTACGCCTTGCGCCGGCGAGGTTTTTGAGGTGGAGAAAAACGATGTTACAAGAACTAAATTCCCTTGCACGATTCGTTCATCAAGGGTCCCAGAAATCTGCATAAATTTTGTCAGGTACACGGAGAGCAGTCTGGCGCTTTTATATTATGCATGACCTTTACAATCCCGCAACTGAGAGCAGAACACGGTTGTCTGCGAAACAGGACGCTCATAAGAGGAAGAGGTGTCTCTTGAGAATGCCAGTTATTTTCATCCGTGCCGTTGAGCTTAAGCTGGAAATCTGCGTAATTTCGAGCGAATGTGGACTATAGACTTTATCATCGCTTTTGTTAAATGTCAAAAATAATCAAATAAGACACTCTGAGAAAAGTGAAAAATGTAAGTGAAGCTGGAGCTACTCTTGATTTGGCTTGTTGCTTTAATATTCATCTGTCGTCTGTGGACATGCAATCGTATATCATACAGACATTTTCAGTAGACTTTGTCAAGAAATTTTGGAGAATTTCGTCCAGTTCCCTTTATGTCCCTCGATTATGCATGTGATAGCCAGATCAGTAGCATTCTATAAGATACAGTACGCTCTATACATATCATGAACGAATTTACGCTCTTGATAAATTTGTTTGAAAATACATGTAGCTTACCTCCCCGTACCCGGTAAGCGCATGCGCAAGAGCTGGTATCGAACTCAATCGATAACAATTTGGTACCGGATCGCTGGAACGAGTCTTTTCACCACAGAGGAAATGCTTTTATCTATTTTTCCCACTATGGCGTGGGTTACAATTCTATCTATCACCTTTAGAACGGTAGGAAAGTCCATTAAGAAAGATACATGATAAACGTTCCTAATATCTTTATCTATATCATAATTCGCATTTACAAATATCATGTTCACTACCCACATTTATGTACGGTCCCTGCTGAGTAAGAAAAAATCGGCAATGATTGCGTCATCATCATAATAAGACGAAAAAGAAGGGAAGAGTTGACATTACGCTGATGCCAGACTGACAAAGCTGGTTTTCCGTAGGGACCATACAAATGGTACAGACATATCATAACAGATACATTAAAACAACAGTGAAAACAAGTATAACACTTGAAACTTTCTTAGGTATGATTTGAATGAAAATTCTACAATTCTACTCATTTTATCATCATTATTTTGAACCTATAATGACATCGTAGACATTGCAGACAACGTCAATAAAAAAAAAGAATAAAAAAAAAATAAACAGTGTAAACTATGAATTCATACACGTGTGACGTCAGGCGAGGCATCGGAAGTCAATCCCCACTCCAGGGAAAAGCCAAATGTCAACCAAGCCTTCTCAGAGAGTGAGTTCTTCCAGGGTTTGGGACTGTTGTGTCCCCTAATAGCAAACATTGATCATCGCTCCCTATCGGAGATCATCCACTCAAAAAAACTTAGCGGCAGACCGGCAATGACATTGCATCCAATACCAGACGAGACAGGAATTAAAAAAAAAAGAGCGGTGCGGAGGCGGGATCCTCGGGGATAAATCGCGCCGATTTCAAAACTTTGCTTTCAGCCAGCCAGCCAGCTTAGGGAGCGAGCGCGGATTCAAGATTTGCCCGCTAACCAGATTAAGCATATCGATGACTAAATATCGAAATAGTTTGTTTTTTTCTGGTTTTTGTTTTGTTTTGGTTTTTGGTTTTTTTTTTTTTTTTTTTTTTTTTGTTCATGATAGTCCCGGCTGGAAGCAAGTTATCTGAGTCTGCATCTCGACTTTTTTTTTAAAAACCTTATACAGACTCATAAGCTGCGCCGGAAACGTTGGCGGAAAAAATTTAGCCCAATGTAGGTGGGCGTCGAAACAAAACACGAGCAAGTTGGGTGGTGGGGTGGGGGTACGAAGATTGGAAGAACAAAAACAGAACTTTCGCCGAACAAAATATGTTGGCAATGAGTGTCGATGTTAATTGTTCTTCACAATGCGAAGGTGTAGTTTACTGTTTTCACACCGGCCAAGAAACGCAATTGCAAATGTTGAAAAAACCCCGAAGTGTTTAGTTCTGTGTTTGGTATCTGACCGTTCCCTAGTCAACTAAGAATATCTTTAGTCAAGAAACTAACAAAACACAAAACAAAAACAAATCTTCTGAACTAAAGTCCCCTATGAGATTTCTGGGGGCGCGGCATAAATATGGATGATATGAAAGAATAATTCCGGGGGAAAAGGGAAGAAAACGGACCATTGTGCTCTATTTACACAGTGATTCCACTGGGAGATGGCATCCGTCACTCCAAAACTCTTCCCCGATGTGTTAAAGAGCAACTTGCGACTCTACGCATTAAATATCCTATGGGACTGACTTGAGAAAAAAAAAAGTATTAAAGATAAGATCTACGCGAAATAATTATGAGGACGCTCATGAACACTCACCAACAGAAATATCAATACTTCTTCTGGATTATGCGATCTCGAAACTGAAATAGCAGTTGCAGACGTTGCTACTTGCAAGATGAATTCTATTTCTCCCCCTCCCTCCCCCCCCCCCTTCGCATACAAATTACTTGATACGAAAATAAACGAGTAAATATTCAACAGACAAACAAGTACATAGATTTCGACATTACCTTCAGATCATCACAAATATTAGCGAACTCAGCTTATCTGTGAATTGTTGGTTCCTCATAATATTATTTTTTTAAAGGGATTTGGAACTCATTTGAATATGCAGAAGTCACATTGTACTTTACTTTGTTTATATGCAAATGTCATATTGTATACTTTCGTCGGAAATGAAATAAAATGAAATGGAATGAAAGGAATGAACTTATTTCGTCATAATCCGCCCGCAAATCCTATATGTGTTATGGCATTTACAGATTTGATATACATTTGGACTTGAAAAGTATGGGCTTTCTGGCATACAACGATGAAAACATAAAAACATATCAAATATTATGCGCTCTGTTATATTATGGTCAGTGAGTCACATGAATATCACAACTCAATTACACGTTACACGTTTTCACGTTTTCAACTATTATAATTTGACTGGATTATAACCATGCAGATGGTAACAGAATGGATTGCCTGCAGGTTGGCGATTATAATCTCTGAAATGTTGCCACAATGAAAGATCTGCACATTGCCCATGAGCCTTTTATCCCAATAAAAATGTTCAAAGGTCGATGGTCTTGGTCTCAACAGCGATGGAATTGAAATAAACATCGGCAATTTATTGAATGTAGTCAGACTAATCGCCTACAATCTTATCCCAACGGTGCTCTTATTCCCCGTTACCTGTAGAATAATGTTAATGGAATATAAAGAAACACAATCTTCAACTATTAGGAACTTGGTCTGTAGATGGAAAATTGGTCATCAGAGATTCAGGCAAGACATTAATTGGTCGAAAATGCTCTCTAAGACGAGACCTACCTTTTGTAGAGACATCAAAGAAGGTAATTTTGGATTAGAACCAAATCTCGGTGAAATTGGAAAACAGGAAGAAAGTTGATACCGTTTATTTGAATGTCGAGTATTGCGTTCTGTTTACCATGAAAAAGCCAGATATTAGTCCACATAAATTGGTACACCTCACGTTAAGTGTTCCTAACATGTCTCATAGCATTTTTAATGATCATTTAATTTGGCCTTTCTACGAGATATGATTTCCTGTGATTCATATGACTCTTGACCGATTTCTTTTTCCTTTTTTTTATTTGCGCACGTTTTAAATTCTCTTTCGACAACCGCTCTGATTACTCTATACGTGTTTAATGACTATTGTGTTTTCTTGAAAAGTAAACATTTTAGATAACTAACAGTACCACTGAAGGCTCGTCAATCAACCTTTAACCTGAATGAATCATCCCAAGCAGCATCATACAAATGTTTATTTCTAGTTTCTTTGAAATCTATTCATCTTTTTTATCCTTACGAAAAAAAGGGGAAAAGTGGTTTGACACACTGCGCCTTTAAAAATGCAAGCCCGGCTTAGAAAGCGTTCTTTAATGGGTTGATGATGAAAACATGAATGAATCGCCCGCGCGCAGCACGGGTACCTGGGGAATGCCTGTCCCCGCTCCTCAAACGACGTCGCCGCCTATAGCGAGGATCTCTTTGAGGTGGAGATGAAGGAAAGTTGACGAGGCGTTCGAACAGGACTCTCTCAATGTGTAAATATCTAGAAAGCCGAGAAAAGAGCTTCATCAATCGTGAGCCGACAATCCCCGCCAATCCCCCCAAAAAGAATACAAAACCAAAAAACAAGATGCAGGCAAAGAGGGTACAAAAGCCATGATCTGACCTCTTCGAAGTGCTCGGTACCATACAGGGTAAAAGTGTACTGTAAGACATTTTTTGTGTGTGTGTGTGTGTGTGAAAGCAATGAAAGGGCGCCCGCAATATACTCTGATAATAAGTTATGAGCAGTGAATATTTTCTTTCCCTCAGAATCTCATGACGATTAATTCTCTTCACGTGAACTTACTGAGAATAGCATGGAGAAAGTTTGTGACAATGTGCAGGACATGACTCATGAGGAACGTGTGCATTACCACTTCGAAGTAGGAACGCTGAAACTACCCCATCTCTTACCTCCCCCCCCCTAAAAAAAGAAAAAAGAAAAGAAAAGAGTGTTATGAAGGAATCCGAATCCCACGCTAAGGAGACAGCACGCCGGCACACTTAACTTATTTATAAAGAAAATAACTAAAAACGTGTTTGGCAATGTCAGTGTCAGGGTACTTTCGATTCCTGGGCTTTTGGGATTCTATCATGGAGTGATGCCGCTCTATTACCTGTTCCCCTACATCACTTTCAGTAAGAAAATACAGACCGAGGTTTCAAGCATGTTTTTGTTAGTTTTGCGTGACACTGGACTCTCATTACCATTTGTTTTGCACGCATGGCTTATTACGCCATAAAACGGTGGGCTTTAAAAAGTAACAAAAGTTCACTTGCATCAGGATACGTATGCGTGATCTGTTAATGTTATTAACGTAAATGATTACAAGAGGAAAAATGAATTTGTTTACTACGAGGTAGATCCAGACAAGCACAGACACATTGTCGCTATAGCTAAAGCCGCAGACAATCCTTCTGTTTTTTCCTTGAAATGAACCTTACCTAGAAAGTCCACTGACTGCCTTGGACAACTTATTGTTTTAAAATGTGTGTTATATACGAATAGTCCTAATAGCTTCCCCCAGGCATTGTTTAACAGTATTTCCATTCAAAGAACGCAATGTGAGCTGCGTGGTTCGACATGCTTCTAGTGTATGTAATATCAAGACTTAGTGAAAGTGCATCTGCTGTTGAAAACGATTGCTTATCGCTTCAAAAAATGAAGATAGTGTTTTAACCAATGATAGTGTTATTGTGTTAGAGTAAACCATTTAGGAAACTTTGAAACATCTGACAGATTTTTTTTTAATTCTTTCACATGCCTGCGTGTCTATTGATCTCTAAAAATATCATTAGTACTTCGAGTCAGCATAGTTCGACAATCATTAAATTGAGCCATAACAGTGCTAAACCGTTGCATCGTACATGTCGTATATGCTGCCATATCTGCACACTGGAGAACGGTTAGCAACTCGAAACACTTAAAAAATCAGGAGAATTCCGTGTGGCGGGAAAATCAGTTTGGGTATTCCCTTCATCTTGTAAAAAAAAAAAGAAAACCTTGCATATTTCTTGCCTAAAGCGGATTGACATCAACAATATGCATCCGCAAAAGAAAATTACACGCGCGATCGGCTAGTTTCGAACTTTCACAACGAATTACTTTTCTGAGAAATGCTTATTGATAATGATGTACTTAACAACAGTCATGAGTTCTCTTTAAGTTTGCTGTCAATGATATTGATTTACCCTTCAGTACCGGAATTACATCAGAACATCAGAAGCAGAGAGTAGGAACCAACGAAACAGATTAACCAATGACATATAGACTAAAAGCTGACACTTCTTCGGGGTATACACCCGACATCTACAGAATAACCCCGCTGCAAATATATATGGAACTGTGTTTTTTTTCCCTTTTTCTTTCCTCGTTCCCACGACGCCCTCATTTTGTGACTTTACGACCCGATCAAGTTTGCTTAAAGATGATTACATATCGTGTACAGTCAATGTCAATGAGTCTCTATGGACCCGAAAAATTCCCGTATCGTTATTAGATTAAGCATGAACAGTGCGCGACCCGTGAGTCTAGTCCCTGACGAGTTGTATTCCTGTCTGTGCAGAACGACACCCATCCTTCGCGCTCCAACGAGTCCGCTCCAACAGTAACCATCCCATGCATTGATGACGTATTAATGGCCGTACTTCGGCACTAAAAGCCTCTGGGAGGAAGATTTCGGAATGGCAAAACAGAAAATAAAAATCCAACAGCAATCCATACCGAATCAAGGAAAAAACAAAACGTAGACACTAGAAAGAGAGAGTGGGTGAGCTCGAGAACGCAACAAACATAATAGGAATAAGTATCACCTGAATAAAAATGAGAGAGATAGCGATTATAAGAACAAATCTGAATGGAGAACAAAAAACGTTCGAGAACAGAAATCTACAAGAATAATAATGTTGATCTACATGATTGCATTGAAGACAGCGATTATGACCATGATGGTTCATGATGACAGCTATCTAAACTGTTTTTCATCCCAGTTGAGATCTCGAAAATCAAGGCCCTGCACAGAAATCATTATAAAAAAAGAAAAGCAATCTGCAAAGCAATACTGAAAAAAGTGAAAAAGAGAGGAAAACTATTGTATTTTGAAATAGGCTACAATAAATGAAGAAGTATTTAGACTTTTTTTTTAATGAATCACTCTTCTTTCTAATTTCTGTGTGTATGTATTCATGCATCAATTATAGAAACAGAAGATGAGCAGTGTAAAATTTTCCAAGCATTGGATATGATCGAGCATTTTGGATTTGGTCGATTTACAATCAAGGAGCTAACTGTTTAGTAGTCCCACGTCACAATCATCGCCCCCTGGCCCATATCACCTGCCAGGTGACCTGTGGCACTCATTGTGTCCATATCTATAAATTTACGACCAAGTCACGTCTGCAGTCAGTTCAAATTCAGACATATCGTTGTTGTAATAAACTCAATATCTTCATGATGCGCGTTTATGTTATCAGGGGATCATCGAAAGAAATCGGGGGGGGGGGGGGGAAGAAAGTTACAATCCAAGAAAGTGTGTCGACATGAAGTGGAAAGTTGATATCACCCTGTATCAACGCGTGTCTCGGATTTGACGTTTGTTTCACTCGACTTCATTCCTCAAAGCCATTCATTTTCAGATAACTTTACAATACATAAAAGGATGAAAGAGAAAGTTGGGATCTGTCACATAAATCAAACCAATTATGCGACACACCACGTTTTTTTGAGATAACAGCTTGAAACAGGTCAGCTGATGCGGGCACTGCATCTCAGCTATAATATACTGAGAGCTGCCAGGGGTATACTCGATTGTGCTGACAAACACCGCGGGGTTAAAGGTCAATTTCAGGTCAGGCGCTATGGGCCCTAATCACGTGACAAGAGTGGTCAGATAATGGCGATGTGACGATAAATCAACATTCGTCATCGTCCTGTCTCCTGTGGTTATAAATAATATGCCTCTCCTTTTCCTCTCTCTCTTTTCCCTAGTTTCCCATTTTTTTTTTTCTGTTAAGAACGTTAAAAAGTTTGCAGAATGCTTTTTCAAGCTCGACGGTAGAGGTCACTACTTGTCAATCTATTTTTTTTATGTAAAAAAAAAACACGACATAAACACAAACATTAACATCTATTATACACGCACGCACACAAACATGGACAAAGAAAAGGTCGTCTGTTGTTCTCTGGGCTGTCTAAATATCAGGACCCTCTTTAATACTAGACAATAACGTTTGAAATGAAGCAAAGTCAGTTATGACCCAAGTCTGACATTGTGCACTTGCATGAAATGTAATCAAGGTCTATGCAGATATTATGGCATCAAACGGCGGCCCAATTCAGTTTTTCTTTGCGATTCAAATCCACCAAATATCTATAGCAGATATCTCACAAATCTGTCTTCTACTAAAAAGCTATCATAAAACTATTACGCCAGTAGCATGGTAAACACATGATCTATCTTAGAAAGTATGAAATTTCAACTATCAAACTTTCAAAGTAATACAGTAGAATAGAGAAGGGTGACGCTGTTCTTTCAAAAGTTAAGGGTGTCTATGCGATTTGCATAATTAGATTTTACGCAACGGTAACACATGACGCGATGTGTATTTTATTCACAGATCTTAACGCCAGATCTACAGTACACTGCAAAAAGTCCGGTGTTAAATAGTGAACACCGAGCTGGTGTTAAATTTTCGGTGCTCATTTATGGTGTTAAATTAACACCTACGGGTGTCATTTCCAAATTTTAAACTGTTTTTTGAAGAGTTTCTTAGTAACTGCACTTCTTGTTGATTTTTAATTTAAACAAGACGATCAAGAATTTTACATTAAAATACTAGATTTTTGAAAAAATGTGAAAATAAATTTACACCAAAGTAACACCAGCTGGTGTGGTCCCTTATTGAAGCTAGACGGGTGTTAAACCATTGATATTAACACCAGCAAATATCAAATCAACACCATGTGGTGTCATTTCTGAATTAACACCAGTACAGTGTCAAAATAACACCAGGTACAGTGTCAAATTAACACCACGAAGTGTCAGGTGAACACTTTTCAACACCATCACAGTGCATTTTTAACACCTGTGGGTGTGGTCCTTTATTGAAGTTTGATCGGTGTTAGATTTAACACCCGTGGTGTTAAATCTAACACCGATGTTTTTACAGTGTATGTAGCTATGCATTTGGCTTTGCCGTGTGGGGTACGCCGTGTGGACTGTGTGCAAATGCGTATTAGCTGAAAGTAAGCACTTTTCATATCTTTCATCAACATAACTGCGACAATACTGTAACATTTGGAATCACGTTTTAAATCTGTCAAACGCCGGGGAACTCCAACCCAAGGGTCACTCTTGTATTTGACCTACTTTTTGTGGCTGCTGAAACTAATGGACTCGGGAAGTTTATAGTCGTGATGTGGAGAAAAGAAGAAGAATGTACCCACTGGGATAAAGCTGATGGAGATTTGACAGACTCCAGTATCATACGCGTTTACTTCTTTGTCAAAGTTAGTTGGTGCTTCGATCAAAACATGGGGGTCTGACGAGAATGCATTAAGCCAACAGTGTTTGTAAATAAACAAATCTTGAAGACCTTAATCAAAATGTCAAAACCATCCAGATCCTCAAACACAAGCTCACTGCAAAAGGAAGTTTCGGTGCCTAGAGTGTTCCACGCTCTTCCCGTTTAACCGAAAATGAAAGAAAATAAATACATTAACAATCACTCTCTGCAACAAGCTCTCTCTAACAATGTCTCTCTGCCGAGTCCGTGGGAGAACTAACAGCCAACAAAAGCTTACGATAGTGTCTGAGCAAGGGAGGTGGAAATAAGACTACCTCCTTATACCTTGATGAATACAGTGTTTTCTTGAATATTTGTCTATCGTCAGTAATCTCGCGACATCTCGATTTACCATTTTGCCAGATTGTGCTGCCAATGCACAATCGATTCACCCAATATAATGCCATGCAGATGCACATTATAGCCAGAAATGCAGAGCCTCAAGCCAAACTTTTCATAATTTTTGGTTAATTATGTTTTCTAAAAAAAAAATGTAAACGTGTCATGCATGTCATCAAAAAAAAAAAGAATAGTCACATACACGGTCTATTCATCTTTTTCTTCTTTTTTTTTGTGAGACGTACGAGATGTTCAAGTAAGACACCTTTAATACTTGATTTAATTCCATTCCATTTTAAAGAATATGAATTATCTTATGTGGAATAGAAAAGGAGACGATGACAGCAGCCTGTTGTCTGAGTCCTAGAACTTGCTTTGAAATCTTAAGGGTTCTAATTGAAGTACAAATAATAGGCATGACGGGGAAAAACGTATGAAAACACACTAGTAGACAACAAGTGACGTAAACGATTACTTTAGCGTTTGGGTAACCTAGAACCAAAACATATACACAACCATGGAGTCACTACTAACCCAGATATTGCAGCAAATGGAATTCCGCGCCAATATGAATGTCTTGAATGGGTGTCATCTGCGTGAAACGTGCATTAGACTCCGTTAATAAAAGTATAATAACTGATGCATTCCTTCATGCATATACACATTTCATCTTGTACGACGATGTGTAGTCTTGGCTATATCCGTCTTTTTATCATATTAGCATTAGTCCTATCGTACCGACGACTTCGATATCTTTCATACTAATGTGCTTATACCTACCAGGACAAATTAAAAGAAATTTATTCCCTGTGATTGAAAAGGAGTTGTAATCTAAACGACGTTTAAAGCCACTGAAGATTGTTTGTTGTTTTGTGCATCCTAGCAGTCTCTGAGCTAGCAGAAGAAAACAATAATTTGTTTCGCTCATTGAGCAAAAGCTGAATATTTTAATCAACGAAAAAGAAATCACCAGACGACCATTCTGTATTTCTGCTACGTTGTAATGAATTACTTTGGCAGACGTTCCCACTTCCTTCACCCGAGCCCTGGTAAGTTTTATCATTAACGGTTTTGCGGAAGAAATACCGCAAGATGAGGACACGTACCGGTTACTCCAATGACATGGTCACCTATACCTGTCCATGATCACTGTGATTTTAGAAAGAGCATGGCATGAACGATGGCATGAATTGCAATTTAGGCACAAGACAAACAAAGCAGACAGACTAGATAATCATGAGGATGATACAATTAAAGTATGTGTCGGTAAAATTGTTCCTAAATAAGAAAGGAACTCTGATTTGCCATGATACTCACAAATGGCTATAAAGGATAAATCATCAAATAGAATCCTTAAACCACCAAGCACAATGGGATCAGAGCCAAACAGTGAGCAAGCCAAGGCATACACTGAATCATCATTGCTCTAAGAGGTTCACCCCTCCCCTCCCTCCTCGTCATTACCCCGACCACCCCAATCCTTAAAAGGAAGGGGGGGGGGGGTACGCATATTCCTGGCAAAATTACTTTCACGAGTTGTTCGGAGACAAACTGTCATGATTGATTGAATTTGATTCAATCAAATTTCTTCCTGAAATGATTTAAGAAAGTGCCATGGGGGCGGGGACTAATCGTTCTCACATTATAACCACCTCTATTTCGGGGCATCGCTCCTTACAGTCTTGTAGGAAATCCTCTGGATGATAATGATGATAGTGGTTCTATCAATAGTCGCGCTTCAGGGTGCAAATCAGCTCCTTACATCTCTTCTCGTCTATACTGATGCTACCTTGTTTGCACCAAAAAATGGGAAAAAAGACTCACTTGATAATTTCCAGGTCTTCTACTTCGTAGACAATAATAAGTTTTGACAGTTTGGACTCAGCTTACAGCTAAGAATTTTATTAGAACCATACCCATTCAGAATCATATTTCTAGTGAACAATGCTGGGGACTTGAAGAGACAGTCGAATATCATGCTGGTTCAATCTTAGAGAAGAATAATCACCGAACTCTACAGACTATAAGATGTGCTACTTTTTAAATGAAAGAAGCACTTAAGACCACAAAACGTTTTGAAAGTTTTGAAAAAAAAAAAAAATCTGGTGTCACTCAGAAATTTCGCAGCACGTATAATGTACAGTGTATCATTTTTAAACAATACGAGAGATACAGTTTTAATTAGTACAATGCAGCTCAGATTATTCAAACTGATGTCGTTTTTAAATAATGTCTTTAAATTCCATCGAGCAAGAAAAATCCATAGAGTAAATTGAAACTACTCTCAAATATGCCGATTGCAGGATCTGGTGATCTTCATGTCTGTGACGTAACATCATTTTTGTCACGTTTAATGACAGAAAGAAAAAAATGACAGTCACTGCATTATATAATATAAACTGTTGAAGACGCTATAATCGATTCACATACTAGTTCAATCCTCGGTGGCTTGCCTTCATGAAAAGAAAGAAACGATTTATCTCTTCTCTGATCAATGCATGAACCCTCTTATTGACGGTGGTGAGATGTAAACACTCATGACTCTAGGGTCACAGAGCGGCCCGCCCTGCAGGCGCGTTGGGTTTCCTCTGCGGATATGGCTGGCGAGGCAAGCGGACAGGCAAGGGGGCACTGTACAATCACGGCCAGTAAACGTCGGTAATTTACTTACATGAAACCAGCAAATCTTTGCTATAAATAAACGATGTACAGTTGTGTTTCTCATCGGATAATCTCCTCATAATAACTTTAACAGATCAAGCCCTCAATAATGGGAAAGATCAGACATTTTTTAAAAAGTATTACACAGCTACTCCATCTCCACTTTATCACTCATTATCTTTGCCTTCAAAGGCGTCTGTTTCAATGACAACACTGATCTATCAGAAATGACAACAAAATTATTATAGCCACATTAACATGAAACAAGACAAATCAAAACCATTACCGCCACAAACAGTCAATGATAGTAAAATAATTGTTGACCTGTAAGCAGTGAGGGTTGAAGGTGTAATGTCGTGCAGTAGGCCCTATATGATTTAAAGGGAAACTCGCGCGAATGAAGCTCTAGCATAAAATCTCATAAAGTCACGTGAGTTAGTTGTTCTGTTTTGTTTTGTATGTCGATTGGTTTGGAGGATTGGTTGGACAAGTGCGGGAAAAGCGCTGACGATACGAGAAAAGGCCCACTCTGAAGAATTCCCACCTTCCTTCTCGAAAAACTTTATCAATGCAGATTGACATAATACACTTAAGAAATGAATACGTGCCTGTGTGTGTGTGTGTGTGTGTGTGTGTGTGTGTGTGCGCGTGTATGTGTGTACCAGTGTGAAAGCTTTAACGCTTTCACACTGTTGAAGTGATGGTGAATGTGTAGGCCTACTTAAAACGATATTTATTTCATGTAAACAGATGGAGATGGTATATAAGGCCTATACGGTATACACCCAACTCTCTGATACGAAGAACATAATATGCGTGCCGAATTAAAAGTCATCCTACCAGGGCCAGTTGGTCTATAAGAAAAGCTTATAGCTCGTATAAAGACCAAAGAAAGAGAGAGAAATGGACTGGGTGGCGGTCCCCCTATTGGCTATAGGTCATCTCATATATGGTGAAACGACTTCTTTGTCACCTTCGTCGCACAGGAAAAGAAAAATCCCCATTCAGATGTCTTGACCAAGGAATGTGCGGCATTTTGCAGGACTTCAGCCATCTTCCAGCAAAGGAGATTTTGCCCCAGCATGGTCAAATTGATCGGATTATATTTTATAATTAATGTATGCAGTCTCCTGGAAATTAACGTCATTGAACTGAACTGAAAAGAGATCGGTAATTTGTTTGGTTTCTACGGTCTAGCTCATGGACGTTGCAAGAATACCACGATTCCAAGGGACGAGAAGGAGTTGATGAGATATCTAAAGAATTCGTCCAGGACCCATGTTTTTAATTTTTAGCTAAAAAAGTTTGATTTTGTTTTGTTTGTTTTGTTTTGTGTTCAGATCAACGGTCACGGTTTGCGTGACAAGTCTGACTGAACCAGAAAGAAGTCCAAAGAGGAGTCGGAAGAGCCTCTTCAATGCTGCTTTGTCAAACTGATACACATCAACACTTTCCCAAAAGTATGATGTTACCTCGTACTATTATCGTGTGCAGATGGAAGGAGTTTGAAGATGGTGTTTCTCTCGGACACGTTTCCGGGTCAATGCAACATAATCTTGTCCAGCTTCCCCGTCTTGCAAATAACACTTCCATTGACGACATCTTTAAAATATGTTACTTTCAGGCCAAAGACCTCTGCACAACGAAATGCAGTTGTGCAGTTGTGCAATCCAATTGTAAACGTCAAAGTTCATATGAGGTTCAGCGCCACAGGCGTATGTGTAACAGATGTGCATCCAGGGTTCTAAAGACTTCTATCAGGCCCTGGGAGATGTTAGGCGTGGCTGACATTCAGGCAATGAATTGCGCTTTGATTGTTGCTTGGTCATCGTTGATTTCCATCAATGTTCATTGCCAAGCTGTCGCTCCGTTTGAATCAACGAGTGTTGAATGGGCTGTTCCAAGACTTTAACGATTATTGAACGCCTTGGCATTCAAGTCGGTCGAATGTCTGAATTAGGGCTGTGTAGGCACCTCAAAAGGAGTGTTCATCATGACGTTTCAACATGAACTTCAAGCTCATGTTCCCCCCTCAAGGTTTAGTGTGTGATATAGGGGGAACGGAAGGGGGGGGGGTGGGAGGGGGAGAAGGAGGCAAGCTTTACTTTGTGAATGTGACTGGCGAAGGAGGGGGGCGTAGCCTTGAACACTCGTCAACCCGGAACCCTCTCCCGAGGGAAGATGGCCGGGGGAAGCGAGTCGTAGTGTCTGATGGAATAGGGAAATGTTGAACAGTCTCCAGCATCGCTGTGCCTCACCATGTCACCGGAAAAGACCTGTTGAAAATCCCCGAAAAGTAGGACAATTCATGTTGAACATTCATTCACTGATCAGAGGGACAATGGGGCAAAGGCTGCGGAAACGGGAATCGATGAGACGGTGGATCATAAATGCAAGCAGATCTGAATATGTCATCATGTTTTTAACCACTAGACGTTCTGCCGACGCCAGCTAAGCAATGGACAAACTGGCATGATGTCAACGGAAAGTATACGCGAAACAGTTTGGACCAGGGCCTGTCACATCAGTCACTGCAAACAACGGAAGGAAATGGATATTGATCATAACACCTTTTGACCCAAAAGGATGTTATCATCTTAGTGAGATATCCGCGCACCACAAATTCTCTGTATAAGTGGCATAAATCTTTGTGAATCCCTCATCGCGTGCACTTTGGATTCGAGACTTGACCAAGAGGGACTACTGAGGACGCAGTTGTTAACCACACCATGTTGCAAGTCAATTCAAGACCATCATTTTCACAGCATATCGAAGTCTTGCAATAGTACAATGTTTTTTCAAATGTTCAAATGAACTTTAAGATCTGCAATAGAATTCATGTTAGAATTCACTTCAGACTTCATTTTAGGTTTATAAATTTTAATAGAACCTTTAGCAATTCCCTTGTTGGATTTATTCCCTCTGTCAATGAAAAGTAGAACATGGGGTGATTTTGAAAAAGCATGTTTTTGCTATTGAGGGAGGGGCCAACAGTTTCCCTATAACGCCATCCCCTTCCTGGCTGCAGCACATCCCGCCCTATTTACATGGCGTTTCAAGAAAGAGAAGAAGTACTTTGATCTCCCCCTTCCCTCTACTACAGGACTTATCTCTGGGGCTTCCGAGTGGAAGGGGGTAATCCAATCACTGACTGACAACAGGCGTCAAAATTAATTATCATCACCTTCCTATCTTCGCGACAAAGGATAGTAAAAAACGATAAGGAAGAAGGTCGTATTTTCTTCTCTATTTCTCCTTCTTCTTCGTCTGCCGCTTCATCTTCTTTTTGTTCTGTCTGTCTGTCGGTCTGTCTCGCATTCTCCATCTCATCCATATACTACATACTTTAAAGGTACTGTTTAACATTGGGAGCAGTGACAAAAAAATGTTCCTAGTTATTACCTATTGTAATGCATAATAATATGTTGGTCAGTTATATCACAAAAGATCACCGTGTACAAATCCGCGATAAAGCCTAAAATATATAAAGGAGATATCCTTATAATTCTCAGTGAACCATAACTGTAGACGGTTTATTCTTGAAACAATTTTTCACACCCACAAAACACATGACAGTGTGCATAACATAAGATAACACAAAGATATTTTACCACTTATTTCATTTGGTTAGAAACATAAGATTTTAATGAGTTGAACATCATTTTAAAGAGGAGAATTTCATCTTCCAGCAAGTCACCTACATTCAAAATCTGGAGCCTTATTTTTTGGCAGTCCAATGCATGGTCCCACTCAGGAACCTCCCTGGTACTAGAATAACCTGTGTAAAAGTTTTATTTTAAAACAAAGTGTTGGTTTGATATTAGAATAATCGGAGACTACGTTCTTCCCCGAATACATTCAATTTGTATTTTCTTCCAGCCCCCCCCCCCCCCCCCGTACAGTGCCGTAAAGAGATGAAAGTTTATGTCACGGTCCTTCCCCCCCCCCTTTTTTTTTTCCTTTAACAAATAACATCTACTGAAAATATATGGACTCGATTGCAAAATATCGGTCAAACTGTAAGCTCCGAATTGCCGGGATCTCCTGCACGGATGTAATACCGCACACGTTGTATGCTACCCCAAAAATGGGTCATGCTGTAACTCTGAGCCATTTTGCTGCATGCGAATATATATATATATATATATATATATATATATATATATATATATATATATATATTCATATATATATTCCACCGCACTTCCTACAAAGACGTATGTCAACATCGAGACGAGAAAGTACATGGCATCGGAAGGAAGGTCAGTATCATTGTTTTGAAGTGCCACAGAGATCCTTGTGGTTGTCAAAAGTGAAGAAATCATCAGTCTCCACATCATGCATGGGAAGTTGCCAATCCTGCACTGCTGGGAAGATCTCGGCATAAAACGTTTAATGAAAGAGGGGAACTCGATTCCGACGCTCGAGCTTGTACGGCAGTAGCTTGCATGCGACAATATTTTTTTTTTTTAAATAAATGAACTTTGAGAGTTTTACTCTAATCTCACGAAAATAACATTTGTGTAACATCGAGGTTTCGCATGTTTCTACGTAAGGAATAAAACCTTTGCATAAATTGGCTTTGGTTTTCATATAAAGACAACATTTGCCAAAGTTCCTACTATGACATCACATCTTTAACAACCTTCATGTTACATCATTACAAATCATGTTTAACTTGGATATTATGACAACGAATGATGTTATCCACTCCTCGTTGGATCCGGCCTTTAATGGTCGCCTTCATTTTTTTTTTTCGTTCCTGTGATATAGGTTTAGGAAATAAAGTGGGATAAGTTATATCTCTCTACCAAGCTCAGAGTCTGGAAAATGACAACACCGAATCAGAAAATCGGTGTTAGATGACTTTATCAGGGTTTTGCGACAACAGAATGCAATAACACTTTTTTTTTCTTTTCATGGATACAGTGCAAGATGTAACATGTTGAAATGATTTCGAACCATTTGGGTGTTATTCTCATTTTGACGGAAAATGAAGGAAAAATTAAAAACAAGTCACGCATACACACACATTCTCATAGCCTATAACTCGCACAGACGCACACACAGATAGCTTCATGTACTAACGCCCCTATACAATGCCGATTTTGTGCCAGCATGAACTCTATCTCTAAGCTGATGGGAGTGTTCGGGGCATGCGGATATTTCGTGCTGCATGAGATGACGAACAATTACAACCAATTCATAATTTTCTTAACCAAGAATACATTGTAGCTCTGTTTTTGGGTGCTTTCCTTTTGAACTCTGCAGTTTTTGCTGCGAGGGCTAATTATAAACCAAACCCACTGAGATGTGGTTAAAATCATAGTGTGCCTCGCGCGGTTTGAGTTTCTCCTAATTGCGCTCGCACTCCACCCATGGGCACATGTGGGTCGAGCATTGAACTATTGTGCAAAATATGGAAAAAAAAGAAAATGACGTTAAAATGTAATTAATTTATATTCCCCCTATCTGTCTATCTTACTCAATCTATCTATCTATATCTAACTCTATCTACTGATGGGGTAAAACTGTATCTACTTTCCTATACTTTATATAATAAACATACCCTTCACCATTGGTCACATGAGTCCCTTTAATGTCACTCGAGTTGAGGATGATGACTTAGTTTCGTTCACATCATGGAGCTACAAACGTAAAGCTGATCATGAAAGCATGTTGAGGTTCCAGGCATTAAGCTACGGACTGAACTTTTCATGCACTCACGTCCACCTGCCTTTAGTCTATTTCCAGTGAGCAATTCTCCTTCATGAACGGTGCTTCCTCGCCCTTAAAGTAAAGATTTATTCCAGTCCATCAGTGAAAATATGTCGTCATTTCGTGTTAGTCAGTCTCACCCTCATGAGAAATAACGACTGGTTGGACTAGTCTAGTCCAGTCAGTGATTCACATATCTACTGATTTAATTATGATGACTGACCCCCGTCCAGTTGCTACTTCGTCTCGAAAGATATAAAAGGGACTGATGTATCGAAGAAGACAAGCTTGTGTTAGTTATAGGCGCAAGAATCGATTGAGAGATAGTTGTATAAATATCCCAGAACGACATGGACAGATATCCCTAGATACAAAACTGCGCATAGGCAGATGACGATTGGAATTATCATAATCTAGAATGATGTAGATGGATGGATGGTATCAAAAGATGAAAGCATTATAGGTGGATGAACAGATGGGTATATGTATCAGGAAAAATACCGAAAACTAAACATTTAAATGGATTAGTGGATCGATAGTCAGATAGATCCTTGATAAGTAACAAGAAAGTTAAAAACAGACATAAACATATTGCAGATGATTGAAAAAACGGTCCCTTATTTTGACTCCATTTATACGGCACTGGCTTGCTTTACTCGATAAGCAGGTTTCAGCGGTTCCCTTCTTCCCACAGACTAGGTGACCATAAAAATAAAATAGATTAAAGATAGATGGATAGATGGATAGATGGAAAGACAGATGTAAACATAGAAAGAAAGAGGATTTCGTAAAAAGAACAGAAAAAGAAAGACAGGGGGAAAGGTGGGGTGAAGTTCATAATCATGTCGAGGACTTTGAGATTAATATGCTCATGGTAGAATGATAGGCAATATCGACTATAAACTAGAAGTCCTTGATTCTCAGTGCTTTGCATCCTACCACTGATCAGAGATTACTGACATGGGTTGCTGCCAAGCCGGTGGTAAAACTGATTTTATAATCTCACAATCCCCATTGTAGAGGATGAAATAAACAACGCCAATGAATGATTTCATATACATGGATGACAACTATTGTCACAAAATGACGAAGATAATTGAGATGATACGATGTAACGTTGATTCGTCGCGAGTAACTTCTACACTGATCTCCTAGAGAGAACTGTCATTATCATCATTGCCAATGCTAGTTATAGGTCCTAGCATGTTCGTGCACTCATGTAGAGAGGGACACGGAAAGCTGGTTGATGCATCTCGTCCAGAGGTGTACACGCCCCAACAGAAGTCGAACCCAGAATGTCTTGTGGCATGGCATCGCTTATTGAGTGCAGAAAGACTTGTGCACACAATTCAAAGTTCCTGACACCAAAAGGGTTAAGCAAGGAATTCCTGATCGTTCGCCTCCGCTTACAGTACATTATTATTTTGTTTTAGTGAGATCACGCTGAAGCAATGAACAAAAACCAATTCTTAGCCACAGGTTATGCCTTTAAAGCATGTCATTGCCCACCACGTCTGATATTATTCATGGGGCAAAATTGATGAGTCGAATGATAAGTCACCGTTGTTCCCCTGGTAACGTCTATAGGACAAGATCTTATTTTATTCCAATTTCCAGGAGTTAGGGACTTGTCAGATTTCATTTCAATCGACGCTGAGATAGATTGAAATTTAAAAGAACATCGCAATGCGTCAACGAAGTAATTTTCACTTTCTTTCTCCACACCCCTCCCCACTTTTAATAACGTTTACCTCCCCGAGTCAGTTAGCTCGTTCGTGGACACGAAAAAAAAAAATGTCCAGGTGTATACAATGTGTGCATGGATTAAGCTACACCGACATGGAAAATTAGATTTTCCTCCATAATCACATTCACGAACAACACAGCAGTGCTTACAATAATAGCTCGTCACCCTATTCTGTGATCTGTCGGAGAGAGGTGTTGAAGGAAAGGCAGTGACTGACTTCCTGTTTTCATCCCGCCATTTTTCGTCTATCTTCTGATCGGCTAATGAACGAGCCGTCATTGCCTCGCTGATTGACGTCGATAAAGAGACCATAATAGGCTTCAAATTAATTGGGTCACTCCATATTGACACTGCCTTGGTTTGAAGAGTAAAAATGATTCACCATTTCCATTTCTGACAGCCTGGTCGCGGGGGCCCTATATAGTGAGCAGGACCTCAAAACGCGGTTAAAAAAAAAAAAAAAAATGTTTCGGACTACCAAAGCCAGTTTTCAACCGAACTCTATATGCCTGGAAATCAATAAACCATGTTGAACACAACATGATTTGCATCTACTTTGTTTATCTCCTTTTCCTTTATTTTCATACTCGCTGCATTGATTGATCATAGGCATGCGACTTGTGAAAAGCTACGGAAGGGGGGGGGGGGGCAAAGATCTTTTAATCTCAGAAGAGTACGTGGATTTTCAACAGATGACTTCTCGAAAATTTGTTTATTATCAGGTGAAAATCCTCTCGCACTCCACTAATCTAAGTACGTTCTTTTGTCTTTTATTTTCTTTATGTTCTCCCAACAAACGACGGATGCCCTCCCCGTCAAATATTGCCATATTTAAGCCGGGGATCTGCGGCAAATTGTGGAAATATCTACCTCTTCCCGTTTGGAAATAATTTGAACTAATGCCATGAGCCTAATTCCTGCGGCAACGCAGGTTTATATAAGGAAACATCGCCTCCCACTTCCTTACAAAAGATAATTAATGACACACGAAACGGTGCAATACAACATCGAAAGATGAATGACAAAAACCTAATAATATCCAGCTTCTCTCGCTCACTAAATCAAATGGTTTACCTCAGCCAACTCGTTAAATGTGTTTACACGTAGCAACAATCACTCATCGATATTTAAAGCCCTCCCAATTTTAGTAATAATATGACATTTACAATATGTACTTGGTAGTTGTGAATTGCCCAACTCAACGGAATTTAGCAATTCCTTTTATACTTGCCCCATGACCGTTTTTTTTTTTTTGTCAACGTAGTATGCTACACATACATGACCAATTATTTAGAATGTTCTAGATCATCCTAAGTCTAGAGCTGTTAAGGTTTACCTCTGTAAGAGCGAAAGCGTACGTTGTGTATGCCTCTTCAAATTGTACATGCACCTTTATACATGACGTTGAATACTGTATCACTTCAAACATTATTATTTGCCCAGCTCGCATAGCTTTATGAATGTTTAAACAGCAAAGACAGTGTTCTTGTTACTTAACCTGTTGCCTCTAATATGCCGCAATTTCCCATCTAAAGAGTTCATGTATGGTTCATCGAGTTCTTGTTGGCCAAGGGTTAAATGAACGAGCGGGAGGTGTTTTCACAGGTGCTGTTTGTTATTCCCAAGATTCGTTAATCCAAAAATGAAATAAAGTTAGTTTTTCCGAAGGTTCCTTATTTCAATACACGCAAATTCGCTTTAAATAGATGTTCGTTCATCGGAATAAAAAAAAATGAAATCGGGTTCATTAATCTCAACATAATATGTTGCGTCGTTCCGAAGGTTCGTCAATCCGAAAATGAGAGAAAAAAAAAAGAAGGTGCGTACTTAGGAACCTACGAAATTACAAACATGTTACGTTTTCTGATTAACTAACCTTCGTAATAACGAGCTATAACCGTTTTCACAGATCATTACACATTTTACATGTGTTAACTACCTTGTCCAAAGCATACTGCTTGGAGGACGCCATGAGCTTTGAGTATCATACGAAACAACGGATATTTATAATTCTCTTAAGAAAGCTATCCTGACGTAACCTGTCATCCACTTCCGAAAGTTACGGGTCATGAAATCAAGAGATTTCGCGTACTTACAAACCATTTATATAGACCTAAATATTTATGAGAATCTAAGTATACAGAAAGACTTCGATCTTCATTTTTTTTCCAAGTGTTATCAAAGTTATAATTGAAGACTCGAAGACGCGTTCTCTGTTTTCTTGTTTTATCGTTGTTGCTTGATTGTTTGCGCGATAAAAGTGCTTTTTATTTCAATTTTCTTCTGAATTACGTTAACTCATCCTTTAAATCATTATGACGGAGAAAGTGTCAACAGACAATTGCCAAATTTTCATGGACGCTTTCCTCCCAATGACGGGAACTGTCAAAACACCCCAAAGCTGAAGGCGTCGTTTTCATGGGAGGGCAGTGGTTACTGTATACACAATTACTCACAGTTACCATAGTTACTCGGTGTTCTGACGTGTGTATATAGTATGCATAATGGGTACAACAATGTGTAATGATGAGTGCATGCATGTGTTCTCACATGTGTTCTCACATGCATTTATGCGTGCGTGCGTGATTGTGTGTGTGTGCGTGAGTGTGTGCGTGCGGGCCTGTGAGTGCTATGTGTGTATCATAATGTGTTTTGGCAATTTCTAGCCTTGAAAAGAAACATATGTTACAGAAAATATATATCAAGATGAAGATCGGCTTTGAGGTCTTCAAACATTGGTAGTGTAAATAGTTGGCTCGGAATCAAACGCAAAGCGTCAAAATCCCGATAAAAAGTAAAGTGGTTATCCACCAGACGGAGCCATGTTCAAAGCCTTTGAGGATATTTGCATCTCGAAGTGACCGGGTTCATTAGTTCAAAACTTCCACTACAGAGTTAGTTTTAATTGTAGAGTGAACGCAATGTTCAGGAGGGAAAATGATTCTTGGTTGCCGATTTGACACCACCGGAGACTGCTAATTTTCATTCAAAGGAATGAACGTTAACATCAGCTGTGGCAGTATCGTCAACGAGGTAGTTTGGAGTTCATGACCTATGCATCATAACGTTCATCATCTTGAAAGGTTTATCATCTCATGACCACTCCCATTATTTTGATGTCATTGCAATTCCATCGCTGGAAAATGGAAACAAACATCCATTCACAATCGATTCGCCACCTCGCTTCGATCCATCATTCGTAATTCACTACCGCCCAGTCTTCGAAATTCACAATTATCTAATTGGACTTTCAAGAAACAAGCAAGAAAGCAAGCAAACAAACACAAACAATAACAATGATAAAAATTGCATGTTAGAAGCTTTCATCTTTTTGTGATGGTAAAGTTAACAAGAAACCATCTTCCCTTTTCTGACTGCCATTACATGGCTCAAAGAATTCGTATTCCCTGGCTGCGAATTTCGGCAACGATGACTTCAGTTCTGCTCACTTTAACATTATTATGAAGTCATCTCCTTTCCCGCCAAAAACGATTACGCAGTGCTGGAAAGGGGGTTAATCTCATTGGCTGAGGAGTGATTGTCTCATAGTCGTTAAAGGACAGGACAGATTACTGCGTAGTTTGAAAAGGTTTTGTATTATCACAGATAGTGGGGTACATGTATGCGTGTGTGTGTGTGTGTGTGTGTGTGTGTGTGTGTGTGTGTGTGTGTGACAGAGAGAGAGAGGCGAGGTGGGGAAGGGAATACTCAGTAGAGCAAAATGGAAGTACAATGTATACATAAACGTCTATAGATACAGAAAATCCTCTCCCATCCCCCGCGTTTCCGTCAAGAAAGCAGAGTTTATCGAATTTCAGTTCAAGCTGACCCTATAGGCCTCCAGAAAGAAATAAGGCATAATATAGTGATCGCTTTGAAAGCTTCATATATAATTTGTGATTCATTTTATTTTGATGATAAGGAAAAGTCAATTTCGTACCATTGTGTTCATTCACATATACAAATTAACATGATATAGCAAGACGGCAAAACGTATTGTTTTTAATAGAATGTTGATATGACGGAAAATCTTTGGCAGGACAGTTTTGACACAAGTAATGCTTGACGCGGAAGAAGCCCTGAAGATGAAAAAGTAGACAATAATTATAATATGGTATCTATCTGTACAATTATTTATTTCAAAAGGTTTTAAAATCAAACAAGTATTTCCCCAATGGGCTCGAAAACAGTGCAACAGATTACTCATTAAGTTCTTGTGAAGGTGTGGTTTGGGATGATGGGTGACTGTGTCGTGCGTGCATGTGGTCATTTTGTGAAGGTGAGTGCGTGTGTGTATGTGTGTGCGCGTGTCTGGATGGGTGTTTGCTTAAAAAACAGTGTACTGAAGATGCGGTGATGGCCTGGCCAATTTACGGACATGACACGGTTTGGGAGCGGGAATTGTGATTCACTGGACTCGCCTTAACCGCAAGGTGATCATCGAGGGAAAAAACAAAAGCAAAAATTCACAAACGGCAGAAGAAAACTCCCCCCCCCCCTCTCTCTCTCTCTCTTCTTTTCTCTGTTTTAAATGTTTGTCGGGTAACAAAACTACTAAACGAAGTCATCATTGCCGACAGTTTTGCCCTTGACATGGTGGTAATGTGTCAGACCGA
Organism: Diadema setosum; assembly: GCF_964275005.1. Lineage (NCBI taxonomy): Eukaryota > Metazoa > Echinodermata > Echinoidea > Diadematoida > Diadematidae > Diadema > Diadema setosum. The sequence continues at coordinate 8,509,173 of NC_092688.1, forward strand.
TTGACTGGGTGAGACCGCAAGTGCCCGCTGTCGCCTGCAGGAAATTCCAAAAATCGATTCTAATCGAATGATCTACTCGAGATAAATCTATAACTGTAATGGAGTGCATGACGAGCCAAAGGTTCAATAGACGCCGAGGAGAGCAAAGAGTCAAGTTCAACTTAAAGTTCCACTGAACACGCGGAACTATAGTGGTACTTTTAAAGGGCAACCTATAGCACGGACAATATTTATTTGGTGAACAGACTATGAGGTATTAAAATTGCAGTAGATAAAACAAAGGAACACCATGGGTGCGTGTGTGTGTGTGTGTGTGTTTGTGTGTGTGTGTGTGTGTGTGTGTGTGTGTGCAGTGAGGGAGGGGGAGAAAGACCACACACCGACGGATAGTGCAGATAAAGTCGATATTGGCTTCGAGTAAAGATGGCAGACGATCAAACGGAAGTCAATACCGCCATTTTCGTTTAAATTCTTCGATGGAAAATCAGTATTAATTTGCTATACTGGTCTCCTGCACTATCCCCCTTCATGTTTCATTTCACTTCGCCGCATTTATTAGAGAGAAAAACTCTGGAGATATCAAGCACGAGAAAAAATAATTAGAAAATACAAAAAAAAAAAACTCAATTACTCAAGAACTCAGGTATTATGGTCAGCTTGATAAATACACTTGAACATCCGGGAATGCTTAATCAAAGACCCGGATGGTGTTTACAAGCTCTACGGGCTCACCCGTGAGAAAGTCGTCAGTTTCACACATAAGCCATGTCAGACACATCGACTTAATTATGAAACGCAATCGGTTGTAGTACGACGCTGAGAGAAAGGGAGAGCAGGAATACAAAAAATGGAGAGAAATAAATAAAAATGAATGAAATAAATGTATGTCAAGGTTATAGTGTGGTTGGAGAAACTGGATAGTAGAGCCATATATGGCTCATTTTTGATCAACTATATCTAAACGAACTTTGCGTCAGATTCGTGAGATCGAACAAAAAAAAAAAGGCAAAGGTATACTCGTAGATCAAGGTATACACCATCGCTGTTATATAGGTAAATACGTCTGTAAAGTTTCACAATAAAACTTCGTCCTTTTGTTGCTAAGCCTTTTGTTGCTAAGGTCATATCTTGGGTCATCATCAATGCGGACAAGGACTGCGACCAGTATTACGGAAATGCTTAATTCTATTGACCTTTGCAGTATCATTTCATTAGGATATAACGCCATTGCATGTGCATTGTCAATAATTCTATGGGGATTGGAATGGCACCTGATGTGATGATAATACTGCTCAATGAAATTTCATCTTTCAGTATGTCGCACAGTAAAAGAAGAAGTAGAAACAACAACAATGGCTAATGGACGCGATATAATGTGCTGTATAGCAGCTTGGAGCGTCGTCCATAATTAGAGAGAGGGTTCATGTTTTCCCATCATCGACAACAGTACCTCCGTCCCGACTCGCTTGAAATGACGAGAAATTGCACATCTTAATAATACTCGTGTGTAAAAGACCAATAAAGTAATTGGGATATGGACATTGTAAACTTCTCCTAACTTTTCGGAATTGTGGGCACAATGATGTCAGACTTTATTCTAGAACAAATGAAAAAAAAAATCATCATTAATGGCGACTGGTACACGCCTCATTTAATTGGGAAAATAAAAACCAAACACTTCTGATTTCTGATTGAACTTTCACTCTAGCAGTCGACCTGACCCAAATTATTATAGGGTATATCGATATAGGTCCTACTTGGCGTCTTAGGTAGACAGTTCCACTGAAACATCTTCAGCTGAACTTGGACGGGAATCGGGACAACTCGCAGAATTAGGACACCAGCAACGTGCAAGCACAGAAATTAGAAGTTTATTGCAGATGCTACACGGGATCTTCCGGGTATCACACTGGCACTTAATTAGTCCAAGGCTGTCAGGTACACATGCCACGACTCTTACGAAACCGCTATATTTGGAGCGGGAAACAGATAAATGACTAATGCGAATGTCTGCTGACCTGGAAGGTATATAGGTGTTTGCACGTACACGTAGGCGACTAAGTACTGTACCCCCAACATTTCACAACATGCGATCGTTCCCATTGAACTACCTTTTGCGCGGGTCTTTGCCTGACGTACTCTACGTCTCTATAGTTCTTCAAAGATCCATGAAGAGGGGAATATTGTTTGCTTCTCATCATTACAGATTATATCATATTCATTTATTGCTCTTGTCACTCAATTCAACTGGGTACACTGCAAATTCAGCACTCTTTATCAGATAGGAATGCGGCCGTATACGTCTAAAAGGTGATCTCCCATGATTCATTCACGAATGGCAAAGAATCCTGCATCATAGTTGGTTAATTTCAATAAATCCAATCACACAACGGAACCTAAGCCTCGTCTTCCTACGCTTGTCACGCATATTGTCATAAGGTATGATGTCATCAATCGATACTGCTATCAAATTTTAAAAGTAAGAACATGCAGCATTTGCCAGACACACTTTCACATCCGGGTCTCTCTATATCTATTGATTGATGCCGAACTTTATGACAAGCGAGAAACCTAGGCCTAGTTACATGACTTCATAGCCAAATTGCCATTAGTTAGTGGAGAAACTATTATTGTCGTGTTATAGCGCCTATTACTCCTTACCTTGGTCATAATAGCTTCTAACTGATTGAAAGAAAACCCTGGAGTATGGTTCTGAACTCCTCTTTTTATACGTTTTCGTTTGTGTTTACTTCAAAACCTGAATTATTTCCTCAATAAACACAGAGCACTTCGAATTTGATGTTTGAATGATTAAAGGTATACAGGCTATATTGTGTTCAAATGACTGCCCCAAATAGACCGCCATTTATCTTCCCTTCACTGTTCCCATATCAATCTCCGTCACAATTCTGCTCATTGCGAAAAAAAAATATGACATCCCACACTTTAATATATAATTATTTTAACCCATCAAAACTATCGACCAATTATCTCGGGGTCCATCAATGTCAACGGAAAGGAAAATTATGTCCAGTCGTCCCACGCTGCGCCATTAGCTTCCTATCGTTATTACACGTGAAGGTAAGAATTCCACTTCAACGACATTTTCAGGTTATTTTATCACACAGAACCTCGATCCGAATATATCCCGTAGTTTACCTCGAAGCGTTCTATAATCATGCATCTGTTCTCTCTGAAAACCTGTCATACCTATAAATTATTGGAATATGAGATTTATGATAAACTGTGCCCACATTGCGTGACTGAACTCTGACCCCATTTCATAAAAGATGTTAGGATGACAAGTTTTGGTGGAATGACAACTTTCAATAGCAACAGTCAATCAGGAAAGTGGATTCTTGTCGTTACTATGACAATTGTCATTCCAGCAAGAGTTGCTATCATATCAACTTTTTTTCTTTTTTTTTATGAAATGGGGCCCAGATTTCACTAGTTTGTCGGTCAACTTACTTTCACATTATCGATACTTGAAGTTAGCATGATGTTATCTGTATCATAAACTTCAGGAAATTTGTTCGTGATGTATACAATCAAAACATTCAGATTTTTAAGGAGGCGGGAACGTAAAAAAACAGGTAAAAACCACTGAATGAGAGGTCACACCTAAGGTTTACGAGCTAAATATACAAATAATTCATATGGGAGGAAATCCTCTCGGACAATCGGGAAGAAATGTCGACGTGTAAATCATATTGACAGTTCAGGAAATAATATAATCATCTTTCACCCTCTTCCTATTGTGAAAACAACGTTTTCTGTGACCGACTCGTATAGGTATGAACTAGCCCTATGAATCAGTTGGGAAAAAAAAAAAAAAAACCGGCCGCGGCTCGTGTTATAGGGAAGCTTAACATCTGGGATATAAATGTATGCCATTTTGATGTGCGCACAATCTGTTAAGGGAAACTCCTTTTATAGCCAGAAATTATGTACATTCAGTAAATGAAAAAATACAACAAATAAAGAAGACGAACAAAAAGAAGAAGAACAAGAAATGTTGTAACGTCTGAATAAAATCGAATGATTCATTCATGAGATATTGATATTTAGACTTTAGGCTAATCCATGTGGCGCTTTTATTGGATGAAAAGGCTACAACAGTTACAGTGGCAGTTCGTGATGTCATGTTAGTAGAACGATAAAAGGAAAAGCAATTTCCCCACACATTTTTTTTTTCTTGCAAATCAAAAGACCACTTGATTTACCCCCTTCAGATGACAGGACATGGAAAAAAATATCCTCACCATTATTTTCAATTTTCATAAAAAATGAAACTGCATGTATTCATCATCACATTGTCCAAATCTAACTGATAATAGGTCTTATTATTAACCAAGGAAAGCCTCTTCACTGCTCTCCTAGCAGAGGATCAGCATGCCTTTCTCACTACCCCAACCATGCCAACACTGCCAGGTACCCATTTTTACACTTGGGTCCAGAGGGACAATGTGAGAGAGAGAGAGAGAGAAAAAAAAATCTTGTCCAAGAATGAACGCATCGGATAAGACTTGTGAGTTTTACGATGACATAAACATAAAATGTATGCATATTTCTTTCTTTCATTTTATTCACTGAATCTAGATATTATACTGTTGAAGGGTGAACATCCCTTTTAAGGATTGAGCGCACATCCTTAACTACGGCCGCCTCCATTAAGGGAGATATCGCACCTTGCAGTATGATAACTCCATGGTTCGTTTAACCAAGGAGTCGCCCAGCTGGTCACTAGCTAGTACCTCCTTGGTCAAATCGGAGTGGTAGAGAAATTGTCTCTTTCGTTCTCTGGCCATATCAAGGAGGCTCCGAGGGGGTACTAGGTGAGCCTATCATGGGCGTAAATCCCGGGGGGGATGGGGGGGATATATCCCCCCCTGAAATGGAGGAGGGGGGGATGGCCTGTACAATCATCCCCCCCTGAATTTTGAGGGGAAAAAATGGAGGAAGCAGAAATGTGATTGTATCAATTTTGGCATATTGCATGACGTTTGTACGCCGGCCTTCAGACAGGTAACAGAGCTGAACAGTATTCTATCTTGTAGGAAAATGTATACTTTTCTCAAGCGCTCGCTCGCTTCGCTCGCTCGCGAAGAAAGTAACATCGACATACACTGTAAGGTATGGCTCAGGCGTTGACAACGTCAAATGGTATAGGTCTACATATAAACATGCTATGACGCGAGTAACTGGGGACCATCTGCAATATATGTACGAAAACATACAAACAAACAATAACAACAACTTTATCGCCATAATTGAACCCCCTCCATTTCCTGAATCATTCCTGAGAAACGACAGTGACTGATGACTCAGTCAGGATACATCTATGGGCATACCAAGGGAAGATCAGGGACGTCGAATCTATGGGGGGCAAAGGGGCATTTGCCCCGCCCCAAAGGAAGTGTTCAGACAGACAAATCATTGGTATCCCCCAAGCAATTTCCGAGATTAGGACAAATCTCGAACTTTCTTAATGGAAAATTGTCCAAATATCGCCAGAACTATGCACCAGATCGTTGTATTGCAATCATGAACATGCAAAAGGTCCGCTATACAGGATAAGGGATAAACTTTGTACACTTTTGACATAGACGTATATTCCCTAATTTATCAAAGAGTGTGCAGCAGATCTTTCACTTAACAAAAGCAACCTAATATGTATAGATGCGTCGATGGGGGGGGGGGGGATGGTTCTCAAATAAAAGTGGGACAAACAAAAGCGAAAAATATAGCTACAAACGGCAGTTTTTGGAGTGTAAAATGTTAAAATTTTAAAGCTCGCTCGCTCCGCTCGCTCGCATTTAATCGCTATGCCATTCTCTTGATGTTGCTGCCAGTGATTGTGAGCAGGTGCGCCCCCCTTAATTTCCAAAGCGAAAAATATAGCTACAAACGGCAGCTTGGGGACTGTAAAATGTTAAAATTTTAAAGCTCGCTCGCTCCGCTCGCTCGCATTTAACCGCTATGCCATTCTCCTGATGTTGCTGCCAGTGATTGACAGCAGGTGCACCCGGTGCGCCCCCCTTAATTTCCAAAGCGAAAATATAGCTACAAACGACAGTTTTTAGGACTGGAAAATGTCTAAATTTTCAAGCTCACTCGCTTCGCTCGCTAGCATTTAATCAGTATGCCATTCTCCTGATGTTGCTGCCAGTAATTGCCGGCAGTTGCGCCCGGTGTGCCCCCTGAATTTCCAAAGCGAAAAAATACAGCCACAAACGGCAGTCTTTGGACTGTAAAATGTCAAAATTTTGAAGCTCGCTCGCTCCGCTCGCTCGCATTTAACCGCTATGCCATTCTCCTGATGTTGCTGCCAGTAATTGCCGGCAGTTGCACTCGGTGTGCCCCCTAAATTTCCAAAGCGAAAAAGTATAGCTACAAACGGCAGTTTTTAGACTGTAAAATGTCAAAATTTTCAAGCTCGCTCGCTCCGCTCGCTCGCATTTAATCGCTATGCCATTCTCTTGATGTTGCTGCCAGTGATTGTGAGCAGGTGCGCCCCCCTTAATTTCCAAAGCGAAAAATATAGCTACAAACGGCAGTTTGGGGACTGTAAAATGTCAAATTTTTGAAGCTCGCTCGCTTCGCTCGCTCGCATTTAATTATAATTCCATTCTCCTGATGTTGCTGCCAGTAATTGCCAGCAGTTTACGCCCGGTGCGCCCCCTTAATATCCAAAGCGAAAAATATAGCTACAAACGGCAGTTTTGGGACTGTCAAATGTCAAAATTTGAAGCTCGCTCGCTTCGCTCGCTCGCATTTAATCATTATGCCATTCTCCTGATGTTGCTGCCAGTAATTGCCAGCAGTTTTCGCCCGGTGCGCCCCCCCCCCTTAATTTCCAAAGCGAAAAATTACTAGTACAGCCACAAAGGACATGTGGGACTGTAAAATATCAAAATTTTCAAGCTCACTCGCTTCGCTCGCTCGCATTTAATCGTTATGCCATTCTGATGTTGCTGCCCGATTGCCGGCAGTTGCGCCCGGTGTGCCCCCATAATTTCCAAAAGCGAAAAAATACAGCCACAAACGGCAGTCTTTGGACTGTAAAATGTCAAAATTTTCAAGCTCGCTCGCCCCGCTCGCTCGCATCTAACTGCTATGCCATTCTCCTGAGGTTGCTGCCAGTAATTGCCAGCAGTTGCGCCTGATGCGGCCCCCCTTAATTTCCAAAGCGAAAAAGTATAGCTACAAACGGCAGTTTTTAGACTGTAAAATGTTAAAATTTTCATGCTCGCTCGCTCCACTCGCTCGCATTTAATCGCTATGCCATTCTCGTGATGTTGCTGCCAGTGATTGACAGCAGTTGCGCCTGGTGTGCCCCCCTTAATTTCCAAAGCGAAGAATATAGCTACAAACACATGACAAACGGCAGTTTTTGGACTGAAAAATGTCAAAATTTTCAACGCAAAGAGATTTCACCGTAGGAGGGGAAAACCCCCCTACCATACCCTCCCCCCGCGCTTGATTCGTTCCCTCACATAACCGCTCCTCCTAAGATCAAATCCTGCCTACGCCGATGATAGGCCCCATTATTTAGTAGGCCTTCACAGTGATGTCGCACAGCAAGAGCTGAAATACCACGATTTTGTCATTCAATAATATATTGTGAATATTTCATTTTCTTAGTGTTTTTTTAAAGAAAAGAAAACAAAATTTTCACCACAAGTGAGCACCAGATCGCTGAATTTCAGGTCTGAAAATGCAAAATCTTCCTCGTGTGGGAGAAGGATACCCTCCCCCCCCCCCCCCTACACACCCTTCCCCCGTTCGGTCGTTCCGCTCCCTCTCACAGATATTTCCCAAAAAGAAAAAAATGTTTTCATACTTTTAAGGTCTGATTTTCCGCCGAAAGTCGTCTGACAAGCAAAAAAAAAAGCAACAAGAACAAAAAGTCTTTATGTTGTTGCTGCCAATTTTTTCCCACTTTATATTTCATGCAAAAGAGTGGGGCATCCGATCCCTGTAAAGCGTGTGTGTGTAGGGGGGGGGGGAGGGGGGCACAAAGCTTCTCCCCCCCCCCACCCCCCCCCAAAAAAAAAAGGCTGCGCCGGTCCGGTTATGGGCTTGTAATCGTGGTGATGGTGACCATCCCCCCCACTCCTCAGTATGGATTTACGCCGTTGGAGCCTATCGTACTTCCTTGGACAGTAAACCTCTCCTCTGTGCGGAGAACATATCGCGAACATATTTTCCTCCCAACTGTGTGTATGAATACGGTCTCTTCTTCAATCAAAACACCGGGATTTACCCGACATTCCTATCTGCTCTGAGTCTCCCCCCCCCCCCCCCCGTGCAAGCCTGGTAAATAAATGAAAGTCCGTCCCTTTGCTTTATACACTCTCAAGGAGAACAGACTTGCACGTGAACAGACTGTAAAATGTCAAAATATAAAAGACGGCGTACATAACATGCATGCGACTGCAATAATAACCAGAGTTCACAAAGAGTTCATGGTTAAGTCCGATGTCTGAACTTCTGACTTTGTTGAAGTGGAGTCGAAGAGTTAGGAATCCTGGAGATCCAAGTTATTTTCTCAATAATTTGTCAATTCTTGGTATGACTTTGGTGTGGCCTGTCATTTTAAGAAAGCTACAGAACAACACGACTTGTTCTCTGGGAAACAGCGTTATGATGTGAATAAGTGTAAAAATGATATACTCTATAAAGCGTAGCCATAACTTCCGAGATTTTTTTTTCTCCATCCCTTCTCCCTTCTTGTCATTTTGCCTTGCTATCTGACAATTTAATGATCACTGAATCTTAACGAAATGATATTAAACAGATAAGATAAGTACATTTTTGACAGTTTGAAACATATCCAAATGAAAATAAGTTTGTAATAAGAATTTACACAATTAACCACATCGGAGAAAACCTATGTGTAACTTCGTTTCGCTATTCGCGAGGTTTTTTTTTGTGTGTGTGTGTGTTTTTTTTGAGGAACAGTGATTCCTCTAAATATGTACTCTTATCCGCAGTAAACCATAAAACTATAAAACTAGCAACTTAGGAGTAGTCTGTGAGCGATTTCATCGTATACGTGGTATTATCATATTATTATTATTATTATTATTATATCAAAATATGTGATATTTTGCTTTCCACCTAACACAATACGCAAGGGCACTTGTCACTTGGATAAATTTTCTAAGGAATCTCTCAAAACGAGACATGACCATCGTATCGACCTAAAAAGAGAAGGTAAGCCAAAAGAGAAAGTGTGCAAAGCGACGGATATTACGTAATATTGTAAACTAAGCAACTGCCAACACATGGCTGCAGAAAAGTTGCGAGAGTTCAGATTCCTGTTGCTGACCAGCGAACATCCTCGGTCACTTTTTAAAACCTTTAAAAAGTATTAAGATTAAGATCAACCTCCCAAACATAAGGAAGGAAGTGTTTGGCTGTGGGTTTTTTCTTTTACGTCTTTTTTATTCAATTCTACGTTGTTTTCAAAACTGAAAAAAAAAGAAAGATCAAAGAGAAAATGCAAGAATGACAAGAGTGATAGCATATAACTTAGTGCTCTACCTTCTTTGGCCAAAAATCATCATAGAACTACCGCACCTCATATTTATACTGCATAATTATCATGATATTGTGAGTCTGATGGCCCTGAAAGAATAGATCCACAGTGAGAAACTGTGAAATTAAAAATACAAATATGTTGCAAAAATGTCAAAATATGATGTTGCTTCACTTTTCACTTATACGAAATAAAAAAAAAGAAGAAAAAAGGAGAAAAAAATCAGATTACAGAAAGAAGATAGAGAAAGAAGCAGACCATGTCGGCCTTTATACCCTCCTCATGTCAGTGCGATTCCTCTTTATGATCAATTCAGCGAAACACCTTTTGATTCTTCCATGTACCCATGGTACCTGCGACATGTATTTTGTTTGATTTGCATTTTACTTTATTTTGTTCTTTTTGTTTTTTTTTTGTTTATTTTTGTTTCATGAATAAGTCTGAATAATTGTTTCTTTTGTACAAATCTTGTGACAGTACAGATTCAGGCCCAAATCGCATACCCTCGTCATATACTAGTAAGTCACAGACTTGACGGAGATTTTAATTTTTTTTCTCTCTTTTTTTCTTTAATAAAAAAAAAACAAGATTGCTTCTCAACGTTTAACGTGATCACAACTTCGATCATTACAAAATGATACAATATGCCAATCTGACGGGGCACTGGGCTGAATTACATCACAACTAACGACTGACATCAACATCACACCGTTATCATGATGCAGCAATACCTCGTTGTCATGACCACAAGGATTTAAAGTGAGGCACATGCCCATAGCAGTGTGTAACCAACGTTAAAGACGTCTTTTGAGTTGGCGGGTACTAATGCAGCAAAATGAGAAGATAATCGTCACACATTGTTTGCAAACGCATCAGACATTCTCTCTATGATAACATTATTTTGTCACCCGCCTCGGATCTTACCTCGTCCTGCTTCTTGTGTAACCTGCAGTGTACGACACCTGGCTGGTAACGAGAACGACTTGCAGCAGAAATAGCATCCATGCAAGCTGTATTCCCAAGCTTCTCCGGGTAAGGAACACCCCTTGAGAGCCCCCAGCTCTGCTGTACTTATGACTGCAGGAATATCCCGGCAGCATTTTGTCCCCTCGTAGCTCAGAAAAATCCACACGAAATTTTGGGGTAAAAAGTTGGATGACTGAAAATCTCAGAGAAAAAAAAAAGCAGCAGACGAGCTGAGTCACAAAAAACGAACCATGAGAACCATTGAAGCAGCTGCCGTGACTTTCTCCGTTTGTTTTTGCCTTGCTTTTTGTTTTATTATATTTTTCTCCCAAGTGCTTCAACAACAGCAATAACACTCACAGGTATGTGACGGACGAAAAATCGGGTTTAGTATGAAGATGTACTACTTCCAAAGGACTACAGAATGATTTCCACTACGCTGTTCCTCGCATTATGGGCGTTGATTTCTGTTCTTTTTTTTTTTATAATGTCGAGAGGTAGTTTAATAGAAATACAAAGCGCGCCGTGTTCGGTTGTGCCCCGTTCGCGCGAAGTCTGTCGTCTGCTTAGCCCTGTGGGATGATGATGATGACCGAACTGCGCGGGGGAAAGTGCGAGACTGGCGAGGGATCAAGCGCTCAGAGCTGTTTCACCGGTTTTCTCCGAGCGTCGTAAAACAAACGAGTGCCTTTCGCCTCGCATCAGCCTCGACCGTTCATCTTCCCATGCCACACTCTGCAAATACCCCCCTCGCTCGCGCACTCTGCAAGATAAATATTGGTTTATGTCTCGCGATATGTGATGTGAGTAGTGTGGCCTTCAAAAAAATGAAATAAATAAAAAAGAAGAGAAAAGCACTCCTCGAGAAGTTTGTCAATATTTAAGAGAAGTGGTAGTGGATGAAAGTCAGGTCCAATTACAGTGGGGAGGGAGTGGAGGGCAAGAGGAACTCGTTGGAACGCAATGGTTCCTTCTTCGGGAAGCGGGAATTTCACTTGCATCAAAAAGATTTTCTACATTCTAAAATTAATCCCATCAATCCGATTAATTCCACTGTATTTGAAAAAAGTGGTGGTGTTTAAAGTTTGGGAATTCCAGGAAAAAGTTGTTAGTATAAAAAAAAAATGGATTCAACAAATCTTCTGCCCAATGTAATAAAATCAATCAATCAATCAATCAACCAATCAATCAAATCAAATCAATCAATCAATCCATCAATCAATCAATCAATCAATCAGTCAGTCAGTCAGTCAATCAATCAATCAATCAATCAATCAATCAATCTATCTATCTATATATCTATCTATCAATCAATCAACCAATTAATAATCAATGCACAGTAGGACCTCGAATATCCGGCCATGTCGGGACCGACGGACGTCCGAATAATCGATGTTCAAATACAACGCTTTCTAGCATATCATGGTAGGGGTAAGCCTATACACTTTTTATTACCAATTTACTAATATTGTGAATATCGCAATGACATTGTCATATTTCATAGTTATGGAAATTAAACGAAATATCAGTAAAATATCCCTACATATATTGTTTCTTGTTTCTGCACCAGTACGTCTTTGACATCGTCTCACGACTGACTTAATGAAATTACAGTTCGCTGCCTTGATTGAAATATGGCCCGTAGCGTATTCGCACGATAATGTTGATCGTAATAACTATGTTTGTTTTGAGCGAGATTTGGCGACGTCCGGATAACAGAGAAACCGGATAATCGATGACCAGTTAATCGAGGTCCTACTGTAATTAGATGTAAGTGTAATGTTGATTGCACTTCTCAATAACTTTTAATGTTTAGAATGAATTACCCATAGGCACAAACGACAAAAATAATTCTGGTGCCACTTTCGGGTTTAATCAGCTGACAAGCAAAAAAACAAAACAAAACAAACAACTTTTTGTCTTTTACTGTCCCCCCCCCCCTGATCAACGGAGGGGGGGGGGGGGGCGCACGTACCCCTTTCATTTTCTTTTATTTCCGTTATACAAAAAAAAAAAATGAATAAAGGGGGCGTGAGCCCGGTGCGTCCCCTCCGCCTATCATACATGCCATACACACATAGGCCAACATGGTTATGTTCCCCAATACACATGTATGTACACACGTATGCATATCGCATGCACACATGCATGCAACATGCATACATGATGTGTAGTACAATGTATCACATTTATCTGAAATGTGATTCAAACATTTTACCACTAACAACAGAGCAGAGGCTCACCTCCCTGCACAGCTGAGGGAGTCCTTTTGGATCTGCATTATGAATTCCCCGAAAGGGGCAGGGGGGGTGGTGGGGGAAGGAGGAGGGAAGCATTGGGTCAATAGGTGGCGCTATATCATAGAGCTGCGGAGCAATCTTTGCTAGGTTTCTTGTATACATAAATTGCTAGCACATGTATCAAGTTGCAAGCAAGGAAATAATATAAATCATTGTACAATAAATTTAGCAGTAAAATTGGCCATGACAAAATCGTGCCATCTGTAAACAAGTCGTGATAGTTAAAGGAAGCAGCATGCCGTGCACTATTGCGATGCTTTGTCAACAGAACTGAAAATATCGCAGAACCCCTTATCATAATACAGTACATTATGCTAGTAGGAATCTGGAGATGGTCCCTTTTGGGCCTATCATGCTTGCATGGAAAGTCTCCGGTGGGCCCTAATAAGAGATCCCCAATGACTTAAAACGTAAGCGAGGTCGTGTAAACGGCGAAGCGCGCTTTAGTAACATCATGCTCTATTTCCCAAGGAAAAAAACAACAACAAAGCTATAACAACGAAACAAAACTAAGGGAACCAAAAACTTTTGATAGTCATACGAACGGAATGCTTCACAGATTTCGTCAAAGAAGATACTTAGGGGTAACCCTTGACTCTTAGGGGTAACCCTTGACTCCAATTTAAATTGGAATAACCACATTGACAATATAACCACATTAATATCCAAAGCCATTGGAATACTTCGGAGATTGAAATATTTTGTAACGGAAAAAGTACTCATTATGTTATACAATGCATTAATCTTACCGTATATTAATTATTGTAATGTTGTCTGGGGAAACTGTAATAAAACCAAAGTAAATGTTATTTTTCTTTTACAGAAAAAGGCAATAAGAATATGTACCAATTCACATTATCTAGAACATACTGATCCATTATTCCTTAGACTAAAAGTTCTTAAAGTTGACGATATACACAAATTTCAAACAGCAATATTTATGTTCAAATACACGCAAAATCTACTCCCACTCTTCCACAACGCATTTTCCCTTAACAGGGATGTCCATGCTTACCCCACGCGCCATCGTAATGATTTCCATTTGAATAACCCTAAACTCCTATTAGCTCAAAAATCAATTCGGCATAACGGGCCTGATATTTGGAATTCACTCCCTCTCCACATAAAACAGTGCACATCTCTATTCCTTTAAGGCAAATACAAAGAAATATTTCTTGGCACAATATCATACGGTACAGTAATCATTAAACATGTACCTCTTATACTCAACAAGGCAATATTTGGTCCACCCCCTTTTTCCTTTTCTTTTACTTTGCTGCTTGACCCTTTGCCCATATTATAACATATCCAATCATTTTCTTAGAAGTGCTGACCGTCAACACTTTCGCGCTTCATCACCTGCACACGCACTCACAGGCACCACTCCTGTTTACCAAGTAATTGTATAAAACTGGATTTACACGCACTTTAACATGGCCCATCTGTATTAGTGTTCAAGTACTACAATAAAAAATGGTAATTTAACTCTGACTGTCCGTCTGTTCAAGCACGGCTTATAACGGCGGCCCTCTGCATCATATGTATATATTATATATTGTACTGTGAATTAAGTCATTATTGGCCATATAAACATTTTGTATGTTATTTAACGTTTCATTTGTCTTTACATACAAAATATGACTTACTATGTAATATGTCAATAATTTTCAGAATTGTATTTGTGTAATTGAACCTGCCTTTGTTATTTTTGTTATTCTGAAAGAAAATATGAAATGCAGAAAATAAAATCTTTTCAAACAAAAGATACATAGTATGCAGCATTATCACTCCCTTTGTCTGTTCATTCCGTCAATCTCAGGTTTTTGTCATGAATGATTTGTAAAGCTGGGGGGGGGGGGGTGGAGCGGAGGAACGGGGGGAAGGAGGACGACTGCACTATGCCATCATAATGCCAACTTGTTCTGCATGTCGACATTTGCGCTCCCATGCTACTACTATCTTTAACTGTTATCCGGACCTCGCACTAAGACACGCTACGGAGAACGCTCATTCGCGGTTATTGCACTCGAGTCTCAAGCTTTGGAATGAACTACCCATTCATATACGACAAGCCCCATCAGTACAATCGTTTAAGGTACTTCTTAAAACTCACCTTTTTCCATATTGATTCCTTCCCTAGGTTAATGTGCTGACTGTAACCCAATTATTGTATGCGTTTATTCACTGGTACACACCGATGTATGTCATGTTATTCTTACTTGTATTTTCACTTGTCTGTTATCTCTCGTTTTCCATTTTTCCTTTCGTCTTTTCCCTTCGCGCTTAGAAACATTGTATTAAGCGTATTACAAATGTAATATATTAATATTCTTATTATTAATGCAAACAGATTCACAAAAACATATAACACAACAATCTAAAAGCCTGATTAGCCTCATGTACTTGGAGAGAGAAACATATATAAAAGCGTGTTGTTTTTTTTTTTTGTGGGATAAAATCTGCGCTGTGAACATCCGACCCTGTCAAATTTCTCCCCATTGGGATTTTTCCCCCTTCCCTTCTTGTTTTTTCTTCTTTTTCTTTAATTTTTTTTTCTTTCTCAGCAGACTTTGTATCCCCAATTAGCTGCAACGGCGATACTTCAGTAATTACATCTCTAGTTTAAGGATCACTGGTTTTCATGATCATGATATTGACCACAATTAGGTTAACACATGGGTATTTGGCCTTGGAGCCGTGAATAACCGCTGTCAATAACTACCACCATGGACCTAGGTCCATCCTACCAAGGACTATAATATTATTCTGTGCTATTTTGGTATTAAGATGATTATGCTAGGCGCAAGTAACTCAACCTCAACGTATACCAACCTTCGGAAGTAGGCCCCTGGCTAATGTGAGGTGAAAAATATCAGTTCTTTTTTACATGATATCATTTCATCTACTGCTTGGTTATGAGATCAAATTCCCTTCAGCAGGATTATATAAATAACCCCCTCAAAAGAGTCCTGCAATTCAAATTTGATAGATTATATTTCTCTAATAAGCTTCTTCATTTCATTCAAATGTGACATCATAAAAAACCCCTGATTAATTTTCTTTACAATGACAACTCATTTGTTTACATTATGCATTCCTAAAATGCATGGTAAATGACTGAATATGATGAAAGGTCAAATGTGAAATGTTGCAAAAAGGAGCATGAGTGTTATGTCAAACAGTATAATCCCCATTTGGTCAGGGAAGGCATGTGCTTAAAAGAATGCATTGTGAGATTATCACCAGGCTCCATCCATAAATTATCATCTGCGGTATAATCTGCAGATTGAAATGAAATATAAAGGCTGACCAAACAATCATCTAACGTGAAGGAAATGGGAGTTGTTGAAAGTGGTCACATTTCAGCATTGCTTATTTCAGTGGCCGTTTTTCATCAAAACAGTCCATTAACAATAGCAGAATCGTTGTGACTTTTCACTTTGAACCCTTTCCCATATTCACCTCATCTGCACATTCCAGGAACACCTAGTCATAGCAAGTGAGATGTTATCTTAAAGATAATTAATCAGGCTTTCTTTTTTTATGTTATTTTCAATGAAGAAAATGTCGGTATAAGAGGAATATGATATATTGAATTTCAATTGCAGAACTAATTTTGAATTTTAAGGAGTATAAAGGAGTATATACATACAATCATCTGTGTGTGTGTGTGTGTGTGCGTGTGTGTGTTGACTTTAAGTCCCAGTAGATCCTGTGTTTAATATTTCACCAAAAGCAACAGCAAGTTTGTTAGTTTTTGGATACATTGTATGAAAACGGAGTGTGTCGTATCTACTTGAAGTTAAAAACCATCATCTTCACGTTAATGATACATTATTTGTGATTAAGGCATCCTGTTCACAAACGATTAACAAAGTAACATTGTTTTCTTTTTCAAATTTCATTCACACAGCACAAAACACAGTACATTTTTTTCATATCAATTGAATCCAACGAAACTTTATTTTCATCAACAAAAAGAAATACATAATAAAGGAGATAATCAATCAATAAAACTGTTAAGAACAATTTGAAAGACGGAAAATGAGTAAGCATGATGTAAAAATGTACGAATGATAATGAAAAGCATACTTTGCAGCAAATACGAGTATATGTGGCAGTGGATAAGAGTTATTCACTGAAAAGCAGAGCTCGTATGACGTCGATCACTCGAAAAAAAAAACCCCACAAACAAACAAAAGACCAAACAAACAAAACTTATTTACCAATTTACCAACTTTTATACACAAACTTAATCCACTATGCCGTTGGAGTTTATTGAGAAAAATCACCACGATACTCGTGACAAAAAAGGCATATCGTTAATAGTAGGACAACAAAATATCAAGCCAAGATAGCATTACAATGTTACGGCACAGACACTATTCACTCGGCCGTGGCGTGCGCACCAGGGAAATACATATAGGATATCCTCCTTGTATGGAGGGCCCAGTATACTACAGACACAACATGATTATTTCTGCAATCCTAAACTACAAGATAAATCCTGCGTGTATATATACACTTGTATATGTATATTAAAAAAAACCCCGACGTCTTATTCTCTTTCTATTTACACATAAATGTTTTAGGAGAAATTTACCTGAAAGTATTCTTTTTTCAAGTAATCCACTGATTAACCATGAGCCTAGGTAAGCATGGGAACATGGTTTTAGCTTCATTTTATTGTTGTTATTATTATTCTTGTCTTGTCTTACAAAGACACCTAAGAAATGAGTACATGTTAAAGGGTGTGTGCATCCCACGTTCCGGTCGAGGTGAGGATTTAGCTTTTAACGTTTTGCGAGATATTCAGAAACTATTCTATGAGATGTCAAAGAGCATGCAATTCTAGGGGGTATCAAAAGTTTATTTGATGAAAATCGGTTTGGAAATGGCTGAGATATCAAAAACAAGGGAAAACAAAGATATCCTGTAAAAAGCATGGCCTGTAGTCTTTTATTATTATCACTCTTTTTTTGTGTGGATATCTCAGCCATTTGAAAACCAATTCCCATCAAATAAACGTTGAATCCGTCTTAAAATCACATGCTTTTTCATATTTCATAAGATATTTCTCATTATCTCACTTAGGAATGTTCAAAACATGAATCCCCACCTCAACCAGTACTGTACAGTCCCTTTAACCTTTAAACCAACAACTGGAAAATACAGAGAAAAGATGCTTGGTTCATAATGGATCATTACAAGCGTATGGTATTTCACTGCTGGTCTTTTAGGCACATGAGAGAATAGTGATCAATGTCTATCTAAGCTAGAGCAGTATTTTACTTGGAAAAGTATGAAATGGGGAATGTATTTGAAACGTTGTTCAGTTTAGCCTAGCTTGCCCACGCCTTCCCATTATCATATCTTTCCAAATTTTGTGTAACACAGACCAGTAAACTTTAGCATTCTAATGATAAACAATGATAACATTTACTTACCAAAATAAAAGAATTTAAAAACTATTGCACTCCTAGCTCAATTACAAATTACCAGCTATTTCATGAATTAATCAAGAAATCACCAGATATGGATAAAATTACAGAGGGCATCAGGTTATCTGCCCGTCTATTTAGGCCTACTGCCGCCTGTCTATTTAGGCCTACCATTTGAGAATTTGAAGAAAACAGAAACACAAAAAGGAGAACAAAGTGGAACCTCTAGAACAAATCGTCAGGGTATAACGTCCATGATGTGCATTCCCCACGGCGACGTGAAATTGGAGATCCAAAAGAGGGTGTAGAACGGGGACGGACCCTGGTAATCATGCAGTATACCCACTCCTGTGACGCTCCCGTTCTTCTGGAGAGTGAAGAGCGTGCCGTTGTAGAAGACGACGTTCACCTGACGCGCCTCGGGAGGAAAAATCGCGGTTAACTCTACCGCTTCACCTGGAGTGCCGTTCGGTCCCCAGACAACATCCTTGTAGAACGTCCGGCCGTCATTGTAATTGCAGAAGAATAGTCGTCTGGGTGTAGCTACAAATCACACAGAACACATAAAGCAAAATGCATGATGAAACGAATGAGACCATAGAAAAATGACCCATCGAGAGAGAGAGAGACGGGGGGGGGGGGGGCTACTGAAAAAAGAGAGATAAAAAGGGAGGGGAACCAAACCAAGGAGGCAGCAGGACCTGGGAGTAACTGAAGAATTCGATCGTAAAAGGGACTAAGTTCCATTTCTAAACATGTTGGAATAAGTTCATTGTCAAGTAGAGTGAAATAAAACTTTTCAGAGACAACTCATATGTAAACAACAAGGACTATTCTTAAATTCATAATTTCAGGTGTCCCATATTTCCTCACTATTCTATTTCTTAATGAGCAGTTTTAATCGCAAATATCTCAATTACAAAAATTAACCCATTTCCCAATCAAACTTTTCAATCAGAGAAGGAAAACCTATACTGTGTACATAATATATAGTGGATCGTTATTAATCCGACAACTGCGAGTCCCACCTCCTGTCATGTTCTATGGAGTAGTTTATTCTTTAAAAAAAAATCAAGTTTTAGTTTCAATATCATAGAATTTTTATCATTGTTTTTTTTCTGTTTGTTCAAATACAACTTTACAAGGAATCAAAGTAATTCAAAAGAACTGATCATACACTTGAAAACGGTAAGGCAAAAAATAAGCAAGTACATGTCTGATCCATATCAAACTGTGTAAACAAAATCAATGCGACATTAATTTTGACTGCGAAGAGAGGCTCAAGCAAAAGACAAGCTTATAGAGATGTTGGAAGCACAACAGAAAAATAGTAAATTAACTGGAGCATCCAGAAGCACGCACACACACAAACGCAGAGGCACACAAAATGATCAACTACTTAATCAAAGCATTTCAAGAACTTTATTGTTCAGAAATAATCTAGTGTTTTCTTTACAACATGATTATTTAGACCAGTGAATTTTAGCAAAGGACACAATTGTCATTTTTTTTTTTTTGGGTAGCATTTAGCCAGAGGAACTTTCCCAGTGCAATGCAAGTACTAATATCACACAGGGTCCTGCCATAGATATTACCCATTCCTTTCTGAGGGTGCAGGAGTCGAAATGTGGGACCACCGCTTGTCAAAGGTCTAATTAATCCTACCACGTCAATTTCCCTAACTCACCAGTTAAATCAATGCTCAATCCCGTCAGTCTTTTGAGTTCTTCGTTTTGGTAGACCTCTGTCTTAGAGACAGTTTGTGTCAAGTCGCCTAGCGGCATCCGGTCAATGCCGAATCGGCGAGCCACATAGAAGAAGCTATCGGAGATGAGGACCACAAAATGAATTAACACTGTGCTCTTTCATGAATACAGTTACAGTATAGTATAATAAAATAAAATCAAATTGAATATGACATAACATGAAATGATATGATATTATGATATGGAATTATGGTGCTATGATAGGCCCAATGATAATAGACCTAATTTTTTTTTTATAGTGTGATATTGCAAAAAGCAATATCGTTTCATGAATTATATCGTAATTTGCTGCCTACGTTATCATAATACACAACACGATATAATGAAGAGGTATTTCATAATCTCAAATGCACTATAATTAGATCAATATGTATGACAAAATAAATGCATTATTGGCCAAAGTGCACTTTTGTCTAACCCAGAACAACAGCAGAGTACAGTAATAGCAGAATTGCGTCAAGGCTCATATTCATGTGACGGCGCACGCCCGTGCATTATTATACAAATAGTGAATGGTCACGAGTGCAATGGTACGAGATTTCGCACGAGGTGAAAGATAGAGGCGCTCTATTCAACGAGGCGAAGCCGAGTTGAATAGAGCGCCTCATCTTTCACCGAGTGCGAAATCTCGTTCCATTGCACGAGTAAAGACCATACACTATTTGATTTATACAACGTCCAAGTAGATCTTTTTGGTCTAAGTAGGCCTAGAAGTCTATATATGTATGAAAAATATAGCCATACTTACATGTGGATCCACTGCGATTCTCTTTCTGGCTTGTGCAATCAGGGCGTTTAGATACAGGTCACAGCCTAGCGCTCATACACGTACACTACCACTACGAAGGCCTACGTACGCGCATGCATATACCGCACACGTACACTGCGCTAGCTGCATGCGATCCTCAATATGCAACACACAGTACACGCAGTACCGTACAATTTCTCGAACCGTGGAATAGAACGAAAAAATCGAACCAAGTTGCACGCAAAAATAGAACCAAAATTGCACGGCGCGCTGAATGGAGTACTTATTGAATATCACGTGACCAACAATCCTCCAATCAAATTACAAGGATCTACTTGGACGTTGTATAAAAAGGCTCGGATTCATGTGATAGCGCACACCGCGTGCATTATGACGGCTCGGACGGCTCGGATTCACGTGATAGCGCACGCCCGTGCATTATGAAGGCTCGGATTCATGTGATAGCGCACACCAGTGCATTATAAAATGGGTTCAAGAATGTAGCCAATTGGAAGCGCTGTAATGAGTCACGTGTGCGTGCATTAATTTCTTAGTAAATGCACTAAGAAGAGTCTCTCTTCCACTTCCCTGGCCTGACGTACGTCACAATGTTTACACTAGCAGTGCGCACTCAATCAGTTGTTACAAGTGCGTCACGCGCTACTATTCGCGCTGTCAATCCTGTAAACAACTTCTAGTTCGGGCCGCGGGCTGCCATAACAGCCGGCGGCCTTTCTTGTGCATAACACGTGGCGTACGTACATGTATACTCTTATACGTACGTAGTTTATGTGCGGGATTTCCGAGTGCGACGTGCGTAAATGTTTGGGACGAACATCTTCGGACATCTTGACTTTTGAGCGAGTACTACATGTAGCTGACTGGTATTGACCCACAAAGGTACGTGAATAATGCTGTTAGTTTTCGACCCATTTTATAAAACAAATGATGCACAGGATTATTTCGTGGCGTTAGTGAAGGTGCCGCGCACTCTTGAGTATTGACAACCGGGTTGCAAACATGCACTCGGCTGCGCCTCGTGCATGTCGCACCATTGTCAATACTCTCGAGCGCGCCGCACCTTCACTAACACACTCTATCCTGTGCATCATTTGTATAATATATTCATACAACGTCCAAGTAGATCCTTGTAATTTGATTGGAGGATTGTTGGTGACGTGATATTCAATAAGTACTCCATTCAACGCGCCGTGCAATTTTGGTTCTATTTTTGCGTGCAAATTGGTTCGATTTTTTCGCTCTGTTCCACGGTTCGAGAAATTGTACGGTACTGCATGTACTGTGTGTGGCATATTGAGGATCGCATGCAGCTAGCGCAGTGTACGTGTGCGGTACATTGCGGAGGCGCGTATGTAGGCCTACGTAGTGCTAGTGTACGAGCGCTAGCTGTGACCTGTATCTACACTGATTGCACAAGCCAGAAAGAGACTCGCAGTGGATCCACATGTAAGTATGGCTATATTTTTCATACATATATAGACTTCTAGGCCTACTTAGACCTACCCGACAATCCTCCAACCAAATAACAAAGATCTACTTGGACGTTGTATAAAACAAATAGTGTATGGTCTTTACTCGTGCAATGGAACGAGATTTCGCACACGGTGAAAGATGAGGCGCACTATTCAACTCGGCTTCGCCTCGTTGAATAGAGCGCCTCTATATTTCACCTCGTGCGAAATCTCGTACCATTGCACTCGTGACCATTCACTATTTATATAATATATATATATATATATATATATATATATATATATATATATACATATAGAAACAAAACAAAAAACATATATCTCTATTCAAACAACTAAAGATCATTTAATTAAAAACATCCTTTCCTTTGATATTGCAAATATTTTATGTCTCACCCGTCCCTTTCATCGATTAAAATCGCCCTAGGGTAGTCCAGTGATGACGCTATGATGATTTCCACAAACGGTACAACGGTATCTAAAACTGTGATGTACCCTTCGTTACTGGTGTAGACGCAGAAAACCTTCTTCAAAGATACGGCAACTGCAACTTGAATCAGTTCTGGAAGTTGGCATGATCAGAGAGAGAGAGAGAGAGAGAGAGAGAGAATAATTAGACCAGCAGTTGCTCATTACACATCATTTTCATCTTTTTTTTTTTAAATTGGTACGGTACGGTATCGGTACGGTTTTAATTCCTTATGGACCCGGTTCGAAATCCGGCCATGTGTGACTGTAGCACAAATTATCCTCCATTCCGGGACTAATCCGGCTCATTTTCACTTGGATCAAATCCGTTTTGTGACCCGGATGTGTGTCTCTAGTATGATCGAATTCTACCCATTTCATCTGAGTAAACGTGAATCTGTTGAAGTATGAGATCATCTCAAAACTTGACAGCGGTGCCTGTGTGCGTCTTTTTGCAGTAGCACATCAAAGATTGTTTTCTTTATTTTAAGTAGGCATTATGGTCAATCTATAGACCAAATTCTTGGAAGAATTCAAACTCACGAAAAGGCGACTGACTTGGACTTGTAATTGCCTCGGGCGAGGCGCCATCGGCGTCGGCTCGAAAAGCACGACTGTCGTCGAAACTCGCCCAGTAGACCTTTCGCTCGATATTGTCAAACGCGACGCCCCTGGCATTGGACATCCAGCTGAGGTATTCTGTGACGTTGTGGTTCACGAAATCGACCAGGGAGATCCGGCTCATCGTCGACTCCGTCACCAGCATCGTTGAAACTCCTGAACAAGAGGTAGAGGGAAAAGGAGATTTGATCCAAAAGAAGTGAAATGTATATTTATCTTCATCATAATCGCCGTGATTGTTGACGTATGATGCTTCATAATATTCCAGTGGCACTGTAGAAATAAAGATATCAAGGGATGGTACAGTATTGGTGGAGATGAGAATTGGGCTTTTAACTTTTTGCGAGATACCAAGAAACACTTATGATATAGTACAGAACATATACCATTTTAAGAGGAATTCAAAGTTTATTTGATGAAAATCGGATTTGGAATGACTGAAACATCCAAAAACAAAGTAAAAAAAAAAAGCGATCGTATTAAAGTGTGGGTCCCACATTTTATTAGAATCGCTCTTCTTTTTTTTTTTTGATATCTCGGGCATTTCAAAACCAATTTTCATCAAATAAACAGTGAATTCCTCATAGAATTACATGCTCTTTCATATTTCATAACAGATTCCTCATTATCTCACCAAAAAATGTTAGAAACCTGAAATTAGGTCTCAACCAAAACTATACGATCCCTTTAACGTTGCTGTTGCCCCTTCCGGTGCCAAGAATCGACGGAAACTCTGCGTTCTACAAGACGGTGTGTAAAAGGCCTCGGGACATCGTGCACGGTAACGGCAACGGTCCGATTTTTGGCTATGATGCGCCGACAGGAACCACGTCGGGTTCTGTTAAAAAAAAACCCCACCAAATATCATAATTTGGTGCAAAACAATCAAAAATTTTATTCTAACGTCAAAATCAAGAGCAACCAGATCATCAGTTGAAGACATAATTTGTAACAAAATTATTAGCGGAGAAGTGATACTGTAATAGAACTAGACATGATTCCTTTTGGTGCATCATGGGAAAAATACCCAAAACAATGAAAAACAAAACAAAACAAAACAAAACGGACCGTTGCGGTTCCCAAGCTCGGTGCTCGGTGCTCGGAAACATTAACTGTTGTTTTCATAATTATATGCAAACAGGCAAAACGAAAACGTGATTGCACCACAGCTTTAATGCCGCTGACAACAAAAGAGACTAAATGAAAACATTGGAAAAGTCTACAGGCAAATCACATAATGCCATGAACTGTTAAATGATTGGAGAGATTTATTCACGTGCCCGCTTATATTTTACGAAAACGAAAGCAAAATTGCTTTTCATGGGGTCTTTGAGGACACCTCGATGCAAAATGCTTCTAATGCTGATTTAATAGATTTCCACGCACACAGACAAGGCGACACTATTCATACACTCGTCATGTATAGCCAACGCAATGGGTTTATGCACTGGAGAATACTATCAAGGGCGCCGGAAGCGGGGAGGCATAGGGGTGGCACTTGCCCCCCCCCCCCCCCCAAACAAAGTGTTTGGGGGGGGGGGGGCAAAACGAGTTTTTGCCCCCCTCCAAAGTGCCCCCCGTAACAAATAATTAATCACTGATTCAAAGACCAGAATAAACAATGAAGGCATATTTCTTGTCTAAATGTTGTAATTTCATAACTGAAAATGCAAAAATTTTCGCCCCTGACGGGGCGAAAATTATAATAGCAAAATACACTAACAACATACATTATTGTATCTATACACTAATAGTAACTTATGAGTAAATTTAGTGTATAGATGGTAACCTCGTGTCCTCGAGTGCGCCCGCTGAAACATACCTTGATAAGTAAACCTTACATTTTTCATTTTCTTCTTTGCTTTCTAGCAGTACATGTATAAGAATATTTTTTATTGTTCGAACGATGCGATCACGTTTAAGCTTTTAATGAGTACATTTCAGATAAATTGCAAAGTGAAAGTGGCTCGCTTGTTCTGCCCGTACTTACAGTAAAATGAAAAGTTTTCATAAGTTATTATCATAGTCCTTCCTTTTTTTTTTACAAAAAGTCCCTACCGTGGGAGGGGGTATCCCCCCTCCCACACCCTCCCCCCGCTCGGTCGCTTCGCTCCCTCGCCAAGGATCTCGCACCATCACATTATTAATGTACTTCCGTAAGCTATGATCATAGTCCTTCCAACTGATTTTTTCAATATGTTAATTCCCTAGAAATTTGCTTTAAATTCTCTATAAACGCGACTTTTATACTCTGTTTTTACAAAAAGTCCCTACCTACGGAGGGGATATCCCCCCTCCCACACCTTGCCCCAGCTCGGTCGCTTCGCTCCCTCGATGAGGATCTCACACCATCACAATCATTATTATGTACTCTTGTATGTAATAATCATAGTCCTTCGCACTGATTATTTTTCACTATTTAATTCCTTAGAAATTTGCTTTTAAATGGTCTATAAACGCGACTTTTGTACCCTGTTCTACAAAAGCTCCCTATCAGGGGGGGGGGGGGGGGAATCCCCCTTTCCACCCCCCCCCCCCCGCTCGCTCGCTTCGCTCCCGCGCCGGGATCTCACATCGTCACATAAAATGTGCCCCCGTTGAGATTTTGCCCCCCCCCCAAAAAAAAAAAGAAAGAAACAAAACAAAACAAAACAAAACAAACAAACAAACAGAAGTGTTCCGGCGCGCTTGCTAGAGATGAGTAGATGTTTTCAATCTGCGCGTCCAGAATGTTTGAAAACTAACTGCTGAACCATCAGCGAAGTAGCCCTGTCATGTCTTCTTAATGAGATCTCGAAATGAATTGAAAAAAAAAAATGTAACTAAGTAAAAACTGAATATTGTGCAAAACATCGCGAGACTTTAAACAACTAGGAATCCAAACATATCAAAATCCTTAATGTATAACCACTGTATGGCTATCAACATTCGAAGCTCATTCACAAACGATGCACATTACTGGCGATAGTATGAGAGCGGTAGAATAGTGGCAAACCTCCAGTGCAGAGGGCAATGAAGTCATCACAACAGGACTCCGTTGCGATGCATCCGGGACTACACTGGCAAGGGAGAGAGGCGTTGAAGGGGTCCCAGCAGTGCCCCCTGCAGGACACTGGACAGGGATAAATAGAAGAAGATCATAAACATTAATGTACCAGAAAGAGAGAGGTAATGATTATAACCTTTATTTTCTTGTCTTTCGCTATAGCACAGTACTGATTCTATACATAAAGAGAGAAAAATACAATGTTCATGCTGCATGTATTGATCTAAATGTTATACATAAACATGCATCTGATTTCAGCCTTACCTTACATCAGATGGAATTAAGCAACCAACCAATGATTGCAATAAAAACAAACGGAAGAAATAAAACATTCGAAGACTTATGTTTGGTTGTAGAGTGCGCTAAAATATTACCACTATTTCAATAATGGGCAGCATATTAAAGAGAAACGGATGCACGTCACAAGTTCGACACCCATGAGTCATACAACCCATGAGACAAGTTATACAGCACACGAGCTCGACACTGGGCAAAAAGGCACACGAGTCCGACTCTTGGCAAAAAGGCCCATGAGTCCGACACTAAATTGGCAAACAAGGCTCATGAGTACGACACTCATTACACAATGGGCTTAAAGTACGCAGTGTTGATCTCGTGGGCCTTTTTTGTTTAGTGCCGGACTCATGGGCCTTATTGCCTATAGTGTCGGACATGTGGGCCTTGCCTGCCTCCTGTCGGACTCAATGACCTTATCTGTCTAATGTCGAGCTCATAGGCTGCATGATGCGTAGGCTCTATGACTCATGGACATTTTTCCATGTCGAGCTTGTGGGCAGTATTACTCCTGATTGGTGTCGGGCCGTGGGATGACCCCTTAAAAACAACTTCTGGCTCATCACGGATGAAGAATGTTTCGGTAATTCTTGTCAATTGACCAACAGATGTTTAGTATAATATGCATGTGTTTTGGTGATTGCTTTGTCTTGTTTATCTGTTCATTTGAATAAGTACA
Organism: Diadema setosum; assembly: GCF_964275005.1. Lineage (NCBI taxonomy): Eukaryota > Metazoa > Echinodermata > Echinoidea > Diadematoida > Diadematidae > Diadema > Diadema setosum. The sequence continues at coordinate 8,536,542 of NC_092688.1, forward strand.
CATTGCATGTTCCCGACAGGCGATGTGTCATGGACAAAGCCGGGGAAAGCTAGCCACGCTATCCCACACACGCGCGTATAAAACTAACGATATCTTGCAAAGATCCTTTAAATTAGCTTAATGGAACCTATCATTTTGTGTCACTTGCGCTGTACAGGAAAGAGGGGAGGACTTACGGCTCGTTTCACACCGCTCTCCCGTGAAGTCTGGGGGACAATGGCAGATGAAGGCCTCCATGGTCTCCTCACACCAGCCGTTGATGCAGGGGTGGTCGTGACAATCTGTGGCCATGGCAACGGAAGATGGGATAAACAATATGTGAGAGGAGAGCGGGAGGGACATGAAAATTATTTCATGTCGATTCCTACTCCTGTCTCCTTATTGAATCACTCTTTCCATTGTTCGTTGTGTTTGTTTATGGTTTATTTGTTTGTTTATGTTTTTTAAAGGGGGTGGGGTGGGATGGAACTCTCGGTATAAGAGAGTAGATAATTGTAAAGATATGTTACAGAGGGTCATGTCCCGTGGATATACGCCATCATGGGGAAGGGTGTGCTTGTTTGCTTGTTTTTGTTTGGTGTGTATGTGTGTGTGTGTGTGTGTGTTCATTCCAAGAGAGCGATGGCTTTGTCTGCTACAATGAACAGGTATGATATACATTAACTTTTTGTACCAACATTTTTTTTTTTCCGAAAGATTTTTTACCATGCACCACAGTGCTATAGAAAAGTACATTTCACGTTGCTGTCATTTATCTATACTCGTGGTCACAATGCTGCAAATAAGTCATGTTAATAACATTGCGTGTCAAAAACCACACAAAAACAGCAGGATTAATTCATATTGATAGAGGGGATTCTCATTATCCTATCCTCACGCCGCTTCAGTTACCATGACTATAGTCACGTGACATCGACATGAAGCCATAATGATGTTCATCTTCATGGTCTTTCGTTCAAACTGAAATTGGCTAGCGTTATTCGTGAACTGATTGTTGTAGTGTGACAGAGTATTTTCTATATTGTTTTTATTTTGGTCATGGTTTTTGATTGTGCTGAACGATGGAAAATCGATGCAACTCGGGTCAATAAATAATGTGAATCAAGGACTCCTCGCGTTTTGTTTAAATCTTTCAAATCATGATATTCATCCTGACACAGATCCTGCATACAAAATAATAATGCCACATACATGTAGTTGCAAGTTTCAGGATACACAAACCTGGAGGGCTGTGTGCTCACCTGAACCTTGAAGACAAACCCAACCTGAATTTAACCATTTTATGGTGTCCTTTGAGGGTCCGAATAATGCCTCAGTTACAACTAATACTGTCTTCTTCAGGGGCATAACAATATTATATAGTGACACAATGATTTTTGATTGCTCGACTGGAGATAAAGAGAGAGAGAGAGAGAGAGAGAGAGAGGGGCAGATAGAGGAGAGAGAGAGAGAGAGAGAGAGAAGAGTTAGAGAGAGATACAAGAGAACTTTATAATGTTTTAGTCTTTACGTGATCCTGCCCCAACCCTCCCCTTCCCAGAAACCTGTGATGATACTGATGCGTACAGGTTTTTCATTTTAACGGATGACTGACGACAACGAAAAGTAATTGCAACAGCTCACATACTGGTTAGCTGAAAAGTGAATGGTTGACATCTAATAACATGATGAAATAAGATACATGTACAGAGTAACGAGACCTTGAAAATGTAGAGTATTCAAAAATATGCCCCCATCATCGTGATACAAGAATGCCGCTGTGTACAGGGAGATGAGTACCCACAAGGACGGTGGATGAGCCCCTGTCGGCGACCACTTCGTCACATTCCAATTACGGTAATTACATTCATTCTTGGATACCAAAGGGAAAAGTTACTTTAATCAGCCAAAAGAAAAAAAAGATAACAACACAAACTTTCATTACACTTATCGTTGGACATTGGCATCTGATGTTTACTGATTTTCTAATGCGACCTTCAATGCAAAACTTTAATCCCCTTGTACTTGAAGGCCAGTGAAGTTTGTATAACGAGTATAGTATCATAAGCACGGAAAGGATTCTTCTATACTGCCCAATTTTGTCGTACAGGCGTTGAGTTTGTATGTGTGTGTGTGTGTGTGTGTGTGTGTGTGTGTGTGTGCGGACAAGAAATTTAGCAAGTTCGGGGTTAGCTCATGTACACACCCTTCTTTTTTTCTCAGTTGATGAGGCACTTCACTCGATTTCAAACCGACTTAATGCATAAACTTGCCCGACGTAACAATTTATGAACTTCAAGTTCAAACAAAGAATGAATTTGCGTGGACCATGGTGACCAGAATGATCCGTCTATACAGGCTTGCTGTTTTACCATTTATAAGGATTACTTGAATAACCATTATATCACATATACCCAGATGCTTATCTCAGTGTTTTAATAACCAACATGCCTATTGGTATACAAATGGCCTTATTCTGCTGATGCGTAAAGAAGAACTCCGTACTGGCCAACAAGTTGAGTCAATTAAGGAATTAAGATATGAAATGGACACGTGGAGAAAAAAAGTGTTTTTTTAATCTAATAATTCAATCCCAAGAAGTAGGTGCCTACATAAATGAAATATACTTATTCAAGAACGGTATAGGATACGGTCTCGTCTTATCGCACACCGCTACTCTATATGGCGTCCCTATATGATTTTTTTTTTTTTTTTTTTTTTTACGTTGTATAATTCGTGGGATTTTTTCCTCTCATTTTTGATAAGTCTCATGCAGAAAACACAACATCATCAACAACAACGTACAGAGGGTTAATAGTTTCGCAGATGAAGTCATCACTACATGTCGAACTACCTTGATATGCGAAGCAATCTTTATTAGTGGTTGAATCAATATTACTTCACTGAACGTCGTGTCAGCTCTATTTAAGACTAGAAATGTCGCTATGGCGACTGACTCCGCCATTATGGCATATTTGCATGGTTCTCCCAATAGGACTAAAGTACGTCTTTACAATGTGAGACGACAGCTTCACATAACCCCCCCCCCCAAAAAAAAAAAAATAAAAAAAATGACATGAATGAATGTCATAAATATGCAAAAAGGAAGGAAGTAGGGATAAGAAAAAAAAAGAAAAGAATGATGAGAAATAATCATCTTATTAAACAAAAGCACGCTGAAAATACCATCATAACGCATCATACTTATCTGAAGTTCTTATTTGATAGTCATTAACTTGTAAAACTATTTCATGAAGGACTATTGCAGTTATGAAAATAGTGGACACGAATGACCAGAACACTTTACATTCGTATAAGTGCTTATGCAGGTATACTGATTGCAACCCCCCCCCCCCAAAAAAAAAAAAAAAAAACAACAACAACAACAACAACAACAACAACAACAACAACAAAAAACAACAAAAAACAAGCAAGCAAACAAACAAACAAATCAAAAACAACCCGCCCCCCCCCCAAAAAAAAACCTTAAAAAAACATTGCTTGTAAATATCCTTAAAACAACAAAGTTGTTTCGACGGAACCCTGACAAAGAGAGCTACTGTATATGTGTAATAGCAAAACGAAAAGAAGGAAAAGAACCTCCACCCCCTCCCGAAAAATACTATTAACTCTTTTTTTTTTTTTTTTTTTTACCAATGAGTCAGACGTGCACAACTTTTGCACACATTATCTATTGTGCATATGGACAGGTAACGGTGCACACAGATAGTTAGTAAACTGGTCAAATCATAATTAGGTCATAGCAGAAGTAGAGTCTTAAAATCCTTCTAACTTAATTGTTTCTGTTTTGCGTACGTATACACTATATATAATCAAGGTTTTCCCAGACAAATTGCCCTTGAAATAAGAAAAACAAGCCAGCACTAACCAATACCCATGATGACAATGACAACTAGAAGGAGGGAAAGAAAGAGAGAGAGAGAGAGAGAAGAAAGAGAGAGAGAGAGAGAGAAAGGGAACGAAGATCGACAAAAAAAGAAGCAAGTTGAGATGAAGAGAAGAAAGAGTATGAAATACACAATAATATATAGCTGATTAGCGTAAAATGTGTGTGTGTGTGTGTGGGTTTTGTTGCGAAGATCGTATGAAGGCTATTTAGGCATTAATTATTCACTGCATTGTACATAAATCTTTGGTACGGTCAACCTTCATATTTTATTCAACATAATATAATCCTTTCTTCTACACAAGGATAATATATGGATCTGTGTATATACATAACATGTATATACATGTATAGGGAAGGGAAGTACAAAAAGTCATCACCAAAGTTGTCATGAGTTGGTTTGTTTGTACTTGAAGTCTTTGAAGGAAATTCCTTCAAAATTCTGCGCATGTCTGCTGCGTGCCTTCTGGCCGTTTTGTGATCTCACCAGTGTACTCTCAACCCACATTGTCTTTTCCCGCCAAAATGTACAGTCAAGAGCAGAGCATGCCTGGGTAGATGTTGCTAGTCTTTATAGATTTGGAAATCTTGCATTCACTGAGTTAACACTTGGCTCCATGAATGCATAGCCATTGCAAATTAAGCACACAAAATGATTACAAACAAAAATAATATTTATGATTATGTTCGTGAGAGTTAAATACAAAAATGAAAAAAAAAAGTCATGGAATCTTCAAAGTCTACATAAAAAAAAAGACATGGAATCTTTAAAGGCCGCATAATCCTTTTCGAAACGGTGATATTACATTAAAATTACACAAAATCAAGATTAGCGGTGATGGTGACATTTTCATAGTCCTATTATCTTATCTTTAACCTCCACAAGTATCTAAGAATGCAAAAAGGAAACTTCAGAAGTGTAATGATTTAACGATAATTATCTAAAATATAGGTTTTCCCATTCATTTTCACAATTTTTTTTCATTCAATTTCACAAATTTTTACTTCAATTTCGTCGCGGGATGTCGGGAATAGGCCAATCTTACTTTCAAATTCGTCTTTCGTCGTTCATTTTCAAATAAAGTCCATTCAATTTAGTCATTTGGCATACATTTTCGTCATTTACAGTTCAAATTCGTCAGTCTCACTAGCAGCACTCAAAACAGCAGGATCGATTTCGTCTTTTGTCAATCATTTTCGTTAAATTTTCATTCATATTCGTCTCATATCTCTATCCGGTGTGATTTCCCAGTCATTCATGTATTTTTTTTCTGTAACCGTTCACATTTTACATTCAGGAGTTAACATACACACAGTTAGCGTCCCCCCCCCCCACACACACACACAGAGAACCACAGATACAGACACACACACACACACACAAGCAATCCGAGTACACACTAGGCGTTTTCATATCAGCCCGATAAAAATCCAAGCTCGAGATATTTTTTAATTCCCCCTTTCAGAAAATAGCGCGCTATTTCGAAACATCGGGCTGATGTGAAAATGCCTATTGATACAAACAGACGTACCGTCTTGCATACGACAACATCTGGCTAATTTGAATGAAAAATTCATGAAATTGTGTGAACAAAAACGAATTTGATCTTCACATTCTGCGATCCGTCAGCGGAAGGGATGAATTTAAATGACAATTGACGATTTTGAATGCTATGTCTTCGAAAATGTTTGACGAAAAACGATTTACAATGACAATTGACGAAATTGAATTTAGGATTTGCGTTCCACGTGCTTCTCGGGACGAAATAATTGAATAATAAATCTTTGAAATTGAATGACAAAAGTGCGAAAATGGATGGGAAAACCTACACATTAATTCGCAGGTAAGTTCGACCCAAGGCCCGAATTCACGAAGGTGGTACAATTAACTGAAACCATGGTTTAAACCATGGACCAAAACCATGGAGTGCTAAGTGTCGCACGGAATATTTCGTTACGAAATTGGTCATTTCGTCGACAAAATGACCGTTTCGTTAATACAATTATCATTTCGTGGACGACATGTTCATTTAGTTACAAAATGTTGTCATTTCGTTACAAAATAATCATTTCATCGACGAAATGACTGATTTCGTAAGGAACATTCCATGCGACACTTGGCGCTCCATGGTTTCATTTGTACCACCTTCGTGAATTCGGACCTACTGTTTCGTGAAAGCAAGAGAAGGTCTGAAATCATTTTTTGTTTGTTAGTCTTGTTCGTTTTCATTGATTTCATACGATAAGATGGCTGGATAAATCATATTCAGCTGCACTAGCTGGCAACACTCACTTGGGCTCGAACTTGCGCCAAAATACGAGTCATTCGAATAAAAGGCAAATACGCTAATGTCTACGCTACCTATACCCCTGAGCCCTTATACTTTACATTAGAATTCATCGAAGTCACATATAAAACATGGTGCGAGTGCCCCTTCAAAATCTGCGATGGTCTTGTTGAACCAAATTTTACTGTTGCTTTTATAGCTATAGTTATGTCCTCCTTGCGAATAAATCAAGTGTACTTTCTTTTTCTTTCTTTTTCCTAACTTGCTTTTCAGGGGTTATGAGGTTTATTGTATTATTTTGTGACATTTTTTTTTTTAACTGATATAGCCCTGAAAGATTTAAAACATGCAACGTTATATGTCTAAGAACAAACATAATTAATGTGATATATGAACGAAGTAAACGCTCTCAGGTACAAAAATGCAAATAAATTCCTCCATCCTCCAAAAAGAGAAATAAACACACACACACACACACACACACACCAAAAAAAACAAAAAACAAAACAAAACAAAAAACAAAACAAAAACATAAAACAAAGCAAAGCAAAACAAAACCCCACAATAATAAGAACAACGATAATGATTACAACAGACAAAAACCTCTCGTCGATGAAAACCGGAGAAGAAAATAAGACCGCGAACCTGGAATTCTGCACACGCGATCTCCAGCCGGAATCCTCAACCTCTTGGCGCACCTGTGCAGCAACTGAAACGGACTTAGGACGGCGTCTGGGACCAGTTTAGGGATGGTTTGGACCAGGTTCCCCTTTTCGTCCCTTTCCACTAGGCACCGCCTCCACATTGGCAGCGTGTAATTGAGAACGCCTCTGCCGCTGCATGTCGTGTGTGGCATGATGTCCGCTGCGGATACTGTTTAAACATAGTATACAGTATGTCCCCCCAAAAAATTACAATCAGATTTTCGCATTGAAAACTTCTGATATAATTAAACTGTCTGAATGCTATTTCAGAGTCTTAAAATGTAACGCTAGCTATATTTTGCAGAAAACCCCATTCAGTTTGGTTAAGTGGTTACGGAGAAATGTGGATTCTTGTAAAGTATGTCATGGATTTGATTCTTCCAAATTTAGCACTTGGATGCACTCGGAACTGCATATTAACGTGTGAACACAATGGACAGAACTTGGAGGGAAGGGATTCCTGATGTGCTCTACAAAAATCCTCATTTCTCTTTGACCACTGAAGCAAATCGGATGGGGTTTTCTGTAAGATGTGGGTAATAAGTCATATCCTGAAATTCTATTTGGATTGATTCACTACATGTATTTTTAAAGTTGGTATATCATTGTGGAGGTCCCCGTTGTATTTTTTTTTTGACATACAGTAGATTATCTAATAAACTCATCAGTGTGTCTTGTAGTGGCTCCACTATCTAATAGTGATATGCCAGATTCCAAGACCAATCCTTCATCCATTTTTTTCTTTATAATTTCTTTGTCGTTGTAGCGTTCAAGTTAACAGGGATAACAATGATCATTAATGATCAGTAAGTATATATCTTTGAAAATACTGCTACATTACGCAGACTTCATTTCAAAATTATACCACGCATATATTGCCTGACCGTTGCAATCTTCTTTCTCAAGTTCTTGCTTTTTCTTGGATTGTTCGCATTGTTTTTGTTTTTTTTTTGTGTAATAAGATTAAACCTTTAGTGATGTAGCTCAAAGATACCGATCGCAAAGACATATGCACCTGTATATACGAAAGCCCTCTATACGCCTATACATGTACTAGTATATCACATTCTTAATCATGAAATGTCCTCATACAGCATCCATTTGAAATTGACTTGAAAAGACGCCACACACAGCCTGCCCAAAAACACGAAAGACCGTCTACTGGCAAGTCTACGCACTGCCGTTCTCAAGTATAGTCCACTTTGATGCATACGAAAATTGTGGTGATATGCTTAACAAGTTCTAATATCTCTCGTAACATTGCTGCATCACTGACGTAAAAGTATTGTTGTGTGTCGGTACTTGTTGCGATATACATAATGCAATTTTAGTTGGCTGTGGTTATAGTGCAATACATGTATTATTTTACAGGCTTACCTGTATGGTTGAACGACAGTACCGCATATATCATGATCACAAAAGCGTGTATGCATTTTGCCCGGGATTCATCCTGAATTATAAAACAGTATCGAAAGTACAAAGTATAAGCTCATTATGGTTTCAGACTAATGGCAAACGACCCTGAAAAACAGACAGCAAACCTGAAAGAAGAATGATACGTTATGCACGGTTGTATTTTCAGCCTGCTTTTGTGGAATGAGACCATTATTATTTTCTCATCATTCTTTTCTTTTTTCATATTCCCTTCTTCCTTCCTTCGCATTTCATTCTTAGTTGTTCACATACATGTATTTCATAATTTATCTTTCTGTTCCTTGTCCTCTTCTGTTCCGTAATATTCTTTGAACTTCCTGAAATGACATTGTGTTAGCACTCAGAAAGGGAGGTATCACGAAATATCATTGTCTTCCACGTCCATTCAATAAACAAGAACAGATGTAGCATAATAGATATGATTTGTAAGTACGTTAATTGCGTCTTCTATTATTGGCGTGAAACACTAACTGGAAATTGCTTCGAAATTAAAAGTCATTGTTGTATGATATGTTCCGTCTTGGCTTAAAATTCCCATTCTTATAATTGATGCATCAAAGTTCATACGTAATTTCGAATGACAAAGACTTCTATTGATTTATAAATGACCGATTGTGTGAATTCGTAAAAACCCACAGCAGTTTTTCGTAAAGCTTCTTTATAAACATTTCACTAAACAATTATAAACATTACATCCAGGTAAGATATGAAGACAAAATCCACAATCAACGATAACTTGATCACTTATGAATATTCATTGACAGTTTTGTACATAAATCATTTTGATACTAGAAAATTACAAGCTTTTGCATGGCAAGCAAATTGGTGGATCTAAAGATTAGGCATATCAGATAAATGTTCCTGCTGAAACATGTGAAAACGGGAAGGTAATGTTGATAACATTCTGAGCATAATAACGTTTTAACGTTTTATTGTCTTGGTGAAACAAAAGAAGGTCACTTTTTCTCGCTTCAACATTTCATTTCATAGACTAATAAAAAAAAAGACCACTGAAGTTGGCAGTCACGGCAACACCTAAATTAGCTACATGCATGCAACACAATCGGGGAAAAAACACCAAACCCACAAACACTCCTTAAAATTGCTATTGAGTACTACCACACGAGCTTATCACTCACCGTCATAGCGCGTATGACTTGGTTGACGCCTGTCACCTTCGGAAACTCAACGAAGTCAATAAGTGGCGCTCGGTGAAATTGGCCGGGAAATTTTCTATTGTGACGGAACCTCAATTGTCAGCATAACATACAAATAAAAATGGATTAAACAGGCATTTTATTACGTCGACAAGAGTCAAAGCGAGGGTAGGGTTTGAGCGGAGCGTCGACTTGAGCATCTAGACGCGGGAAGCATCGGTATGCAGTCGAGTGAAATGAACTTGAATGTTCGGTCTTGCGCAGAGCGAGCGGACAAGGTGAAAGTCAGATACATTGCATGCGTGGACGCTTCCACAATCGCGCGCAAGTCACAGTGCACTGTGTAATCTTATAAACACGAACGATTAGAGAACAAGCCGAGAAATACTGTAGTAGGCAATCTGCCGTATGAAGAATGTAAACAATCAGTCAAGGACGCACGGATCTCAACAGTTAATAACTTCAAGTATTATAATACTGTATATCCAATCTGCTCTGATGTCCAATAAGACAGAAAAAAAAATCGTCTCAAGCAATTGTCTTTCTAATTCCCCTTACGAAAAAGTCCTGTGGTACTCCTGTGGTAATTACCACAGGACGGTACCACAGGACAGTACCACAGGATAGTACCACAGGAAAGTACCACAGGACAGTACCACAGGAATTGTCCTGTGGTATTTTGGGACATACCACAGGACAGTACCACAGGAATTCCTGTGGTATTTTGGGACGTACCACAGGGCAGTACCACAGGAAAGTACCACAGGACAGGTACCACATAGCAGTACCACAGGACAGTACCACAGGAATTCCTGTGGTATTTTGGGACGTACCACAGGGCAGTACCACAGGACTAGTACCACAGAACAGTACCACAGGAACTGTCCTGTGGTATTTTGGGACAGTACCACAGGACAGTACCACAGGTCGATAATTACCACACAGCATTACCACAGGGCAGTACCACACAGCATTTCCATGGTACCACAGGAGAGTACCACACATAGATCAAAAAAAAAAATCTGGGAGAATTTTAGCCACATATCAAGGAATATTCCTGATAGGTGAGTGATGGATTTCAGGACAAACATGGCCTTACTTAATAACCTGTTCTACTCCTACATATAACCTCAAACGAGAGTCTAATGGCCAAGTGCCATTCTAGTCCTATAATAGATCTATATTCTATTCCTAGGTAGCCATCGACCGTATCAGTACATATATATATGGCCGTCTATCCGTAAAGCATTAAGGCATGGTTACTAACTCGATTATACTTTATTATCAAGATATGAAATTACACTTTCATAACAATATCTATGATATTGGGAATAACATAACATAATTAGACAATCTTTCATAAAGGTTAAAGTAAGTCCCATCATTAATACTTTGACTTTTTAAGTCATATATGTATTTTCTAAAATCTAGAGTGCTTTTTATGAATATTCATGAGCTATGTAAAATTTGTACCACAGGAGTACCACAGGAGTACCACAGGAGTACCACAGAAGTCCTTATGAAATTTATCATGCTTTACATCAGCACTTTCACTAAATAGGTAATACTGTAGGAGTATAGGACAGGATAAGTAATGGCAAATCAATTGCTATAATTCACAGCATAACTCATCTATCAATTAATTGAGGAATATTAATATGTGGTTTTTTTTTGTTTATATTTTTTTATAAATTTCAGTTGATTCTGCCTTACAATTTTCCTGTGTGGTACTCCTGTATGGTACTGCTGTTTGATATTCTCCTGATGTGATAGTCCTCTCGTATAAAATGTTTAAAAAAAAGAATATCCTGTAGCATTTTCTGTGGTATTTACGCATTTAATTTGCTGTGTGGTACTTCTGTGTGGAATAGTACCATATTATGATCTTCCTGTGGGATTTTGGACAGTTCCTGTGGTACTCTCCTGTGGAAAAACATCGAAAATTACCACAGGAATTCCTGTCGTACTATCCTGTGGTACGTCCCAAAATTCCACAGCACAATTCGTGTGGTACTGTCCTGTGGTACGTCCCAAAATACCACAGGACAAGTCCTGTGGTACTGTCCTGTTGTACTATCCTGTGGTACTTTCCTGTGGTACTGTCCTGTGGTACTGTCCTGTGGTACTGCCCTGTGGTATTGTCCTGTGGTACGTCCCAAAATACCACAGGACAAGTCGTGTGGTACTGTCCTGTGGTATGTCCCAAAATACCACAGGACAAGTCGTGTGGTACTGTCCTGTGGTACTATCCTGTGGTACTGTGGATCCTGCGGTACTGCCCTGTGGTGCTGTCCTGTGGTACGTCCCAAAATACCACAGGACAATTCCTGTGGTACTGTCCTGTGGTATGTCCCAAAATACCACAGGACAAGTCGTGTGGTACTGTCCTGTGGTACTATCCTGTGGTAATGTCCTGTGGTACTGCCCTGTGGTACGTCCCAAAATACCACAGGACAAATCGTGTGGTACTGTCCTGTGGTACTATCCTGTGGTACTTTCCTGTGGTACTGTCCTGTGGTACTGCCCTGTGGTATTGTCCTGTGGTACTGCCCTGTGGTACTGTCCTGTGGTACGTCCCAAAATACCACAGGACAAGTGGTGAGGTACTGTCCTGTGGTACTGTCCTGTGGTATGTCCCAAAATACCACAGGACAAGTCGTGTGATACTGTCCTGTGGTACTATCCTGTGGTACTGCCCTGTGGTACTGTCCTGTGGTATGTCCCAAAATTCCACAGGACAAGTCGTGTGGTACTGTCCTGTGGTACTATTCTGTGGTACTTTCCTGTGGTACTACCCTGTGGTACGTCCCAAAATACCACAGGACAAGTCGTGCGGTACTGTCCTGTGGTACTGCTCTGTGGTACTGTCCTGTGGTACTGCCCTGTGGTACTGTCCTGTGGTACGTCCTAAAATACCACAGGACAAGTCGTGAGGTACTGTCCTGTGGTACTATCCTGTGGTACTGTCCTGTGGTACGTCCCAAAATACCACAGGACAATTCCTGTGGTACTGTCCTGCCCAAAATACCGCAGAACAAGTCGTGTGGTACTGTCCTGTGGTACTATCCTGTGGTTCTTTCCTGTTGTACTCTCCTATGGTACGTCCCAAAATACCACAGGACAATTTGTGTGTATACTGTCTTGTGGTACTTTCCTGTGGTAATGTCCTGTGGTACTGCCCTGTGGTACATCCCAGAGTACCACACGAGCCTGTGACACAGTACCACACAGTTCCTGTGTTAACATATATTTGTGTGGTACATTGTGTGGTACCAACCAGTACCACAGGGAGTACCACATGAGCCTGTAAAACAGTACCACACAGTTCCTGTGGTAACATTTATTTATGTGGTACATTGTGTGGTACTGACAAGTACTACAGGGAGTACCCTACAAGCCTGTGGTACAGTACCACACAGTTCCTGTGGTAACATTACAAGTGTGTGGTACATTGTGTGGTACCGACAAGTACCACAGGGAGTACCACAGGACTTTTTTGTTAGGGTCATGTTTTGTTTTTTTTTCCCACAATGGGCAATTCTTTTGAAAGGATGAATTCGTTCTTATAGTCAGAGGTAATTAGAGTAGATAAATACCACTGAGAAATAACAATGGCCCGCATAACTGAAATTTTACGTGAAATCATTAACTAAATCATACACTGACATACTTTTATTAACCGTAATCTGTATGTAATAATCAAACATGATTAAACAAGCACACATACACACACCTACACCTACACATATATATATATATATATATATATATATATACATATACATAAACATACACGCATTGATGTATTATATACATATATATACATGTATATAAACTAGTATAGTGTATGTGTGTGCGTGTTTGTGCAGTCATGTGGCTGCAGTACAAATTCGAATGCTTACGTCATTGCTTTTGTGGAGAAAAAAATCTTTACCAAACTCAAGTTTTTTTTTCCCCAATGAATGAAAGAGAGAGAGAGAGAGAGAGAGAGAGGAAGATCTCAGAAAATTGTAAGGATGTACTGAAGACAGAGATTGGGGTGGGAGATAACGTGCAGCTTTATCACTAGTAATCATAATTTCCATGTCTGCATGAGTATATTATTAATATCGATAATATTATGTTACCATTATGATGCCTTATGTATAAGCCAGTGGGTGAGCCGTTATCGGTGCTGATGCCTCGCGAACACCCGTATTTGGAAATGATTGTGATTGCACACTGATTAGGGTGTGTACAGTTCTGGTCGAGGTGAGGATTTAGCTTTTAACATTTTGCGAGATATTCAGAAACCACTCTATGAGATGTCAAAGAGCATGCAGATCTAAGGGGTATCAAAAGTTTATTCGATGAAAATCGGTTTTGAAATGGCTGAGATATCCAAAAACAAGGTGAAACAAAGAGATCCTAATAAAGTTGTGGCATGTCGCCTTTTATTATTAGCACTTTTTTGGATATCTCAGTCATTTGAAAACCAATTTTCATCAAATAAACGTTGAATCCTTCTTAAAATTACATGTTCTTTCATATTTTATAAGAGGCTTTTCATTATCTCACTTAGGAATGTTCAAAACATGAATCCCCACCGCAACCAGTACTGTACAGTCCCTTTATTAAAGGGGATGGCTATAGTAACTAATCAGTGGGAATGCTGGGGATGATTGTTCCAATCCTTGTGGGATTCATTTAAGAGTACATTATACACCTTGTTGTGTGAAAATTATTTGCTTCAGATTGGTCTCATATTCAAGTAATGTGCAGCTCAATGTTTCCAAGTTAGCATGACTGTACATCATGCTTACCTGGAAACATTGAACTGCACATTACTTGAATACGAGACCAATCTGAAGCAAATAATTTTCACACAATGTATACTCTTAAATGGATCCCACAAGCTAGATTGCAACAATCAGTTACTGATATGTTACTAGCTATCCCCTTTAAAGGAATGGTACAGTGTTTAGATGGGGCTGCAGATTTTCAACTGATTGGATGAGGAGTGATCGTCTCATATGCAGTGTATATAGTTGTTAAAGGACAGGACAGATCATTGCGCAGTTTGGAAAGGTTTTGTATTATCACAGCTAGTGGGGTCCATGTATGCGTGTATGTGTATATGTGTGTGCAGCGTGTGTGTGTGTGTGTGTGTGTGTGTGTTTGAGTGCTTGAGTGATGAGAAACCTCTTATGAAATAATGAAAAAAATATGTAATTCTTACGCGAATTCAGAGTTTGTTTGATAGAAATTGGCCTTGAGATGGCTAAAACATCCAACAACAACAACAAAAAAAAAAGCGATACGTTATAACAAAATGTGACAGGCCACGACTTTTATTAGGATCTCTTTGTTTTATCTTGTTGGATATCTCAGTCATTTCAAAAACGATTTTCATTAAATAAACTTTAAATTCCACTTAGAATTATATGCTCTTTAACAATTCATATATGATTTATGTATGTTTACATGATTTTCTTCTTATAATCAAGTAACCTAAATTACGGTGCTGGGTTGGCCTTTAATTGCATTGCAGTAAGTAAATACAATGTAGTCGCGTAGCTGAAAAGAGATAGCGGGTATTCAATAGTAGTACAACTGTATGATTTAAATGACAGAAAATTATATACAGGAAAGTTAGGGCAAAACTGAACAGAACGCTCAGCTGTTGGACGCTGTTCTCTTTAATATACAAGAGACGACAGCGTGTTACGTGTTTGATAAACTTTATCGAACACCAACCATTCATTATAGCGAATTGATATCAATAATCAAATCCATTATTATAGTAAAGAGTATAACGTTAGGGCAGGTTGTCCAGATAGGTTAAAACAAATTTTTATACAGTACAGGTTACACGAAAGAAATCGCTACGATTTAGTGCGGCAAAATCTGACAATACATCGAGCGCAGAGTGTACATTTTATGCCAAACTTGTCTTGATGGCGAGGTGTTAAACCAGATGTGAAATGAAACTGTGGGCGGAAAGGAAGGTTTGTACGGTTGTAAGAGTACGGAGAGTAGGTTTATTTTACAGTATTATATCGAGCAGGGTTAATGCACCGTGACACAAAGCAGAGAGGGCACATGATATCTTTTAACCGCAAATTAATTGATTGAAAAAAGACGCTCAGGAGAATCTTTCTTCCCTGTCTTTGCTACTGATGGAATACACTCTACACGTATACTGGCAACACGGACAACCCTCCAATGCTTTCTTGTACGTGTATTTCGCGTTAAATCGTTAAAGTGCATTAACACCGGGCGGCTGATACATCATCGCCTGCCAAATTTCATGCACTAGTTAGTAACGTGCGTACGATCCGAGATGCAAGCTCGCATCATCACAAGGGTATCATCAAGTACGGTGTGAACGGCTGCCGTTACACTTTCATTAGGCCTAATCTTTTTTTTTTCAATAAAAAAATTGATAAAGCCAACAGAGTATGACGCATTATACGTCTGATAATCGTTTGCGAAACTGGACTTTAAATGGTGTGTTACGTTGCGCCAGAATTTTTCAAAGATCCGAGGAAAACCTTCGAACTGAATTGGTATTCGTTATGACAGGGGTTTGCATGATCATAATACATATATGATATGCTACATGTACATGTAATCTCATTTATGAACACATCTTGCTGTCATATCATGATATTCAGTTCTCTCTGTACCGGTATTTAAATTTGATTTAATTCAAAAACTATGATAAAGTATAAGGTTTGTAATAGCATTTTCCACATAAACTAGATATATCGCTACGGCGACTGATATGCCTCCGCCATAATGCATGGTTCTCCTAATATATAGGTCTATAGTACAATGTCTTGACAATGTGTGATGACAGTTTCACACAATTGGCAAAATATCAAAATGACAGGTTTGCCACAAATGTGCTGAATGTTCACTTTCCTAGAACTAGGTTCAATTGGATAAATTATTCATATGTCAGAGTGCAGGTATTTGGGGAACTGATGATTTTTACTTGACTTTTGACCCTTTTATAAGTTTATGCATTGAGTAATTTTCAAGGTATTGAGAAAAAGTATAATTTCAGTATCAAATGGGAAAATAGCATTATCCAAACCTGGCCTTTGACCTTTGACTTCACAGTTCCACAGAGAATCACTGTTAGGTAGAACATGCATAAATATGTGTAAGTTTCATGATGATACCTTGAGTTACTTTCGAGATATGGAGGAAAAAGTGCAATCTAGCACTTTCACTTGACCTTTTACCTTTTGACCTTTGACCTTTTGGCAAGAAACTTCCCCAAAAATATATATTGGGTAATACATGCCATACATCAAGTAAAAAAAAAAAAAAAAACAACCTTCAGGCATATTGCATTTTAAGGAAAGGAGTGATATTTTGAGGAGTTGACATTGACCCATGACCCCCAACTTCCCTAGATAATCTCTGCCCATCGGTACAAGCATATATACTTAGTTCCATGAAGATATCTTGAACCATTTGCGAGATATGGAGAAAAACATGAAATTTCATTTTCTTTTCCACAAAATAACCTGTGACCTTTGACCTTTGACCCTGTGACCCTAAAATCCACACAAAGTATTATCCCCCAAGGATATACACTCATACCACTACACGGTTCTTGAGATATCGACAAAAACAAAACGGGACGGACGGACGTACGGACGGACGGACGACCCGTAAACATAATGCCTCCGGCCACTTCGTTGCGGAGGCATAAAAAGACAACAAATGCGTTAACAACTATTTTTTCTCATTTTTATTGTCTTTTCATCAAATGCTAAAGTCTTGGGCCCTTAATTTTACACAGGCATTGATCCAATGCCAAGAGAAAAATCAAACCTGCTCATAACGACCACTCCAGGAAAATTCGGAAAGTGTCCTTTAGAGGCACGAGAAGGCTATTATGGACAGTTTATCAATAAATCTGACCTTATCACATGATATCTGTCATACATGTAATGTATATATCTCCCGTGCCCACACACACACACACACACACACACACACACTCACACACACACACACAAATGCGAGTGGTCATAAAACATTGATAATTACCCAGCCTAAGTTCTGTAAAATTCAGTAAGAATTTGTGGGGACATAAAGCACAGGTCCACTTAGACACGTCCAACTGCACCCATTTGTATTCTCAATGTGGATTCTAAAGTCACTGATGTGGACAGAAAAATGCCATACTATACATAAAATAATTTTACTATGCTGGATGGACTGAAATGTTCAGATCAGCATGTGGTGAAATATTTTGGAAATGATCTAAATCCAAATCATGATCTACATAAGTCAGATCATAGATAGTGCAAGCGCCAGCTTAGGTGTGTACAAATATTATTGGTAGTCTACCTGCTTGAGTTTGGAAGGGAAAAAAAGTCAAACAATGCTCTGGATTTAGGCTATTATCATGTTACTTGGTATACATAGGAATGATTTTGAATATCCATGAAATATTATATGATGTATTTATCGTCAACACCAGTTATCGATAAAACTAACAATAACTCTGTCTTGTGGATAGTCTCATCACACTTTATCAAACGAAAATACCTACAAAAATGCTAATCTATAAGCTGATTGCTTATTATGTATCTCTTCTTTTGTACATGATATGTGACCCGCTACAACAAAAAGGTCCTAAAGTCGCGCACGGTCGAAGCCGTAAAAATCGAGTTTAAAGTCAGAGCATTAAAATTGGTCAAAACTTACGATTTTCTGATTTTGACATATTATTGGAGTCTAACATGTCTTCTATCATCTGTCAAAATTTTGAAGCAAAATGACCAAAGGAAAGATTAAAAATAGCGTTTTTCTGAGCCATGTTTTTTGGCGTTTCAATGAAGCAGAAACTGGTTCGAAAATTTGGATTGAGCGCCACAGATAGGCTCCGCCCCTAACAACGACCAGAGTGATCTCATTGGTCAGTTTGCTGCTTGCTGCTAACTGAAGCGTGAAGCTCGCACACTGCCCAGTCGACTGGTGCATGCGGGCGGGGTGCGCTATGCTCAGCCGCTTCTCACATCCTGGTCACTGATTGGTTGGTGAGGAGACCGCCGACGCTGATGTGCTTGAATGAACTCTTCGGGGGTTGCTAGGGCTTACCTTCTATTGTCCAGAGGTGAAAACTAACTTGCGTGTCCCTTGATCGCGATTGCGTCGAAAGGAAGACTTTTAGGGCGCTTTTCTCGAAACAGTGATTTACAGACGTCTAGACATGCTCTCTTTTAAACATCGATATCTCCGCAGCCGATTATTTTTATAAAATGTGTTATATATCAATTTAAAGCAGAAAGATTAGGGAATTATATCATGCAATTTTCAAATAATCGACCTCGCCCGACTTTAGGATCATTTTGTTGTAGCGGGTCACATATAGCACACAGAGTGTCTGTTAAAGTTGAGGGCTTGCCAGTAAGAAATAATGTCATGTTGATTTGGCATGAATTGTTGTGCATAAAACATACAGTACTTTCTTTGCACAACTAAACACACTACTACATGTGTACATGTATTTGTGCAATTGATAAATGAGGTAACACTTTCCACTTACGGTTTGTATATCAAAACTGACATAAACAGGGCTCCATTCCCATTGCATAATAGTTGAGATCAAACATAAGTCATAAAATCAAACATACACCTCCGAATACACAATTCTGATTGGCTGATGGCTGAGTTATGTTTGATTTTTCGTTTTATGTTTAAAAAGTGCATCTTTTTACGCAACAGTATCCAGGTAAACCATTTATCACATAAAGCTGTACTTCAAAATGGCATCATAATTCCTTTTTTGGCCTGTATCACCAACAAAACGAGAAGATTATCAGGTTGTTGCAAATGTATCATAATTCATCATATCTCATCTTGTTCTTTCTCTGCATCTGTATCTTGTTTTTCAGTTGTTGTTCATAGTAGGATAGTTCCATGACGGGAATGCTCAACAAAAAATCTTAACATTCATTCTTTGATTTTTAATTTTCCTGAATCACTCCAGAAGTGGAAACTTTTACCATATTAATTTGTCATAATGGGCTGAATTTAGTGAATTTTACTTGTTTGTATATTTCATGGCCAGTATTATCTTTACATTTCTAAGAAAAAATATATTTGCAAGGTGCTCTTCTTCAATGGAGCACAAAGTTTCTGTGAACATTTCAACAACTCGAAATGTTCTGCACTTACAAATATCTCTCAATTTGATCAGTAAACCTTTTCTTCTTATTCAAAAATCACAATTTAGCAAAGTTTCACATGATGTTATGAAAGTGGCTTGCTTCCACTGGGTCACCGAGGCGATGGGTCACTTAAGCGTGAGGAGGCGTACGTGTTGTCGCATCCACGTCAGGCCACGTTCCCTGAAACGTGGGTTATCTTCCAGATATTCAGCATCTCGCAGCAACTCCATCTTGAACTTTTCACCTGTTATGGAGTTGATACGGTACAAAGGAAAGTTAGGAAGTCATGAATGAAAATGCTTTTAAAGGGGATGGCTAGTAACTGATCAGTGGGAATCAGTGGGAATGCTGGGGGATGATTGTTCCAATCCTTGTGAGATTCATTTAAGAGTACATTATATATCCATTGTTGTGTGAAAATTGTTTGCTTCAGAATGGTCTCATATTCAAGTAATGTGCAGTTTAATGTTTCCAGGTTAGCATGCCTGTACAGTGACAGGGCATTAAATTGCACATTACTTGAATATGAGACTGTTCTGAAGCAAATAATTTTCACACAATAGATATATAATGTACTCTTAAATGAATCCCACAAGGATTGGAACAATCATCTCCCAGCATTCCCACTGATTCACACTGATCAGTTACTAGCCATCCCCTTTAATCATGAATGGTCATATCAATTCCATTGTCTTACCCTTAGTATAAGTTGTAAAAAAAAAGGAAGGAGAACGAGGGGGTGGGGGGAGTGGTTGGGAGAGGGCAAGTGAGGGGGGGGGGGGGGAAGACACAAGAAGTCCAGTCAGTAATTGAATATTGTAATGGCGTACTTGAATGCCATGTACCATGCACTCCCTGAATAATAAATACTGCTTTAACAAAACTCTCATTACAATGAAGTAAAATTCAGGTCCCAAAATTATCATTCATGCTTTAATATACTATATACTAGATGTACAAAATGTATATATTTTATCTTCAATATATAATTTACAGTTCAGCTATAACAAAACATGGATATAATGAAAGAACACTGCCAGCCCTGAGGATTTTGTTATAATGGGAGTTGCCAGTTTTATGCTCCAAACAAATTCTCTTTACTGCAGATGATTCATGTGGACCCATCCATGTATATTGTGCAGTAAGAAATTTAATGGGACAGATTGACCCTAGATAGAAATCCATTTAACACAATGTCTCATGCTCTGTTTGATCAGTCTAAATCATGTCTCATGCTCTGTTTGATCAGTCTAAATCATTTTCATTTGTGTGTGTGTGTGTGTGTGTGTGTGTGTGTGTGTGTGATTTGTTGAATTTTAACATTTTTCTTTCTTTTTTTTTAAGTTTTGCATCATCTCACAGACAGTATAATGTAACTTTCAACTTCAAAAGAAGTGAACTATGATCAAATCCAAGACTTGGCTGTGCATTGTACATGCTAAAATGTTTCCCACTTGTGTGAAATAGGGATTGCGGACTTCATCCTTGACTGCGATCTATGACCGCTTGACCTCAAAAGCCAGGTGATTCCTCTTGTTCTGGTCCTTTATGAACAAATCAAGGTTCCTCCTGCTAAGTCAACTCTTGGCACATATACTGGACAAACGCATTCGTTTAAGGCTGGACATTTATGTGTTTAACACACTACCATACAAGAAGTGAAGATATTTAAGTGCTAGTTGAAGATCTATTCAAGAAGTAATTCTCACCATACAACTTCTCTATCTCCTCCGGTGGCACAGAATGTGGGTTTCCTTCAGCCAGAACAATAAAAGAAATAAAAAAAGGAGGTGGGTGAACAGATCAGTTCAATATATGTTACTTTTTTAAAAGCATATTTTGGAATTTGCAGATGAAACAAAACCCAAGCATTAGTGCTTCAAAATAGTTGTAAAATGTGAGTTAAGGATAGAAATTTGGACTAGTATAATTGATGTTAAGTATTGCTAAATATACAAAATGTGAACAATAGTTATAATAAAAATGTTTCCAAACTAAACCATCTACAGTTATGGTTTGATAAGAAAAAAAGTGATATCTCCTTTATATTTTGGGCTTTATTGCAAAAACTTTATATGGTAGGATGTTACAACTGGCTTACACATGTGCATCAAAAGTGATATCTTGAACACTTTTAAACCACTGCTCCCAAAGGTTAACAGGACCTTTAATGTCAGCATAGCAAACATATTTCTGCTTTGTTTGAGAGCACAGATTTGAATATGATTCTGCAGTGACTTGGCACAAATAATTGCATTACGATAATAGTTCTAACAAAATATAATTATGTTCCACAGCTCTGATGCTTTTTGTCTCAGAAAGCTTCCTCCAAAACAAATTTGTTAACCAAAGAGCAGCTACAGGACACACAATCATGAATGGAAGCCTAATGAGAAATACATATTGTTCCATCCTGCCTTGGAAAATGATTTGAACTCTTCATCTTTGCATGAACGTTAGCCAGTGCACATGAAGTTCATTATCTTCAGATTTCAAGAAGTGTTAATATATAAGCCTTGATGTATTAAGTATACTGTTCATGTGGTACATTTTGTGGTGTTCACATACAGTTTCGAAATTTTCACAAATTTCATAAGTTGACTCATAATTTCAGAATCAACAACACAATATTGTCTCTCATCAACATAAAATGTGATGCAAATCAACTAAAAGCTGGGGAAATGTCTAACTTCTCTGTTTGCAAGGAACAATACTTCATTCTTGTTCCATTAATTGGATCTACAATCGAAAATTCAGCCCCTCAGGAAATTGTCTGGGATGTCCAATGCACAATCAAATGGCATTTAGAGTACATTGTCCTCAACTTTGACCTGGTAAATCACATCATTTTTTTTTTTTTTCACAAGAGCGAAGTCTATCCATGTTCAAAGACTGATTACTGAGTGTTCTAATCTATGCTGGCATTACATGTATTTACCATTTACCAATATATCAACAAATCATTGTCCTGGGTAATTAAAGCAAACAAGCCCAACATTCAGGGTTTTCTGAATTTCACATGAATCAGTAGACAGAAACTGTAATGGGGAGTCTAATAACAACCAGTCAGACACTCTCATATCAGATATGGTAACGAGCAGCAGAATGACTTACTCCTTTAAGATGACGTCATGATGCGCTATCACACAGAAATGACAAGATTATTGATTTCCTGTCCTTACAACCAAGAATCATGCCATGCATAATGATACGCATTAGTAAACACGTTTATAATTCATAAATGTGTGCTACTTGCAGCTGTCAACCTGATCAATACAAAGACATGAGTTAGTTAACTTACCCTTCATCTCTGTGGGATTGTATAAGTACACTTCCTGCAGAATGCGCCCATGCGGAACCAAGAGGGAAGACACGACATCAGTATACCTGTCAACACGTGATGAGACAGACAATACATCATTTTAAGTCTGGGCAATTCGACAGTAATATTGTGAAACAATTCCATCTGCTCGTACCTAACTGCATTGCCAATGTCATAACTGACATACTATCACAATTTTGGGGCAACAAACTGCCAACCAGCTACTAACTGCTTCATACATAATTTCATTTATGACTGAAAATTCTTCGGGCTAGTTCTCAATATTGTAATCATCAGAAAGTTCCATAACATTCTTATTTTAGGTGCAATTTTAATGAAACTGGTATTATTATGCTAGTCTGATTACACTCTGTGTAATACTGTTGAGGACAAGTCCCGAGTGTACTCGGGTAGGTGTCTATGGGAAATGGGAGTTGCAGCAAAATCAGTCCATCCTCAACAGGTTAAAGCCAATCTATACATGGAGTGAATTTGCACTTCAGAAAACCAAATTACATGTCTTTATTGCAACTGACTGACAAATTGCCCTGCATTGATGCAAATATGCACTTTTCTTTATGATTAAAATTCTTGTAATAAGTTTGATCTGAAATATGAAATCACATGCCAATCAA
Organism: Diadema setosum; assembly: GCF_964275005.1. Lineage (NCBI taxonomy): Eukaryota > Metazoa > Echinodermata > Echinoidea > Diadematoida > Diadematidae > Diadema > Diadema setosum. The sequence continues at coordinate 8,560,146 of NC_092688.1, forward strand.
AATCGACAAGAGAAATATTGTGAACACTTTAGCAGCTAGATCAGCTTTTTACTCTAAGGCATGCTAATGGAAGAAAAAAAGAAGGGGGGGGGTGGTTGGGCTAAAGTTGTCTTACTTCTGCCTGTCGGAGTCATCCACAGCGACCAGGGATGCCCTGTCCCAAATAGCATCAAACTGACCACAAACATCTCTGTAACAAAAATCAAGACAAGGAGAGAGTTTATCAATGTTAGTATTATTATTATCATTATTATCATTATTATTATTATTATTATTATTATTATTATTATTATTATTATTATTATCATCATCATTAGTAGTAATAATAGTAGGAGTAGTATAATCATTACTATGTGGTGCTGTCAGATCACCATATAGGCAAGCAAAAAATAGCTGAACCTCATTAAAGGTAGATACCTGACATATCAAGAGAATTTTGCGGGTCCCATTCTCTTTACATTCTTTTGCCTTTATCCCTGATATAATGAGATACCCAAAATAACAAGGAAACTTGGGTGGTTCCAAGCAGCTCCTTATAAGGAGATTCCCCTGTATAAACTACAACAAAACAAAATATGTTCTTGATGTACATACCTGGTAAATGTTTCTGAACTACATGTTTACAAAAATAACTATGATATTTTTTCCTCTATCAAATGCTTTAACTCATGCATGTGTAAAAATATCTAGATTTCAAAGCCAATATCCTAAAAGTCTGGTGACTAGCTTTCTAAATCAGTGGACTGCACGGTTTATGAAAATAAGATGGAACAAATCACATTCTGGAGACCTCCAAAGTACTGACATTGCCAAGTCCATGTGAGGCGACTTCTAGCTTCTAGTTTTCTACTTGTGGTGGCTTCCAGCTGTGACAGGTCACAGATTCTTTGATTGTAACACAATTTCAAATAACTCCTTACGCTGATTTTCACCTAATAGAACCATGTGGATCAACAAACTTACTTGGAAAAGTCAAAGAGGTTGCACTGGAACAATTTGATTTTGCCATCGTCAGTCTGTTGAAAAAAAAACAAGCAAAGAAATGAAAGCACTCTGTCATGCATACAAAAGCTTTAAGATGGGTAAACTGTGGTTTAACATGTCACACTACTAGTTACTAGACTTCCAGGGTTGGGTCAATGGCATAATTAAGGTGAATGTCATTGCTTTTAGAATGTAAACTGACTTTTGAACAGTTGTAGTCAACATTTTCACAGTCTGTGCTCACAGACAAATAGGGACAAAACTTGATAATGACAGGATTTCAGGCGTGCTTGGCCACAAAAATCAAGGGAGAGAATTCCTGTCATAGTCCATTTAATAAAAACAAACACACACACATACACACTGGTGATTCGTTACTTTTCCTCAGCTTAATGCTTACCAGTACATACTGTGTAAAATATCACCAGCAAACAAAGCATTAACTGACTTCCTTTGAAGTACAACTTGAAATTGACTTAAGTTAACTACAGTACTACAAAGCCTGGAAGTGGAAGAAGTTTGTTTAAAGGATTAGCACATGGTTGCATGGTATGCCACAGGTAGGGCCTACCTTTTATAACTTACACAATTTGCCTTTAATAGAGTCAAGTTTCCAGGCTGACTACATCATCATAGAATTCATGATTGCAGAAGTAAGATTTCTCTAAAATACAAATTTCTTATTCAAACCTTAATTTGGATCCATTTACATGAAAGTTTCCACAGATTGTGAGTTCATGGAACTCACCATTGGCAAACAAGCAAAAAACAAAACAAAACAAAACAAAACAAACCAAACCAAACCAATACAAAACCTTCTTTTTTTCTTTTTTTTTTTCAAATTCTGAAGCTTTTTATTGCGTCTTCATGTATAGAGTTCACATGTGCATCTTACCTGGTACAGCTTCCCTCCTTCCAGTCCTGGAACATCGCTCTCTTTGAAGGAAAGTTTCTGCTCATCAAAGAACTCCTTGATTGCTTGCTCTACTCCCTCCAACCCAACCACCTCATGACCTTCATCAGCTAGCCTGATAAGGGATACAGAACAAATGCAGTTAAAGGGACTGTACAGTACTGGTTGAGGTGGGGATTCATGTTTTGAACATTCCTAAGTGAGATAATGAGAAACCTCTTATTAGATATGAAAGAGCATGTAATTTTAAGGACTCAACATTTATTTGATGAAAATTGGTTTTCAGATGGCTGAGATATCAAAAAAAAAGAAAAAAGTAATCATGATAAAAGGTGACAGGCCACGCCTTTTAATAGAATCTCTGTTTCACCTTGTTTTTGGATATCTCAGCCATTTCAAAACCGATTTTCATCAAATAAACTTTTGATACTCCTTAGAATTGCATGCTCTTTGATCTCATAGAGTGGTTTCTGAATATCTCGCAAAACATTGAAAGCTAAACCCTCACCTCAACAAGAACTGTACACGCCCTTTAACCCATATGCCTACACTAGTGGGTCGTGTCTAAGGTTCATGAGAATGTCAAAATCTTGCATAGAATGGGTTAATCGATTAGGCAATATCCACACCATTACACTCTTGATACCTCACCATTAACACATCAAAGAATGGCAAACATATTTCACACTTTTGGTAATTGGCGCGTTAATTAAATAACATTAGCCACTTACTTTACGGGGCATACAGACATGGGAGCAAGTATGGGTCACACAGGCCTTGTGTTATATGAGTACGGAAGTGATGATGTCTTGGTCTTTTGTTATGGCTTTGGTTGGAACCAGGTGCGAGCATGGTTAGCAACAATAGTGTTTGCAGACATTTGGGCCAGGTGAAGTTGTTTAGAACCAGTTTCCATGTCAATGAATGGCTACGACATCACTCTTTGGCACTCTATATCTATTGCGTATTGTATGTCAAAATTCATGTAAATCAAGGATTTTGTCCAAATCCTTTGAATTTGACTTGGGCAAGCGTGACTGTAACCTGGTAAATAATTTCTAACTAGTTTCTACATGTATTAAATTTCAAATTAAGGTAAATAATTTCTCACTTACCACTTCATGTCTAGTGTTTTCCCACAGAGAGGAACAAACACACGACTGGGAGTCTTTACCAGCAATTTGTCTTGAAACTCCAGCAGGACTCTGAGAAACAAAACAAGATCCCTCACTTTAAAGGCATAATTAACCATTTGCAGATGAAACAAAAACCCAGTAATAGTGCTTCAAAATAGTTCTAAATTGTGAGTTAGGGATGGAAACAACCAATGAACAAATTTGAACCATCTATATAATAAATGTTAAAGGTATAGTTATATACAAAATGTGAACAATACCAATGATAAAAATGCTTCCAGACTAAACCATCTACAGTTATGGTTTAATGAGAAAAATAGTGATACACGTATCTCCATATCCTTTAGGCTTTATTTGAAAAATTTTATATATTTGTGATACAACTGACCTACACATATGCATGAAAAATGATGTCTTGAGCATTTTTTAAATCACTGCTCCCGAAGGTAAACAGGACCTTTAACTGAGATGTGCCTCAACGGACATAATACCTTTAATATTGAATGAATCGATGTTGTGATCAATCTTTTATCATAGTTGTTCCAACAGAAGATTTCTAGATTTCCCTGCATGTGTCACTGAGTTTGGCTAGGATTTGACACAAGCCAATATCTATACTGTATCCTGTAAATCCAATGTATCATGCAAATGAACTCTTGACCTAGAGAGAAATAACAGAAATTGAATGAACAATAAAATTGATATTGGGTATAATGCCTCATACGGAGACTGTACAATAGAGGGAAACTAACAATGCATTACTGCAGTTAGACAGAAGTCTTGGATCAATCACTTGTATCATTAATGTTAACCTGTTGAGGACAAGTCCAGAGAATACTCAGGCAGCTGTCTATTGGAAATGCGTGTTATACTGTTCGCAATATCAGTCTCTCCTCAAAGAGTTAATTAGCAGATTTTGATACAGGTTACTGTAAAAGTGGAAATTTTCGTGCAATTCACGCAACCAGAAGCTAGCATGAAAATTGAAGCACACGATTATTTTTGCAAGCCATACATTCCAGTAGTAAATGTCCTGCGTCGGTGGAATTAAAAACATGCAAAATTAATCTTACTCGGTGGAGCGCGAAAACTTACTTGCGCCAAATTATCCACTTTTACAGTATTCACATTCAGGAGGAAATCAGGATATGATACATTTAGAAGAACAATACAATACAATACAATCAGATCATTTATATAGCGCCCTTACACAGTCAATGACTGGTTTCACAGCACTTTACAACATCACACATCACAAAAGAATTAAAATGAGGCATTACTCAGTTTTTGGTAGGCAAAAATGACAGTTTGTGCTTAAAATTTGTTTCATTACAAGTACACCAAGCGATAAACAGAGAAACACTATACACCAAGATTTTCAAGCACCAGATGTTTGCTTTCGTTAAGAAAGAAATGTTGGCACACTGTGTCAAAACCCAGTGACCTTACTCATGAACCTGCAGCCTGTGAAATGTTGTCTTCCCTGCTGCCCATTTGTCCGTCCATTGTTGCAGCCCTGCCATGTCTTTACGGAAAAGCACCTGCTCGAGTCAAATGTGAGAAAACAGAAACATTGGGATGTCCAACCTTACACATTGCCAGATAGCATTCTTCTTTCACTTCCAACTGTCTTTCTTTCCATTCTTGCTTTGTTCTCCCTGTTGTTTTTAAATCTCTTCTCTTTTTTTCTATCTTCCTTATCTTCTCCTTTTTCTTCTGCCTTTTTCTTTCCTACATCAAGTGTGGTCCAACATCTGAAATATGTATGTCTCTGCTGTATTGTATTTGTGACCCTGCACCACAAAACGAACAAAAAGTCACCTGACATGGATTTTTAGTTAAGGTCAGATTTTGGAAGAGCAGACTCTTTGGGAAACACCTAATCACACTAAAATCGTTTTCCAGAAAAACTGCTGATAACCCAATTTCCTTTTCATTTTATGATCCCAAACTTTAGTATGATGTACAAGAAGACTTGCTCTTTCAGAAAATATCATGATATGAAAAAGTCAAGATTGGCTAGAACCTAGATTGACCTATTTCACCTATTTTCAGCTCTCACACAAAATCAGTGCGTGCGACTTTTTGTGCCTTTTGTGATGCATGGTCACATTTATAAATGTACAGTGCAACTCTTTTATTCTAGTTCTGGCAATTGTGAACTACAAGACTTTCCTACATTGATAACCACCCCCCCCCCCCCCCCATCCAAACCTGGTTCTATTGACAGATGTTGTTAGATTGTTAGATGTATGTTGCTTTGACTGGTATTGTATTTGTTTATGTTTAAGGAGCAGAGTACTAACTACTATACATGTATTTATTAAAGAAGCAGAGTACTATAACAATTACATGTATTACTACACTCTTTCCTATTCAAGTCACCAGAAGTATTTCCACATTTAAATTTAAGTGAATGTACCGGAACGTAACATCTAATATTTAGTTACTGGTACAACTCTGAATTTTCACTTACTTGTGGACTGAGGAGAAGGCTGCGTATACCTGGTCTTGATAGGATCATAGAACGTACACATGAAGTCAACCAACAAAAGCCTTATTATAGAGTGCAGTGGATCCGCTTTATGCACTATGAAGTTGAGGACCTAGCTGGACCACTTGACTCGTGTTTTGACAGCAACAGAAAGCTGTAATATTGCAATATCCTAGGCTCCCAGTGCCGTGCCCGCTGTTCCAAGCCGAGCATGTATAATGAAATCGAGTGAGAAGCACGAAAACGAGCTAGGCCCTGCTGCCCAGTGAAACAGAGCTGAATCCCGCCGCTCTGGCTGTGTGGATGATACAGTGTACCAGTATAATTTACACGGCTAGCTGGCCTGGCACAGCAGCCGGAGAGGGTCTCTTTTGGCTAGGCGCCCACTGCACCGGTCGCGTCACGTCGGGGTAGATCGGGTATCAAAGCTCTGCAAGCACAGTATACTGTTGGCCTATAAAATAGGTCTGTGCTGTGTATTACCGCTATTCACTGAAGATTACAATCCTGAAATTCTGGACGTGAAGTACGTAGAATCTGATTTGTCAATCAGTTGCAAAGTACGTAGAATCTACGCACAGTGGCCAGCCACCTACAGACGCCAGCAGGCAGAACTGCGATTGGTGTACATGCATCACAGAAGTTCTGTGGTTTGCATGCGCTTGCAGGGCTACCGCAGTTATGCAAGAGTTGTGTTCACGTGACACACGAACAAGATCAGGTGACCTTTTAAACCAACCTAGGTGACTGGGATCGCTTCAGCAGTAGAGCTGGACTAGGATGCTGTCTGTATTTCATTTTTTGTTTGCTTGTTTATTTTTGCCGTGTATATTGGAGTAATGATACCAACCAAAGACAGTATGATTGATTTTTGATTGATTGATTGAGTTTCAATGTTTCTGATTCACCTCTATAAGCTCAATACATCACCTGCTTTAATTTATTATTATTAAAAAAAAAGAAAGAATTTTATCGACTCTTTCGAACCCCTCTTGGGCGGGGGTAGAGTACAAAGAAAGAATATGAATAATAGTATGACAGACCAGTGAATACAATCCTTGTAGATTATACATAATAACACAAAAGATGAGTGTATGAGAATACATGTAGGGCTTATACATAGGCCTATCTACTACAAATATTGTCTGTCCGATCCTTTCAGATCGACTTCGAACTCGGGACTTCAAAACAGATTAGCCAAAAGCATGAATCGACTATCAGAACACTTATACATAACTCCATTTATTTTTTGTCCCTTCATTGTCCCACTTCACTCTCATCTCACGCCTTCCTTCCCAATGGAGTATATGGTATCACTTTCACTTTAAATTTTGTAGGCCTATAGTTTTCTGTATCTTGGGAGACCTCAAATTTTCCCACAAGCTTCCCCCTTTTTTCTTAAGGTCCAACGAGTCATTCTGTATCAACATTAACCTGCTTTTATGTACGTGTAAGTATACACTATAAACCAATAAAAGTTGATATAAATTCATTAATAATGACATCACTATAAAGCTCTTATATGCATTTACCGGTACAAGACATTTGAATTTATTGTGATTAATTAAGGTCAGTCCCGATTTTTTTTTTTTTTTTGTACCTGATGTTGTGCAAAAATCTGACATTGATAAAGCGAGGTAATTATTGTTATTTATTGTTTTAAGGCCCTTGTTATAACGAAGTTATGATGTTAAGGTCCAATTTTATGAAACTTCTGCTATTCGATTTGCTTTATACATACATGTATTATGTAATCAGTTAAAATCAGCTGGAAAGTAGGATGGAATAACATTTAAAAATTGTTCTGCTTCACATACCCCATCCCCAACTACAATATTACACACGAATGATCTTGCAGCCATCATGAAGTTACTAGACTGCTTTACTAGACTCCTTTCATAGAAAGCAGTCTTAATTCAGTTGTCCACAGACTTGAGCTGGAGGACGTTAAGTCAGATCTCTCCTCTACTACCATTACCATCCCTTCTCCCTCTCTCCCCCGATCTCCATCCATATATCTCTCTCCCTATCTTTCTCAAGTTGTCTGTTTCTGACCATCTCTCCGTCTCCCTGTCTACTCCCTCTCCCTCTGTCTGTCTCTTCTCTTTTCCCCTTTGTCTTCCCTATCTCTCTCCCTCTCTCATCTGCCGGTCTATTCACGTATTTGAATCAAGAGCATATAACTGATACAAATCACTCGATCATTCGATGATTGTTTTATTGAATTGTCCAGTTATCATATCTAATCTAACGTATACACGCATTCAGATGATATGGCATATATCAAGAGTTCATTATAACATGCTGATATGGTGTAATAACATCATGATTCACATACATGAATCGTGCAATATGTTAATGGGTACACAAACTGTAAATATTCGATGAGGAAGAAAAAATGCTCAGTTGCAACTGAAGAAACCTGGCCACCAGTGCATGCATCCCAACATTTTTCTTTCTTTTACAACCTGATGCAGTAACATGAATACAGTATACCACCAGCCCTCATATTGTCACAATTTTTAAGGTTTTCTTGAAAAGACTGCCAAGCACACATTTGGTGTATTTTCCTTGAAAGCAGGAGAAAAATAGGAAAAAGATGCTTGACAGTCTTTTTTTTTCATATCATAGTGATTTGATAAATCACTTAAAGACAATGATGAGCAAAAATGTATGTCACTCAAAATTTATTGATGTTGACCACACAATTGCTGTCCCATTCTTCATAGTCTACACATTTGTACATGTATTGTGAAGTATGGTCCCAACAGGTCCCATATGATTTGTGATCAAGAGCAAGTTGACACCTGCATTTGACTTTGAGTCAGCACAGAATTAATACTGCAAGTTTATGTATTATTTCAATGATACTCATCATCCAGAGATAATCACCTCTAATACATGAAAAATTAACCCTATTCTAACTGGGGGGGGGGGGGGTCAAATTGACCCCCCCCCCTCGACGTTTCGCGCCACGATTCCGCAACGCGCAAAGATTTTGCCGCGTTGTTTCATGACTTTTTTCATTGAAGTCTCCCGCATATTTTGAGACCAAATTTGCGACGTCCGGGTACACCGTTCTGAAGTTATGCAATGTTTTGCATATGCATGTCAACCCGAAAACCGATCAAATTCATGATTTCGTGTGCAAATCCAAAGCAAACTGTGTTTTTTTGTTTAATTAATATAAATTAGATTATTCCAACTTTTAATAATTGAAATAAATCAATTTTAATGTAGATAAGCTTGAAAAAGTGCCTCCAACAAATTTTTGCAAAAAAAACAATAGAAAACAAAAGATCGAAAAAACAATAAAATACATAAGAAATTAACAAAACAATAAAAAACAAAAGAAAATGATTTTGATTGCACTATTTTTTTACAAGAAAATTGTTTGATGTGTCTTGAGGAACTCTGACACAAAAATTTAATAATCCTTCACAGTCTTTTTGATGGAGTTATAGGTAAAAATATGATTTCATGCGTTAATTTGCATAATTAATTTATCAAAAAATATGAAATCAACATTTTTCTATTGTATGACCATGTAATCTTGTAGTTGACATCCGGCTCTATGTTCAGGCAAAATTTTGCGGCGATCGCGCGATCGGCGGCCGAGATCTGAAGGGGGGGTCAAATAGCCCAGTTAGAATAGGGTTAACTAAGATGCTTTCTAAGCATAAGAAAAAATATGCTATCATCTTCATTGAAGAAAAATATATTGTTTAATTAGTGTCTCTTAAAAATGCAGTGTTTTATTTAAATCAAAAATTAGGATTGGTCACAAATTCCCACACGACACTCCAACTCTTTAAATACAGACTGTACATGACATTCTTTTTGAAATGAGTATCAAAAGTACTGAATGCTGTTCTTTCAAGAAGCATTTCCATTGAAAGCAAATATGGCTGTCTTATTTAATAAGTTACCATCTCCAGTAGGGATCAAACTTTAATATGCATGCCCATGAGTTGTAACACTTAACGATACAGTACTTGCAGCAACTTTTAATTCCTTTTCATTTTGTTTACTTTTGTTTGTTACCAGTCAGGGATCATACAAATGGCCCATTCTCAGTAAAAGCGTTCAAATACGGAATTTTGGTGTCGCCGACATTCCATGACAGTTTACGGTTCCCTGAAACCTATTAGATACTATTTAAATGTTTATAATATATCACGAGGACCTTATTTGTTAAAATTAAACACGATCAAATGCGGTTGTCTGCCTTTTTGTACAAAATTTTGCTGTTAAACTTCGTTAAGACCCCCAAAACGCAGTGTCGCCGGCTATTTTAGAATTATGTTTTATTGCTCCTCTCCGTCCACAAACACACTTTCCAAATATCATTTTCATGGACGATGAGCATATCATATGTGCTAATCACAATACTCAAAAAGTTCCAAAATTTTTATTGACTTCTTTTTTATAGCCTTTTGAAACCTGTCGCCAAGTTCACCGCCAGATACGTTACCAGTTTCTTTAGTGTTACAGCATTGCGAAAATAACAAGACTATGCAATGACCCTGTGTATATGAAACCCTGAGGATATACTTCGTACATTGCAAGTACTTAGATTTTTTGTGCAACAGCTATTTATTGAGAGTACGGTACAATGTTTGAAATATCGGTTTTCTACATTTTTATTTGGACAGATACGTTACATACATTTCACGCCACCCACTGCGACAGATATTGCAATGTCAGACAAATTGTATGTTACACATTACTCCTCGGAATGACGCATTGATTCAACATTAAAGTTTAGTACAAGTGAGAAATATTTGGTAGATATTGCTCTCATAATAACATCATCGACCATATACGTTACCACAGATACGTTACCGCAGATACGTGACCGAATTTTGCTCATTGGTCTTGTGCTTTCAGGGGATCAAATCTGGTCAAAATTCATCCCTACACATTACATGCTTCGTTTTGTTGGACCTCAGGATTATATTCTTACACCAAAAGGACAGAGAGGTGAAAAAGGGCAACGCTTCCACATGATTTTTCTTTCTGCGTTAGTGTCTCACAACTTAATGCCACGTTTTCCGACAGACGTTACCACATAATCAAAATGCTGGAAAAAAATTGTAAATGTTTTGACAAGCAAATCGTTGTGTGCTCACAAACTCCAAAGTTCTATTCTATAAAACCCAGCCACTTTCATATTCTATGCAACAACTTTGAACGTTTATTTTACAAGACGAAGCTATGATTCAGCATATCAGTTTTTTGCTTTTCAGATTTAGCAGATACGTTACGTATAATTCAGGGCACCCACGGTGACAAATAATGTTATGTAAAACAACGTGTTCATAAAAAAATTCTGCATAGAATGACACTTCCATAAAAAATTAAAGTTATGTTCAAATGAAGAATATTCAGTAGAAATTGCTCTGTAACATCACCGACAGATTCATTTACGGTATGCCAGATACGTTACCAAACTTTGAAAGAGTAAAAAGTAGTTTATGAAAAGCTTCCGAGAAAAGTTTCAGTGTTCTGTTGCATATTTATTCCAGTGTTTTTCAACATATGAAGAACTACTCAAGATTCATTGATAAGTTGAACAATTATTTATTAATTTTCATTAAAAGGGGTGAGCCAAATACGTTACCATAGGCCAAACAACTTTTTAGTATATCGAGTTCATAGAGACTGTACCTACTTCCTTCTAAGTGCCTGCAAAAATATATTTTTTAAACCTTGTTTGCATTATCCATCAAAACTTAATGAATATTTACAGTCAGATGGATAAATACATTCAGACGTAAGATGAGAATATTCTGTGAATGAAGAACTCAGCTTTCACATTTAGGCCTCTTTTCCACTACATTTCATAGTTTAAATATTACGTACAATGTTTGAAATGGTTAATTTTGGCTTACATCATTCATTTTTACATCAATTCATAAGGTAAATAATTAAACAGGTGATATTTATTAATTCATACACAACTAAAATTATTACTTATATTTTACCAGATACGTTACCAAAGGCGATTCGATGTTTTTCAATAGTTATTTCCCAAGGAAAGCAATTCATATTTGTTTCCTGTGGAAATTCCAGATCGGATCTTTCCCTTTGCATGATTTGTGGGATTCGAAACTTAATTTGTAAGCGAAATTTGTTAAAAATACAAAGTGAATCTTAAGATTATATTTCATTTCAGCAAAAAACATATTTCAACCTTCCAAACAGAAATAATTTCTACCAATTAGCAAGGGATGACAACATCTTTACCTCTTGAAAAACCCCAATATCTTTAGGGGGGACAGATGTCTTTTCCTGAACAGAAATTGGATCAAAACAATAAATTTAATTCAAAGTTAGGAGTCCATTACAACATGTAAATTTGCGGTAACGTGTCTGATTGGTGATCAAAAATCATATATGATGCTCTATTTCAATTCATTTTTACTCAATGAATGGCCATCATTTAGCATGTTCCACTTTTTGTTTCGTATTTGACCGGTTTTGAAGTTACCGAAAACACATCTTTCAATGTATTACTTTGTGGTTGATTTTTCGGTTTTACTCACATGGAATTGAACACTTAATCTGAGAATGGCCCAAATACATGTATGAAAAGTTGAAAGGAGTCTTTAAAGAATCTAATCCTCTTACTTTTCTACAAAAATTCCTTTAACAACAAGGACAACACAAAATGTTACAGGAATACACCATGCAGTACAACTGTACTCCCTTTACAGAACAAAATTTTTGTTTCCATCAAAATTTTGATGACTTACATTTCTGAATTCTGATCTTGTGTAGCCTGCCAATTTAAACTTAAATAGGGTATTGTCTACAATTTCTGCCACATTTCAGAGACCTATCAATGGCAATTACATAAAAAAGCAATTTCCCAAAGGAAAGTATTAAACTTCCAGGCACATTTCGAGTAATAGAAGAGAATAATGATAATCTTCCTAATTGCTATATGGACGTAACTAAGGTTTGATGTTGGCAGATCCTCTGTAATAAAGCTGCGTACATTGTAGAAGGTATTCATGACTAAATGGGAGAGTGAGTGGACAACTGAACTGTAATGTCAACCTAGCAGTAAATCACTAAAGCTGGTGCAATTCAGTTGCAAACATTTACATTATAAGAAGCATAACATGATCTTAATGTAATAATATAAAAATAGGCATGCACTAACAATAGAATAATTAGATTATACATGAACGTTTAAAGGTCCTGTTTACCTTTGGGAGCAGTGATTTAAAAATTTTTCAAGGTATCACATTTGATGCATATGTGTAGGTCAGTTGTATCACAAAACATCCTACCACATAAAATTTTTGCAATAAAACCTAAATTATAAGGAGTTATCACCTTTTTTCTCATTACACCATAACTGTACATGGTTTAGTCTGGAAACATTTTCATTATAACTATTGTTTACATTTTGTATATTTTACAATACTTAACATCACTTATACTAGTTCAAATTTCTACATTGGTTGTTTCTATCCCTAATTCACATTTTAAAACTACATGTATTTTGAAGCACTAATGCTGGGCTTTTGTTTTATATGCAAATAGTAAATCATTCTTTTAACATAAGATTAGTTAGCTACAGTGTATGTGTAACTCTATCCAAATCTCATTTTAGAATGGAAATAGTGAAAGCAGAAGAGTGAAATCTAAAGAATGATTTCAGCAAAGATGAAAATATGTGCAGTTTTACCTGATGAAGGGCCTTATTTCAGTTGAAGTACAGCTGAGAAGACTTGTGGTAATTGATACCATAATACACATGCCAAATTGTATGACAGTGGAAAAGGAAGAAGAGCTGGTATATGAATCTACTCATATCTTCCGTCAATGTGAGCTTTTGCAGAACTTTCATTACTTTTTAATCTACAGTTGAACAGTACATACAAAACAACAGGCACAAGAAAGCCAGAAAGAAGCTTTTGCTTTATATAATAAATTGTCTAAGCAAAAGCAAAAATCTGGTGAAATAATATTGTCTCAAAGTGGAGAAGGAAGAGACCTGGGTCCTGTTTCATAAAACTTGTTATCAGTGATGATTGCCACATTTCTGTGACAAATTTGCTCTTAGCCAATCAGATGTAAGGATTTCAGTAGCTTATAACAACTATGACAACTTGTCACTGATAATAAGTTTTACGATACTGGGGCCCTAGTGTGTAAGAATCTACTCAAAGTTCAACTAATGTGAAAAATATTTCAGTGAAGGAAAATGAGACTGCTAAAAACTTAAAGAAGAAAGATACATGCATTACAGTTTGTGTCATTAAAATTTCATGAGCAAGAATGAGTTTTTCTTTTCCTGTATCAATACGTTGCTGAGAGCTTATATTGGCTTGTCATGCCTGAAGAAAGCACATACACGCGTACCGTCATCAAATTTGGTTCAAGTATGTTTATTCGTTTGTTTGTTTTTTTTTTGCACCATTTTATGCCTGCTTAAATTTAACCTTTGAGTATGACATGGAATTTCAACCCACTGTAATCAAACTACAAAGAGATATCATGATCCCAGTGGAAAATTGCCTTCTCAAATAATACTCTTTTGAAACATTTTCCTCTTCAGGTGTGCTCAATCTGGTACTGTATACGCCATATATTTCGCGAATCTAAATTTTCGTGAATCTGAAATTCCCGACGAGTTCGCGGGTGGTTAAATTCGCGATCGTTGAGACTTGTACTGAATGGAGAAATGTACACGCATACGTCACATCCACATCTCGATCAGAGTCAATATTTTCGCATGTCTTTAATTTCGTGAATAGCACCCGACTCGCGAAATTTGCGAAAATAAAAACCTCGAGAAATATTCGGCGTATACAGTACTTGCCTGTAACTTTCTAAGCTTTAACATCAGTATTTATTCAATCCCTCTAAGAAAACCACACACAGAATAGGTTAAGGGCACAAAAGTCACTTGCTCCTGTGGTAAATTAACAGTCACAGATTAATGCTTAGAAGAATGCAAATATGATGACATATTTGAAAAATGCAAATTCACTTTTCCTTTGAAACCGAATTTCACTACAGTATCTCCTGTATAAAAGTTTAGTGATAAAATATTCTTAAGAATGAATAATAGAAATTTTTAAACACATTGCTATGGTATCTGGAAAGACTTATTGTGACAGAATGCCCAATATCCTGAATGAAGTCGGGCGATTTATATGCCATTAAAAGGTTCAAATCCTGGACAGCTACTTAATGACAAACTTCAGAAAAAAGAATAATAATGTTGGGTGGAATCTCAAGCCCTTCATTATCACAAGCTGTAAATAGACTGTTGATTGTGGGGAGGTTACTTGAGGGTCAGGATACGTATATGCTGTCTCATCCACGTGATGCTCCGCTCCTTGAAGACAGGATTCTTTATCAGATTATCAGCATCTCGCAGCAACTCAGTAGTCATCTTCTCACCTGCAGGACATCAGGTTTTAAGGAGGACACATGCAAAATCAAAGCATTCACTTGTTTCTCTCCTCGAAATCATATTTTCTTCCTGTCCATTAGCCATTTCTTATGTCTGTAAATATAAGTACTAAAATGCTGAGCATGGATAACACAGCCCATCTTTTGGGGAAAAAGGAATACTTTTTATTATTCATGATAGGAAGAACAAAATGTATATATTATTCTGTTTTTGTCAAGATTATTACTTCAATTCATTCTGTCAATCCTTTCATTTTCCCTCTGTGAATCAAACATCTCATAACATGCTGGTTTCACCATTAAATCTCCATGTACGGGAAATCTTACCAAAATAATACCAGCATTAAAATCAAGACATTACATGTAAATAAAGCAACAACAATAAAAATAAACACCTCAAAACACAATCATGGAATGTCCCATACCTTTTCACGCCAAACCTTCTCATACTGAGTGTAATGATATTTTCAACAGTTTTATCATTACTAATGATATTATTAATAGCTTTATCATTCTGTTGCTGTTGTATTGAGGCAAAATCCTTTCTTGGTCATTTCACAATTCTTATTTTTAATAAGGACTCCAAAAATTTAGGAACACATCTCTTTATGATGATTGTGTTAATGATATTTTCAACAGTTTTATCATTACTAATAATATTTTCAACAGTTTTATCATTCTGTTGCTGTTAGTACTGTGGCAGAATCCTTGGGTGATTTCACAAATCTTCCCTTATGGACTCCAAAAAGTTATGAACATTTCTCTTTAAGATGATAACATAAACACAATTGATACTAAATATATATCCCGGTACTTTGGGCAGTCACTTCTCTTATCCCACGGCATTCAACCACTAGTAGTCAAAGAGTGCAGTTCACACTGCAAATCTACTCACCATACAACTTCTCCACATCTTCTGGTGGCACACTGTGTGGGGGACCTGTGGGTGAACAAAGATACCATGGCAGGTGGTTGACAAGGCATCAAACAAGGGAATTATGCCTTTACACAGCAGCCTTACTTAAGGGCAAAATATTTCATGTATTCACAGCTTGCGCTATCATTTACTATTTTTACACATAATACATCACAAAATAGAGATACAAATCATACTTTGCCAGATGATTCATCACTTTCTGTGCAAGTTACACAGTATAATGCAATGTAAGCTAGAAGCAACCAACACTGCCTGGAAACCACATTTTCACAATGTTTTATCGAGTAGTGTCTTAGAGTTGGAGGCAAGGTTTGTATATAATTGTTGCTGTTTTGTCCACTGAAAATATTGTAACTTTTTGTAAAATTCATGCACCATAATTGAGTATGCAGCTTAAAAATAAGTCATACAAAGTGTGCTACAAAGTAAAATAGCATTAGAAATCATACAAATTAAAAAAAAAAAAAAAAACCTCACAAAAAACAAACCAATTAATGGCTTCATCATAATTTCATCTTACCCCGGGCGGCAGTCAGATGGTAAAACGGTCTATCTCGAAAATTGCTGTTCTGAGAAAAATGACTTTAAAGTTTAGAGGTTTGAGCTTTTTTAGGAGATGGGTATAATGCATTTTTAGCAATGGGACAAGAAGAAGCATATTAAACACTGATAACTGAAGAATTTTGTGCTTACTTGGGGTTTTAATTATAAAATAAATGAGATTTTTGTGCAGATAGACTGTTTAACCACATCACATGTATACATTCCCGCTACACATCATAAGATGGTAAAATGGTCTATCTTCTAGATAGACCACAAACACTATAGGCGCGGTCAGACTGGCAAAAGATCGCGAAGTTTAAGATCACGATCTTTAAGATCTCGAAGTTTTGCCAGTGTGACCGCAAACTTCCCGCGAAATTTCTCGATCTGTTTGCGGGTGGTGCCTCCGAAGCGCGAGGCCATTGTCATGCACAGATGTGCATTGTTACGTCACAATCACTAGCCATCGGACGGCGCACTCTTGCTTGCGCGCATACCAATGGCCCAAACTTCGCGATCTTAAACTTCTCGATCTTTTGCCAGTCTGACTGCGCCTTATGTAAACTGGTCTAACTCGAAGATAGACCATTTTACCATCTGACAGCGATGATTTAAAAAATCTCAGTTAAGAAGGTTATATGGTTTATGTAAAAGATAGCTCGTTTTACCTCCAAACGATATTACCGACAATGGGCTAACTCAAAGATAGACTGTTCTACCATCAAATCTGAAGGAAAAATACAAAAAAAAAGTACCAAGATAGCGGAAATTATCTCTAAAACAAGACATGATGGGATTTTCTCGATAGCACCATTAGAAAGAGCACCCTTACATGTCCCGGAAAGTGAATTTACCTCAAAAAGTCAAATTTTCGAGTTAGACCGTTTTATCATCTGATGGCCGGGCCCTCCCCCTTTACACAAAACACTTGACATTATACTAACCTTTCATTTCATCTGTGTTGTAATAAAATACTTCATGCAGTATGCGTCCACCTGGGGCTAGCATTGACAGCAAAAGATCACTGTACCTGTTAAAACAAACAAACAAACACAAAAACAACTACTATGGAACCTGTTTAAAAGGTCATCAGATGAAGACCAATATACAGATACTATGCACAGGCAGTTTTTATGGGTACATTCATTAACACATAAAAAGTTCCAAAGGGGAAACAAAGTCAGAGGTCTTTGTAGACAGATGGTCTTTTCAAACAGGTGATCATTAAAAGCAGGTTTGACAGTAGATTAAGTTGACATGTTGAGAAGTAGAAGCGTGCTACACAGTTCAAATGTCTAGTCATGCTGATATGCCTATATGCATACTTCAGTGACCAGAAACAGTTGAAGAAAAAAACAAAAACAAAACAAAAATATTGCTCTGCTAGAATAGTCAGGAGCAGGGAAATGACAACTGTTACAACAGAGATGTTGCAATTTTGCACTCATGACAAATATCACCTGGCCGGTAGCCATAATTCATTATTTGCACAATGCATTATGCTTGTGGAAGCAATTACCAACACATCGTGACTGAGTAATTAACTGCATAATTGACACAACCCAGACCTGTTATTCAGTATAATCTTTGATAAGGTCTTCTTTGCAAACTCTCCAGACGTAGATCAAAGTTCAAGTGAAGATGAGGCTAGGCGTCAGAAAGTCCTTCCACCAAGTTGAGGACGATTCATGCCAGTCTGAAATAATGAAGATTGTACTGGACTCTGCTTGAAGATTTTTCTTTTTTTAAAAATTTGTTCAAAGATCACACACACCCTCTCATATTCACTGATTAAACTGGCCAAGTCTACGAGGTAAGCATCATGCCTGCCATTAGAACTTCAACATGCAGACACATTACTTATTACATTCATACATTGATTTATAACACATAGGGGTTTATTTGAGCCTGAGACAACTTCCTCCACCTAATCCTGATGGTGCTTTGCAATAGGAGCTGGCATCTCGAATCCCTTTGACCCGTTAAGTCGAGTCCCAGGTAAACTCAGGCAAGCGTCTATGGGAAATGCGTGTTGTAGCAATTAACGGGTTAAGGAAGAGAGCCCACACATAATACTTCAACCATTTACAAACCTCGTGACTAGAGATTTTTTTATTTTTTGGTGTCATAATTTTACATGGTCCACTATCTGAAGTTTGACTT
Source organism: Diadema setosum (assembly GCF_964275005.1). NCBI lineage: Eukaryota > Metazoa > Echinodermata > Echinoidea > Diadematoida > Diadematidae > Diadema > Diadema setosum. Next base: position 8,578,754 of record NC_092688.1, read on the forward strand.
CATTCTAATCTAGATGAAAGATGCAGTTCAAGAAGTGTGTGACGAAAACCCCACCAAACATAATCACTTCACCAAACATTATCACTTCACACTCTGAAGTTAACCCATTCCTTACGGGCACCTGGTATACCAGGTTCATGTGGGAGCAACTGATAAACGGGAACCTGGTATACCAGGTTTCCAAAATGAAGACAAGAGTGTCTGCTTTACTGGCCTAAATTCATGTTTCTTTGTGTTAAAATGCCCAGAAAAGTGGGTTTGATAAAAAGATCAGAGTTTATAGTATCAGCATTTGTTCCCCTTCTGTTTGAAAAATGTGTATTTCACAGTATTATGTACCTTTTTCCAGATTTAGTTTTTCGCTTGTTCTGCTATAAACTTGTACGAACATGTACACAGCGATCAAGGCTGAGATCAGTTAGATATCTGAGTTCGCTGACCCCAGTCACCTCATTCAGGTACCTGGTTTTGTGTAGAACAAAAGATTCTGTGAGCTCATCAGCGCATGCTCTATTCATACTTCGCACCCGATCGATATTTCCATTGTTCACTGGCACATGTAGTTGACCGTGGAAATGAGGATACAATGTACTGCTTGACTGCCTTCACACAGGTGGATTACCAACCTGTCTGCCTCTCTGTCGACAGGCAATAAGAATCTCGTTTGGGGGCATTAAAGGCACTCAGAGAATTGCGGAATGAACGGGTTAACTTGAATTCAGATAAAAATACTGCATCTCTAAATTCAAAAATAGAAAGAAACTAGAGAAGCACTCTGAGAGCGCAGACCTCCGCCAAGCATGCAGCTCATTTTCCACCACTAATCTTGTTCTTCCATTAGAGATATCAGTGATTTCCACCCATACGTACTTACAGCATTGTGTGCTGAAAGTCGCCTGATTTCCCAACATAGAAGCCTTTGTTACATCATAAAACCTCAGCTGCACCGCGCGCCTCGCCCTAGCAGAAACTAGAGCACGCAATTTAGTGCGCGCATGCAAACCTAAACTATGCGCAGCCTGAACTCCCAAGTTCATTGACCCTATCTGCCAAAATATCAAAAATCCTACATAAATTCCCCCAAAATTTTCGGATCACTACCAAACGTTAACTGTTTGTTACTTGTGTCATTCTCAACCTTTCCTGCAAGTTTCATCCCAATCCGTTCACTACTTTTTGAGTTATTTTGCACACAGTCAAACTAACTAACTAATTAACTAACAAACAAACAAACAAACCAATGGTAACGAAAACATAACCTCCTCCCTTGGCGGAGGTAAATATAGGAAGATTAAATAGATAGCAAGAATTGCTCACCTCTGTCTGTCACAGGGATCAATGGCAACCAAGGAACCCCTGTCCCACACTGCATCAAAGTTGCCAGCAAAATCCCTGCATAGATTTATGAAATTCGGGATAAATGATATCAGAACATGAAATTCTAGTCAGAAGTTCAAGGCTTAAGTACTTGCTTATAATGTTCATCAAAAGCAACAGTTCAAAACTGGTTTAGAAACAAATACACACAGTGACTCATTACCATAATTCCAAGAAAAAAAAAAACAAAACAGTTATTGAAGCCAAGAAAACTGGGATTCAGTGAAAGACATATGAAATTTGTTCTACAATCATACTACCTCATGTCTGAATTTCAAAGTATTACACAGACTTAAAGATTTTTCTTTTGATTTGTGAAGCATTGGACTTTGGGGCTTTTTCACTGACCTTCTGCAATAAATTCTTGGTCTCCTTCATGCATCACCACCTCCAACCTTCAAAGCCAATTTTTCTGACAATTGAGCGACTTTGGTAACCAAACTTCTATATGTTTTTGGCAATAATGTACCGACTTACTTGCTGAAGTGAAACAAATCACACTTGAACAACTTGATCTTGCCATCTTCAGTCTACAGAAAAGAGAGGAAAGAAAAAAAATAATCTTTATTTACAATGAACTGGCACAAAATTATTTGAAGTCCATTCAACAAACACATGCAGTTGAGTTGAGAAATAATATGTTGAGAAATTAATATTCTTGTCAAGTTCAGCATTACAATCTTATTGAATATTGTCTGTTGCTTACTTCCATCTTACTTTCCCCCTAAATGCAGGCAAAATCTAAAGCTATTCTTTGCACACTTTAACAGTTGTAGTTGGACATAAACATAATGCACAAACACACACACGACACACATGCACAGTTGTACCATACCCACACACAAACTGTCAAAAATGAAAGGTGATAGAACACTGTATTGCACTAATATCTGCTATAAAAGTGCACGAAGAAAATATTGATGTCTTACTGGTATAGCATGGGTCCATACAGATTAGACTTGGAACAAGCTCACTGCACATTGATTTCAAACCTAGATCCCAAACATAGTGTAAATGTTGCAGAAATTACCTAACTTCCCCCCCCCCCCCCCCAAGTACACACAAATGTATGTGAAGTACATTTCACAAAAAAGATGGTGGAAAGACTGTCTTATGTTATCCTCATTAGAAAACATAAAGGAACCTCTAAAATTTGACACCTTTGGCACTGGAATATTAAATCAAGTTAACACAATGGCATCAAACCATCATTTATTTCATACCTGGTACAGCTTTCCTCCTTCCAGTCCTGGAACATCGCTCTCTTTGAAGGACAGTTTCTGCTCATCAAAGAACTCCTTGATAGCTTGTTCTACTCCCTCCAACCCAACCACCTCATGACCTTCATCCACCAGCCTGTATATTCATGGACAGAGAGCACAAATAGTATGATTCATTTAAACACAATAAAATCTAATCACCCCAGCTGGCTGCTTGTCTACTAATCTGTCAATAGTTACGTTCAGACGGCGGCCCCTAACCTCGAGGTTTACTCTTGCCCCCTAACTACGACGTGTTTCCACACGACGAATCTTAACCTCGAGGTTACGAAACCTACTAATCTGTCAATAGTTACGTTCAGACGGCGGCCCCTAACCTCGAGGTTAGGAAACCTCGAGGTTTACTCTTGCCCCCTAACTACGACGTGTTTCCACACGACGAATCTTAACCTCGAGGTTACGAAACCTCGAGGGTAAGCTTCTGCCCCCCCCCCCCCCCCCCCCCCCCCCCCGTAACTACGAGTGGGTCCCACTCGATGTTAAAACCGAAAGTTTCAGCCCACACTGCTAACAAGGTGTGTATTTCTTCTTTATTCCAACCAAGGAGCTTGTTCCAACCCTGTCGGACTCGCTTACCGGTACTCCTTTTCCCACCAGCGGCACCAGCTTCCTCTGTCATGGTATGCCTTTATGAAGATATTCGTCGAAAACAAATTTTTAGCGTCGGAGAAGAAAATAGAATACAGTAGCGAGTTGTTCAGTTTCAGAGATCAAGCGCAAGGGAAGAAAAGATGATGTTGTTGTGATGTGCGTCATAGGTTTTTCACCTCGCGCGCACGTGTAGTGTATTTGTGGTGTATTTACGTTTGGGAGGTTGACCTGGAAGCAGAGGGAAATTGTGGGGGCTGGAGTTCACAGCTAGGTCACTCTTAAAGGTAGGGAATCCCATTTGCATGCCTTAAATGAAGAGTTGTATAAATACAGTGGCATGTTGAAGAGAGTATCATTTTAGAAACTCCTATAAAGTATTGAAAGTGGAAGGTAACATGTAGTACATTTTTATTGACCGTTAGATTTTAAATTGAATTTTTTTCGGGGCTCACCGTAAATTCCAGTACATTATTAGGCTACCTTTGCAGACCCATGCACTGCATGTGTGTCCATCATGTATATTTTGTGAAGAAAGTTCATCAAAACTTACAAACATTTCTATATACATTCTTGCCACACACTCTATATGTTATTACATCAGCTCTTATACTTTTAGATTTGTGTTTATAGATAAAAAATACAGAAGACTGCAACAAAAAGGCTTAAGTGTGGCTGACACACAGAACTACTGAGAAGTTGTGTTCTGTGCATTATTCAAATTGTAGATAACTGTAGACTTCCAAATTTCTCAACAGTGGCCTAAACAAGTCCCCTAGCTGGGGTTCATATTCAATGTTTTGCTGCATGTTGGGAGGTCTGTAAAAGGTATCCCCTACCTTTAACTTCAAGTTTGTTGTTTTCTGTGTCCACACGGTGCTTAACTACGAGTGGGGACCCCCCGCGGCTCATGGTTAGAGCGCTAACCATAAGATTTCTCGTGGCTCGAAACATCGAGCAAACCTCGAGGTTTCCTAACCTCAAGGTTAAGGGCTCCCGTCTCAACATAACTAATGAATTAACAACTTATATAGTCCATGATATGTGCCACAGGCTTCAACTGCACCACTCACTGATGGTGACACACTAACCTGCTCAAAATGCAGAACTTGGAGTGCACCTTACTGATGATGTTTTCTCAATCTTTGTAAAAAAAAAAAAAAAAAAAAAAAAAAAAAAATCCTTAAAGCATGTCAGTGTTGCACTCTTAATTTCCCAAGCCCATAATTCATATTTCTCTTTTTGTGTGTCTTTTTCCTGAAACATTCCTCATAATAAATCTGCCTGCAATATTGTCTGATGCAAATTATGGGGAAAAGCAGTGTAAATATAACTATGAATACATTAATTGACTTCATATTTTGGAGATGGACCACAAACACTAGGTCTGCCTTTTGACAGGCAGAGTATTGATTGCCAAAGACTAATTATGAAGCTATAAAGCTTGCTGCCCCAGAGTTGACAGTCAACAAATATGTCTGAAATAAAGTGTAGTTTCAAGATATCAGGTAATAATCTCAGTGCCCATGTAGTTGCCTTACAAATGAAATGAATTTTGACAACAGAAGTTGTTAAGATTGTCTGCTCAGATTTGATTGAGATCTGGTAATGAAGAAGTTTCTACAGTGCCTCGCATCACATACCATTTCATGTCCAGAGTCTTGCCACAGAGCGGCACAAAGACTCGGCTAGGTGTCTTCACAAGGAGTTTGTCCTTGAAATCCAGTAAGGCTCTGGCAGAAAACAAAAACAATAATAATTATACACAAATAAAGAGCAACATACACAAGTAAACCCAATCATTAAGCCAACATTTTCCTGTTTTACAAATGATGAACATTTTGATATGAATGTCCTCGATTGTATTTAATCAGCACTTACTCATATTAAGAAATATATAACTTTACGCATAGAGAATGTGCATTTTTGACGACAGAATTCATTTTGGACTCACTCCTAATCAGAGAACAGGGGTTGTTATAATGCCAATCCATTATGAATTAAAAAAAAAAAAAGTCATGCAATATTTGCCAGATTGAAATATCATTTGTTCAACATGACAGTAACTGAAATTAAAACAAAATAGAGAGAAGCCAATTAATGGATCTGCTTTTCACTTTGAGCAAACTGAAAGTTTGGGCTCTACTGTGATTAGTCAATACTGCACAGTCATCCCAGGTCATAATTTTGAGAGGGTTTGAAAAAAGGACAGAAAAATTACATGATGTAATGAATTGGCAAATCTAGTTTCAGTCCCACTTGAACACATCAAACATCAGTGGCAACTGTTCATTTCTACACAAAATTGATGATAGTTCTGTATTTGTTTTGGTTTTTTTTTTGTGTGTGTGTTTATTAATAGATGGCAGGAGAAAGCTGCTGATAAATCAACTCACTCGTGGATGTGGCTCCGATGAAAGCCAGTCCTCCCAGCGGCCCATCCTTCCTCCCATTCTTGTAGCTGCGGCATGAGTACAGACGTCTTTGTCCTGATGGCCTAAAGATGCAAAGCTCCTGCGGACCATAAAAAGGACAACTTTAGGCATTCTCACGATAGAGGTCTCCCAACATCCCAAAATTTCTGTATGGGTCTTGTGATCATTAATCATCCATCACCCACTACCCAACCTTACTTGCATACTGTGAGGTACTTATAATTTCTTGACCAACATTTCATGAAAATGATTGTCCCTGTACTCCGTATGTCTGGCTTCAAAAACCAAGTATACAGAACCAGTACAAACATGTTATGAAACTCCTCTAAACAGACATATTTTTTTTTTTTTTTTTCTGTCTAAGCTCAATGGTTACTGTTTTCTCTGGTAGCCCAATAGGGCTACAAAAATCATTAAATCCGATATCTCGTGGACAGGGGATAAAGAAAAGTAGTGGCCTGAAATAAACAGTAAACATAACAATTTACTTTGAATCTTAACCATTTGAGGACAAGTCCCAAGTATAATCGGGCAGGTGTCTATGGGAAATGCGTGTTATTGCGAAATCAGTCAGTCCTCGATGGGTTAACCCAATGACGACGGTTTGATTTTGCTGCAAAACACATTTCCAATAGACACCTGCCCAAGTATACTTGGGACTCGTCCGATCAACGGGTTGAGTGCCAGATCAGACCACCAAAGCACAGGATAGCCTTTACCGGTATTTAAATTTGGTGGCTTAACACCACTTTGATTTTATATTGGCCCTCGTAGCTCGGCCACCAGACACCACTAATACTAGTGTATCCCTGTCATTGTAATGTCACCCCTGCACTGGTTAAGTGTAGCCTGTATTGACTGAAAGATCGGTCTGCATCTGGTCACTGGGGATATGTTCCGCGGAGACTCCCGCAGAATCCCCTCCTATCAGAAGAGAGCAGAGTAAGTCAAAAAATGATAAAAGACTCCTCCAGACAGACGGCTTTTTCTGTCTAAGCCTGTAGCAGAGTAGGGCATTTCCGGGCCTACTACTACACACATACATATGTGACCCGCTACAACAAAAAGGTCCTAAAGTCGCGCACGGTCGAAGCCGTGAAAATCGAGTTTGAAGTCAGAGCATTAAAATTGGTCAAAACTTACGATTTTCTGATTTCGATATATTATTGGAGTCTAACATGTCTTCTATCATCTGTCGAAATTTTGAAGCAAAATGATCAAAGCAAAGACCAAAAACTAGCGTTTTTCTGAGCCATATTTTTTGGCGTTTCAACGAAGCAGAAACTGGTTCGAAAATTTGGATTGAGCGCCACAGATAGGTTCCGCCCCTAACAACGACCAGAGTGATCTCATTGGTCAGTTTGCTGCTTGCTGCTAACCGAAGCGTGAAGCTCGCACACTGCCCAGTCGACTGGTGCGTGCGGGCGGGGTGCGCTATGCTCAGCCGCTTCTCACATCCTGGTCACTGATTGGTTGGTGAGGAGACCGCCGACGCTGATGTGTTTGAATGAACTCTTCGGGGGTTGCTAGGGCTTACCTTCTATTGTTCAGAGGTGAAAACTGACTTGCGTGTCCCTGATCGCGATTGCGTCGAAAGGAAGACTTTTAGGGCGCTTTTCTCGAAACAGTGATTTTCCAGACGCCTCGACATGCTCTCTTTTAAACATCGATATCTCCGCAGCCGATTATTTTTATAAAATATGTTATATATCAATTTAAAGCAGAAAGATTAGGAAATTATATGATGCAATTTTCAAATAAACGACCTCCCCCGACTTTAGGATCATTTTGTTGTAGCGGGTCACATATATTGTGCATTTTAATTGTCATATTATTGAAAAAACAAAAACAAATTAAACAATTAGAATACTATTTGACATTTCACGCAGTCTCAAAGTACAAAATTATACCGTGTATTGCCGTACCGCAGTGTGGGGATACCCCGGTATAAAACACATCAACATGTGCACAAACCTGTAGAGGAACCTCCTTCTCTTGTCTGATGCTGATGTTTACTGTGTGATTGTGAAAGCTTCACGTTACTTTATTAGAATCAAGCCCGAGTCAAATCATCTCAACTCACGATGAGTAACGGTGTATCATAATCGCATGTTATAGAAAAAATGGCTATCCTGGGTTTTAGGGGTCTAAATTATTTTGGGCTTCTAACTTCAGCACAGGCATAGATACGGACTATGGAAAGCCAAATAGGATTAGGGTTAGGGTTATAGGGTTAGGGTTAGATCTATAGGGTTAGGGTTAGGGTTTAGGTTAGGGTTAGGGTTATGGTGAAACCATTTTGGCTTTCCATAGTCCGTATCTATGCCTGTGCTGAAGTTAGCAGCCCAAAATAATTTAGACCCCTAAAACCCAGGATAGCCCCTGAATGACCCGAGTCTTGACCGACGAGACGTAAACAATGTCTAATTCCGCGAAAAACTTCTCATTTATAGTAGGGTAGCCTAATGACATTTGCTGGGTCAGTTTCAAAAACTGACCCAGCAAATGTCATTACTATAAATGAGAAGTTTTTTCGCGGAATTAGACATACTTGACGGTCACACCTGAGTCCTGACATCCGCGGGGCCGGGGATTAGACATACTTGACGGTCAAACCCGAGTCCCGACATCCGCGCGGCCGCGGGGCCGGGGAGTAGAAAACCAATCGACAATCAACGATGGCCACAGTGAGCCAGTCCAGGCCGACCAGACTCCGTGCCAAGCTTCGCGACAGTAGTGCTGTGTACGAATCGCAGTTACAAAGTTACGCAAAGTTATCAGAGAATAGGCTACCTCGCACCGATAATATACATAGGGCTGGAAAGTGCACAATTGCTATGGAAACAGCACATAATTCTCCTCCTTTAAATTAGACACACTGTACCTTATCCGAGCAATCACACAGTACGAAGAGCAACGTCGATATTCAGGCTGGTTGAAAGCAGCTTGTGTCGTTCGGTTTCGTTATGTTGCATAACATAATACCTGTCTACGTCGTCTATCATCTCTCCCTCTTGAACTCCGCATGTAGGTGTGAGCCTGCGCCATGCGCCTTTTTTGGGCCTTGAGCTCCTAGCTAGCTAGGCGCTAGCTCGCGGCGCGTTGGTCCTCCCCCTGCTTCCCCGCCGGCGCCACGCTCGGCTAATTCGCCCGTACTAGTATTACTAGTACACAAAATGTGCGCGCGCCTAATGTAAACAGTTTCGTACCCTAGAAATTTTAGCCAACTCATTGTCGAGACATCAATATACACGTTATGTAGACCCCATAGGACCTACTGAGTACCAGTACTGTATGGACACGATGTTGAATATGAAAATTATTAGGACGGATCGCGGAATAGATCTGATAGAGGTGGTGATATACCCTGGGGTGATACGCAGGGACAGAATTCCGTAAAGGAAGGGGGGGGGGGGGGGGGGCGGGGGTGGGGGTGGGCGGCACCTCCTTAACAAAATTAAAGGGGCGGGCCCGCCCTCTCCATTGTTTTCTTTGTATTGTAGCAGAGCTGTACTGCGTTACCATGGTGACAACAGTGCACTGCTCCGTCCCTTGTCCTGAGAGTGAAAAATGTGCAAACCCTCCTGCAGCTTGTGTTTACATTGATTTAGGAAAAGAGAAGGAAAGTATGTTTAAAACTAGGACGGGTGCCTGATATTGTATTTGTACATTTTCTTATTATGATATAGGCAGTAGAAGTGGGCACTGCAAAATGTCATATTGCAGCACAGCACCACAGCTGACAGTTGCCCGCTCTGCCTGACCTTTTGATAAAGTACCCCTTTGGCCCAAAGCCTCATTATCACTATGATCATAACAAATCACCACTTCTTAGGGAAGAACACCGTTACTGACCCCTCACTCTTTAGTGTTTCCGGGGTCGTTTTTTCTTCCAAGTTCAGGGCAAATAGATCTCATTGTATTCCTATGCATGAATGAAAATAGGCATAAGATGACAGGGAAATATACCAGTTGCTGTCTAATTGACGCATCCTAAAGCCAGGCAGCTAAAAACAAAATCTGACCCCAGACTGGACGGAGACTTCGTGTGCATCTTTGACCCCTCAAGAGGAAGTGAGTTTGACCACGACCTCCACTTCGCTGTCATGACCGAGCCATATAAAAACCCTGAAAACTTGGACATTGACTGCAGATTATGCTTCCCGATATCAGCTCGTCTAGCTGATTTTTCTCCACAACTTCATGACTTTTTAGCTGAAAACTTTTAGAGGACTTTGTTTCGTTTGGCAGTCCTTGCTTTTCTGCCCATGCCTCGACAGCCTGGAGATAAGCATTTTTCCTGGGAGGAGAACAGCAGCGCAGCCCAAAATCAGTTTATTACAATCGGCAATTGGAAACTGTTGACTCTACATAATAACACGTGTATTAAGAGGATAATGTCCGCTCAATCTCTTCCGATGACTGCCACGATGCGGCACCTACATCGTTTCAGTCAACTCTGACTCTTTGCTCCATAGCCTCGTTCACGTCGAGCATCCAGTCGACCGTCATCTTAGCTGTTCCGGCCGCTTCATCTCGATCCGGACCCGTCCTGCTCGCGTTTTCGCCCGATCTCGCTCATCTTTGACGATGCCGTCCTCGCACCTTTAGTGACGCACGCCATTCAGTGGACTTTCGCAGAACATTCCGGACTTAACATAAACTGGAGATTTCTCTCCCCGGTACACCGTGTTAGATTATTGGTGGTGAATGTTTATCAATATTTGGAATTTCCTAATTCGGATAATATCTGTGGATCCACATTATTGAGCTTGATGTTGAACAAATCAAGAGGGGTAATGTACATCTGTTCAATTTATACCTGGTTGTAAGCATTATTCTGAATGCCAGAATAATATAAGAGTTTTGTCTGTCACTACAACGCTATAACTGACAGAATGTCGATACAGGTATGATCCTGATCGATTGTAAATAAAGTCCGTTCGATTGAGAAGGCCATTGCAAATGTAAAATGAACTGTCTAATATGCGATATGTGTTTGCTTTAACCTCGTTGTCTCGTAAAATATATATATATATAAAAAATAGGGGAATTGGTTATTGACCCTTGCGCATGCATCTTAAGCAAAACAATAATAAGCACTTACACAACTACAACAATACCAATTCTTCCTAAAGTATTCTTTTGTGTTAGATACAAATAGGGGGGGGGGGAGCCTAAATGTGAAATGGGGGTGTAAAAAATGTAATGAGCATGCACATCTTTTATTGTTACATAGAGTTGTTGAATCCTAACTAACAATGTCACGGTCTCTTAGGTTGAGTTTGTATATCACTGAGCAGAGAAAGCCAGAGGATTTTTGTAACTTTTTAATGTTACAGCCAAAGAGTTGTACGCTTACAAAGTGGGTGACATTTTAAAGGGATCGTACAGTTTTGGTTGAGACCTAATTTCAGGTTTCTAACATTTTTTGGTGAGATAATGAGAAACCTCTTATGAAATATGAAAGAGCATGTAACTCCACGAGGAATTAAAAACGTTAATTTGATGAAAATTGGTTTTGAATTGGCTGAGATATCCAAAACAGAGCGATTCTCAAAAGTGTGGGACACACCTTTCATTACGATCGCTTTGTCTTACTTTGTTTTTGGATGTTTCAGTCATTCCGAAAACGATTTTCATCAATTAAACTCTGAATTCCTCTTAAAATGGTATGCTCTGTACTATTTCATAAGTGTTTTCTTGGTATCTCGCGAAAAGTTAAAAGTCCAATTCTCATCTCCACCAATACTGTACTATCCCTTTAAGAGACTAATATTGTTTTGTTTTGTTTTGTTTTGCACGTGTTGCACGTAAAATCATGTGGAAATATAAACTATCATAACCTTCTAATTGCTTTTCAATAAAACTTTTACCCCTCTGTTTGTATGTCTTTTATCATCATTAGTCAAAATGAATAGATACATGATCATTAATGCCCTATTATTGTTAATTCTGTTTTATTTTGTCTCATTTCTTAACATCTTAACTATTCTTCCGTCGCTGAGGGTCGCTGGGGGCATGTTTTTCTGGTCGTCCGTCCGTCATAACTTCCGTCCGAAATTGGTCGTGTGGATAGCGTATGAGGTGTATGTGACATGATTGGACAAAGCTGCTCTTATCAAGGTTGAATACACACGCTCAAGGTCAAAGGTCATATGTCATGGTCAAATTCTTAAAATTTCACTTTTCCCCATTATTTCAAGCATGCAATTTTCATAAAACGTCATGACTACTCTCTAAAAAGAGAAGCGTGACAAATTTCACTCTTGAAGGAGTGAATAACAGAATTGAGTGAGTTTCGAGTGAAATTGCAGTGAATTTTGAGTAAAAATGTTCATTATCACTAATTTTGGAGTGACCTCAGGGATCACTCCAAAATCTTCGAGTGATCTTTGAGGTCACTCCAAAATTGGTGAAAATGAACACTCGAAATTCACTCTTTTCTGTTATTCACTCCTTCAAGAGTGAAGGTTTTCACTCTTCTCTTTTTTAGAGAGTACAAGTATTATGCAAAGTAAAAATTCTCCGATTCACTCAACTCCATTCAGGTAGGTATAAGTTAGACCCCCCCCCCCCAAAAAAAAAAAAGAAAAAAGAAGAAAAAAAAAGAAGAAGATATTTATGTAGTAAAATAAACGCCAGCATGCATATTGTTGTTGAAATGGGACACTTTTAGAGGTGCCTGAAAATGACTTCCTTTTTTTTCTCTCTCTCTCTCTCTCTCATTGTACCCCTCAGTCGGTCAGGGCAACTGTACAACGGAGCGCCCGGGGTTAATCCAGGAGCAGCTTTGACTTTGCATAATGCTACCTCAATTTTGAATTCTATTTCTTGTACGCGTATGGTGCATGCATGGTGCATATAAAGGTGGGTACACTTCCACTTTTATAGGGACCACTTTCTTTTACTTTGTTATTAGATATCTGTCTCAGCCATTTCAGGAACGACATTCATCCAATAAACCTTGAACCTAGAATTGCATTTTCTTTAATATTTCATATGGTTTCTAATAATCTCGCAAAAAGTTAAAATCTGTTTCCCCATCTTAACTTAAAATATACCTTCCCTTTAATGCTGTGTACTATAATATATATATATATATATATATATATATATATATATATATATATATAGGTTCGATATATGAAATACCAAAGCATTGGCCAAATCAAACAGCGACACCCCGCCAGGAGTTCACTTAGCCGAAAATTGAATTGTAAATGGGAGAAAAAGGTTTGTCCTAATGCCGCTCCCTTCATCAGTGTCCGGGAGCGGAAGGTAAAAAAAAAAGGTTAATTGTTCATTCTTTTATAACGCAAGTTGCGGAAATAAATGGCATGTAATGAAAGAAATGAAATCATATGAACAATGAATATGGACTTGCATTTTACTTTATTATAATAACTGCAAACGCTTAATATTTCACCCTTCTACTCACATCCAGGCAACTAGTGGCTGTTAATGCGGATTGTCCACATTCTCTGTAAGTCTTTCGGATCTAGATTCAAGAACAGAAGTGTTATGTCGTATTATCTTTAACTGCCTATATACTGCAGCAGCGAAATAAAAGTACATTAACATGATTAAGGAAATGCGATGAGGGCATACATATTTTAAGAAGTATACTTTGGGGTATTTTTCTTTTCTTCACTAGATAACTTTGCAATACTGATCGTGATATCGTATGCGATTGTTATTAGCAGATAACGACTGTTCTAGGACTCGAAAGCTAACGAATACGTAAGTGATAGACGTCGAAGGACTTTTTCTGATATTTCACTTCCCATTTTCACAGACTTTCGCAGGAAAAGGAGTATAACCTTGAACAGGCAAAAATGAACTTTTATACTGCTTATGCGCATGCATTGAACTTTGTTATCTGGTAAGACTACGCTAAGCCAAACCATATTCTACCCATAGATATAACCCTAACCTTAATCCAAATCCTCACATCAAACTAAACCTAAAACACTATCACAACCCTAACCCTATAAGTCCTTGGAGAATTTTGGTAATACTGAAGCAATTGTCGCAAATTGGAGCAAATGTGTCACCGCAGAGAAAAAGATATTTGAACCCTGATGGACGAGGTTAATAAAAGAGTCTGTGAAATAACCTTTTTATAAAAAAAAAAAAAATGAAATATAGTACATATAAATACACACTAACTTGTCTATCCCATAATCTATATTTAAGGATTATGAAACAACAACAACAACAACAACAACAACAACAACAACAACAACAGCAACAACAAGAACAACAACAAATAAATGGATGTCTGCTGAGTGTTCTTGGCAAGGATTAAGTTGGAGCTATCGGCCGACTAATGCTGACCTTACTCCAGTCTTGGACTAATCACAGGCTACACCTCTTTCTTTGTTGGCTCTGCATTACTTACAGCAGCACATCAAGTGAATGAAAAGTTTGAGAACAAAGTATTCCGGCGGACAATGAGAGAGGCTTTGACAGCTTATCTTGCCGATATAGGGGAAAATTTGACGTGATTCAAGTTATCCTCGTAGCTTGGTCCTTAACAAGTGAAGACCATAACATCAGAAGAGACCTCCACCAACAGCGTCTATTCAGGCGAGTATACCACAGACGTAGAATAATAATAATGTATAGCATGAATGATTTAAAAGGGTATCGTAACCTGTGTTGTGTTCCATCCTGTACAAACCATAAGAAAATCACAGCATTTGCGTTGTTGCTAGTACTAGTAATCAGGTATCATGGACAGATGATTACACTATGAGAAATCGTCAACCGATGCGTCTTTGGCGTGAAGTTAATGGAGACCCTCCCTCCTTCAAATCAATGCAGACGGATCATTACCCAAATTGAACCTTATAATTCCACATAGCTCATCATAATATTTAAAACATAATTACGTATGTACAACCTTACTTTTTCAGAACCCGCAATCACCAATCACATGAATATTCTAGTAAATTTCGGGGAATTATCCAAACAGTTAAAGCAATAAGATTATAACATCAGTAAACTCTTTCATACAACTCTAAATAACATACTAATACATCTTCGACGCCCGAGCTTCGACGCTCTTTTACAATTCAATTTTCTGTGTTTACTTTTGTATGTCAAAATCTCAATTTCCAATTTACTACATGTATTTTCTATTGTACATGAAAACTGGCCGAAAAGAGCTATCGAGTGATTTACTAAAACCTTAAAAAAACAAGAAAAAAAAAAACCCCACAATCACCATTCTAATGAAAATTCCTGGACATTTCTTGGCATTACCAAACAGTTAAAGCAATGAAATCATAACATCAGCAAACTCTTTCACACAACTCTCAATCAGTATACACCTTCGATGTCCGAGCTTCAACCCTCTTTCACAATTGAATTTTCTGTGTTTCTTTAAGACAGATGCCAACATCTCAATCTCCAATTTCGTATGTGAAAATTATACACGAAAACTGGGAAAGCACTATCGATTGATTTATGAAACCCCATAATGCAAGAACATCAGGACAGTTGAGACCTTTCCATTCGCTTTCACTAACTGGCCATCAATGCACTTTTAAGGAATGGAAGTCTTGATTCAGTGATGTCCTCGAAAATTTTACAATGACATGATTTTGTTTTTACATATCTTTTATGTGGTAATTTTAAACTGTGGTTGTTATTGTGTGTGTGTTTTATTCATTTTTTTTTACTGAGTTTCCTTATAGGGAAAATATTTGAATACAGTTTTGTTGCAATACCGAATTACTTTGCCAAACGTGAATAACTATTGCCGAAATGGCACTACTGACTTTTGAAGTGCATTTCTATGCTGTTTGCCTATTTCTAGTAACCCAAGTGAGCAACAATATGCATATTAGGTAATCATTCTTGTTTGGCCTTGATCTTTGCCAAACGACAGGAGTAACTAAAACAGCTCCTAATTCCACAGCAGAGCAGAACGGAACACGAAATCGCAACACACATAATGTCAATCATGTAAATCTGGAAGAAAGACATGCTTTGAGTCCGAGGACGCAGGTGGTCACCGCCATGTTTGATCACGTGCTCGACCCAAAATGCGGCAGTCTCGGCGGGACTCATTGGTCGGTCTCGAAAGATTGCAGACAGTCGCCTGGCGGTAGCTTGATATGCAGGGTTAAATAGCACCTCCTCCAGCTGCTCAATGATATGGTCCGGACTGAGTCTGTCCATGTCTATTTGGGTGCCGAGGCCGCTGCTCAACACTCTCACACCGACATCGTGCTGGTCGCCACCTAGGGGCACGACAACGAGAGGAACGCCGTGGTAAAGGGCTTCGTAGAAGGCGTTATTACCGCCATGGTATAAAAGAACCCGGGTTTTCGGGTGTCCAAGGAGATCGTTGAGGGGTAACCACGGTAACGCCATGATGTTGTCCGGTAGTTCACGCGGAGGGAGTTCCTTCAGTTGAAAAATGATTTTCTGGGGCAGTCGACTGAACGCCTCTAAGAACATGTTGATAAACTTCGGACGTGTCGACGTGATTTTGGCAAAGTATGAACCAAGAGAGAATATAATGACCCCATACTGTCCTGAACTCATCATGAACTCTTCCAAATCATTGTCCAGAGAATTTGCTGGTCTGGTCGTTAGACCACCAACTGGTATGATATTTGGCATCAACGCAAATGGAAACTCCACTGAGAAATCAGAGTTAATGAAGTATAGATCGACATGATTGCTTATTGTTGACGTTAGATCATTATGCAGGTCATACCTAGACACTAAGTCTGCAAAAGGATCATGGAATACCATTTTGTCGAACATGAAGACGAATGATAGGTAGGCAAAGACATTTCTGCATCTCTCGATGAACGACATGGAGGAAGAATGCATGGTCTTCAGTAGGCTCACTGGTTGGTAGGAAGGTACAAAGGGGGAACCTGCTTCCTTGAAGATGTACGGAATGGGTGTCATCGGAGCCAGAACCAAAACAGGTACATCTTTGGTGCCCCTGTGCCTCTCCAAGTATGATTTTATGTAAACTCCACAAACCCATACAACGTCAACGACGAAGCCGTCATACTCGCTCAGACGTGTGAGTAGCTCCTCGTCTATGATCACAGCCTCGCATGCCTCGTGGTTAATGGCACTAAGAAGATGGAGCAAGCGCATCATCTCTGATAATTTGGAGTCGGCGAAAGCGATGTCGCACAGACGGGCATGGCTATCATCCACTTTTTCCTTCAATCCGGGCAAGTGGAAGACCTCAAAATTGATGAGGCTGGAGTTGGCAAGTTTGGCGGCGGGCTCGAGATACGCGTCAGCTACCATGTACTTCACATCGTGGCCTCTGCTTGCCAGAGTCTTTCCCAGGGGTACCAACGAGAGGAAATGGCTTCCGTCGCCGAAGCCTCCTGACAGGAGAATCTTGGCCGTTTCCGAAGGAATGCAGCCACATATTAACAACAAGCAGACGTTCAATGAAGCTCTCATAATGGTTGAAAGATACATTTTGTTATATTTGGTATGTCTTTGCACTTATATCAGAATCCGAACACTATCGCAGGTATATGGCGGAATAAGGCGAGATTTTCTCGACGACATATAAAGAGGCAAGGCTGATGTCTTCATCTTGATACAGTGTAGAGAGTTCAAAACATATTCGGAAACGCCAATACAATGTATTCTGCTTATAGAGTAATCCTCACTGTGATATATGTTACTCTTTGCTGCTCGCAAGGCAAGCAGATAATGGGAAAAGGAACACAAACAGCCAACATACCAGTTACGTAATCGTGGTATTCATGTTGGCAAACGCTTTGGTTGGCCAGAAGTGGAACACTGCCAAATGATCAAGGTGATAAGACTAAGGCACCGAGTGGCTTTAGGGTGGAAGCCAAAATGGTTAGAGAATGGTAGCTCAATGTACATATAGCTTTTAATCATATCCCTCCTTTATAAGCTTAGATGAACTTATTGTTGGGTTTATTTCCTCTTGCACATGTACGTAGCATGGGTCAAGCTTTCATTCGTGTAATCTGGATAAGAATGCTCAACTAGAGGTATTAAGATTCTATACAAATCTGATCACTCAACGCATATATGCCTACTCTAACGAACAAGACAGGTTCCTGTACATGCTGTATGCCCATGCTGTGCGTCTTCGATCTATAGACAAGCGTATCAATGAGATTGTCCAGATACATGTACACTCAAATACACACACACACACACACACACACACACACACCATGAGGATTACAGGTGCAGATGGTTGTACACGGTATACTCACTTACACACATTGCATAATTAAATACATAATATGCCATAATATATATATATATATATATATATATAAAGGCAAATAATTTTATCACATTATCATGTAAATAAGTGTACCGTGTACAGCCACCTGTACATTACTTTCCTCATATTTTCGAAAAATGAAATAAAGTTTGAATTGAATTGAATTGAATATTCATCGTTGCCATTGTTATCAATAGCATTGATCAACCAACTCTTTAATGCTAGCTGAACGATTTTGACTTGGTAAATATAATTTGTGTCTTACGTAGCTTAACAAAAGCATCATGCCTCGGGATCCGGGCGCCAGCCGACATAAGTGTGTTGTGGAACCTCGGTGGAGCGGTACTTTGCCCGAACCACACACTAGTACGTCTGCGTAGCGTGTCCACGCGTTTTTTTTTTTTATTTTTTTTTTATTTTTTTTTTAGCAGTCACGTACAAATTTTATCCAATCATCGTTGATACACCACCTTGTATCGTGTTATGAGACAAGTCGATATAAATGTCATTGCGCCAGTACAACTGTCCTTGTGGCTGGTATATATTTTAAGCACTTACAAAAATCATCTTCCTTTGGTCAATAATGTACATTCTATAAGCTAATTACTATAACAAGAGACGATATCATTAAGTTTATTGAAATTTCTTGAAAGGGATAGTGTCATGTTTACACCCGTTACTTTATTCTGCATGTTAGGAATACAGACACGAAAATTTAAAGTTGTCATTGGGAAATTTCGAGCACCATGACATCATCCCCTTTTTTGTTCCAATAAATTTGCATACTCATTATTGATGTGACCAACAGAGCTTTCTTATGAAGATTATACATTCTATAATGTTATTTTGTTGTCTCCAGGAAACATTCTGTTTGAGTAACTTTACACTATTGAGGCAACTGGGTGAACCTGCTAAAACGTGAGTCGACTTCATGTTCATGATTCCATGCAGACAAAATTATTCCTTAATTCTTTGGCCTCCTCCCTCATTTTTTTCTTTCTTTCTCTCTCTCCATATTCCAAAATTAGTTCATAATATGAAAAATAATGAATGCGCAAATGTATTCCAATCTCTGCCTTTAGCTTATCAATCTTTCATTTTTCTTCTATATTAGCAAAAAAAAAAAAAAAAAATCTTTTTGTTCAGATTACACCTAATGACAAAGTGGGAATTGTTGAACACATCAGTGACAGCGAAATTTGAGTTAAGTACAGGCAACCCGTTCAAGAGTGTTGTGCTGTGCAAGAGTCATGCAAGAGTGCTGTGCTGTGCAAGAGTCATGGATCCCACCGGCAGGGGTCCTATAAGATGAATTAGCTCTCTTGCTTTTTGTCCGATTTCAATGAAACTGTTACTCCTCTGCACTTTGTTTATTTATTTGTTCATTTGTTTGTTGTTTTCTTAACATCATAACAATTTTGTCTGTTTTGTCTCACTTTCGGAAATGTCAATTGTCAATTAACTTTTTTTCTTCGTTTCTTTTCAGGCCGGGGAGTGCCGTTTTGACAAATATAAGTCATCGGTCTTTGCTTCTTCCTCATGCACAGGCCTATATATATATATATATATATATATATATATATATATATATATATATACATATATATATATATAGAGAGAGAGAGAGAGAGAATCTGTGAATGTCTTATACTTATGAAGGGTGCATACGTGCATATTGTGCATTAGATAATGCTTCGATGGCCCCTGTAATGTCGTAAATTGTATACCTCTCGATGGTGTTTTGTTACTTTTTTTTTTACTCAAGTTGTGGAAATAGATGACATAAAACGAAATTAACAATAAATAGTAAAAAATGGTAGAGT
The DNA here is from genome assembly GCF_964275005.1 of Diadema setosum. NCBI lineage: Eukaryota > Metazoa > Echinodermata > Echinoidea > Diadematoida > Diadematidae > Diadema > Diadema setosum. The sequence goes on from NC_092688.1 coordinate 8,598,525, forward strand.
TGTGTTTTAATCTAATTCACTTTAATTTCATACAAATTCTTAATTTCACCGTCCACTCACATTCAGTTGACTTTGAAAACGGAAAGATTTTGTCCACATTCTCCGCAAGTGGTTTGGATTAAGACTTGAGAACAAAAGTACTGTTGTTGTAGTGTCTTTTTCTGCTTGGATGTGCTGCTGCGCAGAATCAAAGTAAAAGGACACAATAGAATGTAATGGTGATATATATTTATATAATACATTTTTTTTACAGTCTTTTGGATACTTTTCTTCTCTTCACTGAGCAGCTTTACAATCCGTGATAGCTTGCCGAATATGTCATTGTTATGATTAGACAGCAACAGTTCTGGAGGAATCGAAAGTTAAGCGATAGATAGGCGAGTGTCGTCGAAGGACTTTTCCGATATAGATTTTCTTAATATAGGCGTTACATTTTCACACGCTTTGGGGGGGGGGGGGGTGGGTGGGGAAGGAATAGCACTGAATAGACCAATAAACTTTCTTTTTGCTTTTTCTGCATGCTTGTACGCATGCTATGGGGTGTGTAGATTGGGTGAATCGAATTTTTGTTATGAAAGACCAAATTCATTGTGTGTCGGCCTCTGTATGATTACAAAAAGATGTTTGCTTTTCTTCACCTATTGTAGAGAAGAGATATTTGACCTACAAAAAAAGAAGTGTCTGCGAAACAAGTTCTGCATGAAAAGACAACTGAATGATATGAAATATATCATTTATCACACACACTTTTGTTTGTGTGACAATTCATATTCAAGGATTTTGACACCTCGAAGACAACATAAAAATTCCTGCGTGACTGCTGGGTGTTATTGGCAGGGATTAAGTTGGAACTATTGTACGACTAATGCTGACCTTGCTCCAGTTTGGGGCTGCACGGATACATCTCTTTCTTCGTTGATTCCCGGATTCTTTACAAACCAATTATTACTTAACGGGGATAATTATGCTCTCACGTAAGCTGTAATGATTACCCGTGCTGTATATACGTCTTCTATAGTGAGGAAAAAGGGTCAATGCAACTGCCCAAACACACACACACACACACACACACACACACAAACGAACACTCGGCATAAGTAGTGCAGATGTATGTGCAGATGGTTGTACACAGTAATACTTATTTACAATGTGAATGTTTGTTTTTACTCTTTCCTCAATCAAACAAGACTATATATCATTTGACATGACAACAAAAACAACGAAAGGAAGTTTGAAAGACGTGCTCCAATATCTCATTTCTATTCACTGTGGTTTTGATCACTGTTCGCGTTGCGTGAGTCTTTTATTGTTATAGTCGTTAGGTTTTATGTCGTTGTACTTTTTACATAGTTTTTATCATGCTGTTATCATTATTGTCTTGATTCTTACAAGGGACATTGATGTATCTGTGAATAAATTCTTAATTATTCTAAACATGGATTCAAAAGTTAGTTCAGAATTGTTCTCTTCTAAGGAAAAATATGTGCTCTAGCCAATATTTCATTGTATAAAAACAGCAAAATGTATACATGAATAAAATTGACGTATACCGGAACTTTCTTCATACTGTTTTTGCCATAACATTTGCCATAAACAAAGCATATTTGAAATATCGTTGTCCAGACCTTTATGTACAACCTAAAGTAGTTTCATGAGGACGACAAAAAAGTCAAAGCCTGTTTTTTAATCTAATTAATAATTAAGATAATTTTTTTTTATATTAACTTACTCGCGAGTTCTTAATTCAAGTCGTTTGTTCGACTACTCGGAGATTAAACATGCACAAACAATACTGAAAGCGATGGTAATGCTTATAAAGACCTGGCAAATGATGAAAAGTGCCTATTACGCCTCTGCGGGACACATAACACTCATAATGCTTATTTCAAGCATTACTTGTTTCAAATGACACCATGAAATCAGCTCGTCCACACAGTTCACTTTGCCACAATATGTATAACATCATTTAAATCACATAGAATCACATCATATCACATTAAAAACAGAAAATGTTTTTGTCTTTACATTTAAGGTCATCATCTCTCCCAATCGACACTCATCAAATGTCAACTTTATAATAACTGTTTCTTGTACATTCTGTTGGGAAAAAAAAAGCGAAAATAAAGTTTAAATTTGAATTTGAATTCGAATCATCACTCTGCCTTCATCACTACGAGACTATAGTTATAGCTACAACTGCTAGATTATTTCAGTCACATACTAAACATTTTCAAATATTTTTAGTGATTAAACTTTGAACGAATCCGAAGTGACAAAACAAACCTTTGGAGTATTATGAGTAAAATATCAGAATCACTTTTGCAAGCAGTTTTCGTCCTATAAATCATTTTATGATAGTTTATTAAGACGTAATTTACAAATGATGACAAAAAAGAGAACTTCATAAAAAAGTGTTTATTTCAGAATTTTGTTGTTTCACAAGATCAACTGCGATTACCCTGAAAAAAGAGACATTATCGCAATGAACTTGTTCAGAAATCCTTGCCGTTTGATCCCCGTACAGCAATAATGTCAAGCACCTTTCTTTCAGTACAATTTTCATCATGAAGTATTGTTCTACCATTCGTTTTATTATTCTCATGAGAACATAAACTTATTCAAGTGTCATTCCCGCTTGGCTTTCAAACGATTTTTAGAACAACAGCAATACCTAATTGCACGGATAACTATGAAAGAAATTGTCATTATACATATAATGGCAGCAGTGGCAATATCGAGCATGTAAATCTGATAGAAGGGTATGTCAAGGGTCGGTGGACGCAAGTGTTCCCCTCCATGTTTGATCACGTGCTCGATCCAAAATGCAGCGGTATCGGCCGGCTTCATCGGTCGGTCTCGGAAGGTGGCGGACAGTCGTTTGGCGGTAGCCCGATACTTAGGATTGGACAACACCTCGTTGAGCTGTTCGTATATGTGTTCTGTGCTGAGTCTGTTCTTATCTATTTTCGTGCCAAGACCCTTGCTTAGAACCCTTACTGCCACGTCGTGTTGGTCACCTGCCAACGGCATGACAACCAGAGGAACTCCATGATACAAAGCTTCATAATAACCATTGTTGCCACCATGGTACAGGACTGCAAGTGTTTTGGGATGCCCCATGAGATCGTTGAGGGGTAACCATGGTAACGCTTTGATGTTGTCAGGTAGTTGTCTCGGAGGAAGTTTCTTCAAGTGCATGATGACTTTCTGTGGAATTTGACTGAAGGCTTCTATAAACAGGTCGACCACGTCAGGGTGTGTTGTTGTGATTTCGGCAAAGTACGAACCGAGTGAGAAAACAATAACTCCATGTTCCCCGGAACTTTCCATGAATTCCTCGAGATCCTCGTCTAGAAGATTCGCAGGCCTTGACGTCACCCCACCAACTGGTATGACGTTTGGCATTACTGAAAACGGAAACTCCACGGAGAAGTCAGAGTTGATAAAATACAGATCTACGTGCACACTTATGCTCGACGTAAGCTCGGGGTCCAAATTGTAGTCAGACACCAACTGGAAGTAAGGACTCAGGAAAATTTCTCTGTTAAGTGAAGTAATAAAATAAAGATAAAAGAATGCATTTTTGCACCTTTCCAAAAATGACATACTAGCAGAAGAAGAGAAGCTTGTCCCAGCTACGGGTTGATAGGAAGGTATGAAAGGGGAACCTGACTGATCGAAGATAAACGGAATCGGAACCATTGGCGCGAAAATCGCAATTGGGATGTCTTTGGTGTCCTTGTGCCCCTCGAGATAGGATTTGACGAAAACTCCACAGGGCCAGGCGACATCAAGAACGTAGGCATCGTACCATCGCATTCGCTCAAGGAGTTCGGGATCCTCAAACACACCCCTACACGCTTGACCATTAATGATATTCATCCGTTGAAACAATTGCTTCTGTTTAGAGAGCGTTGACTCTGTGAACGTGACTTCACCCAAGCGACCGTACATCTCATTCATTTTCTCTTTCAGGCCAGGAAAGTGGAAGACTTCAAAGTTAAAGAATTCCGAGTCAGAAATATCGACTGCTTTGTGCAGGTATTCATCGGCCACCAAGAAGGTCACGTTATGCCCTTTTTGTAATAGGCTCCTACCGATTGGTACAATGGAGAAATAGTGGCTGCCGTCACCAAAAACGCCGGACAGCAGTATGTTTGCCGATTCCACCTGCAATGATGCACATACCAGAACCAGACTTTTCAACAAAAAGCAGTTCCAAGTTGATGTCCATCTGCTCACCACAGACTTCATGATGCTTGCTTTAAACTATCTGAGCTGACAGGATACAAGAAGATACTGTACGTTGTCTCGAATATCACTGGCGAAAGCGTGATAGGATGTATGTGATTAGAAACTGTATTCTAACGTTCTTTTATTATCCGTACATCTTGGCGTGAAAAAGCATTCAGTGACCAGACTTTGAACTTGCTGTACTTTGACCCTGTAAATATACGTATACGATCTCACTCTACAAATTTACACGAAAAAATATTCGGATCGTGACATTGTTGTACTTGGTAAAAAAAAAAAGAAGCAAAAAAAAAAAACAAAAAAACATCGAGAGAAAGGCTAGCTATTGAGTTCGTTTATGATAAATGACGTTTATCTGACCTTATATCTCTTATTAGGTCACGTCACACGGGGTAGACGTGCAAAAAAAAAACAACAACCTGCGGATATGATAATTATGATAACATGTAGGTCTACTTGTAATTTTATCTGCTGATTTGTGTGCTCGTCCGATGAATCTTATATTTTTGTACAGTGCGTATTGTTCCGACTGATGGCTTGCTTTGCTAACAGTTAATTGACTCTTCGCAATTGGTTGTTTTCACCTTTTGAAAATCCACCTATATCAATTATTTTCACGGCAATACAACGAACGTTTCATTTCTATTCTTTTGATAAACATGAGTTGTTCTGCATTTGCATTATCTGACAACTCGACAAAGAACTAGTTTGTTAGTCTTATGTTAATCATGTATATCGTTTGCATGATGTATTAGTTGCCAGATATTTCGGCTTAATTAGAAGTACATAATCCGTGTGTGAAATCTGAAATGTGCTTAACTCAACCGACATTCTCTTCATAATTATCGAAATATACTATATACAATAGAATTATACAGAACCTTAAGTGAAATTGGACATAATAAGAATCTAAGAATTCCAAAGGGTTATGGGCTGTCTTTTCACAAAGCCTTTACTATCGGTCACAATCGCATAAAATTACGGAGACTTGGTGACATCAGTGCCTCACTGGGTCTCCCATGCCGACCTGCGACAGAATTCATTGGATCGACATCGAAAGGAAAATATTGAATTCATACCATCAAATGAGTGTAGAATCATAATATGATGGAAAAGATGACTATAAATATGAGGGGATGCTATTACTGAGTAATGGACGCAGGTGTTGGCTCGGTCGGTGTTGTGTAACACCGCCCTCAATCAAATGGCTCGGGTTCGGGGGCACGGGTTCGAATCCAAATGAGTCTTACAGAGCAATGTTGTGTGTTATCATCGAAAGGAAAATATTGAATTCATACCATTAAATGAGTGTAGAATCATAATATGATGAAAAATATGACTATAAATATGAGGGGATGCTATTACTGAGTAATGGACGCAGGTGTTGGCTCGGTCGGTGTTGTGTAACACCGCCCTCAATCAAATGGCTCGGGTTCGGGGGGCACGGGTTCGAATCCAAATGGGTCTTACAGAGCAATGTTGTGTGTTATCATAATATTATGTCGTCCTCTCTATCTAGCAGAGGCAAAACACTGTCCCTCGGACAGGAAATAAAATGGAGGTCCCCTGTGTGAGTGAATCACAACCCATACAAGAAAGATATCCCTTTAGGGCGGACGTCCACTTGGGAGCGGACAAGCCCCGGAAGGGTTGCGGAAGCAAATTTTGTCATTTCGGCATCCTGTCCGCGACAGACGCGGAATAACTTTGTGAATCGGCTTGTCCTGGGACATTCCTAGGACTGTCCGCGGACTGACTGCGGACATTCCTAGCAATCACTCCGGAAGAGCGCGAAATACCTCGGAATATGCTAATCGTAGCCGGGCAGCGCGGAAACATCTAGGATTACACCAGGAATGAACGCGGACAATCAGGATGCCTTTCGGACAACACAAGTTAGGCATGCGGACAAACTGCGGGCAATACCAGGAAAATGGAAAAGTATAAATTTGGCGCTGAATTTGACTTTTCCTAATTGATATATGGACTGCCAGCCGTCATTGATGCTCCTTGTTGTGCTTCCGCAGTAGCTGTTGATATTATATTGATATGATTTGTCAATATTATTTTATAAATGTGACCACCAAAAGTCGAAGAATAGGATTGTCTGCAAGTTGGCTGACGACTCATTTTTTTTTGTTTTAATTTGTCTCATCTCGGAGAACAATCTTTTCTCTGCCTACAGTCACATGGATGATATTCGCAAACTTTTTGAACCATATATACTCCCTAAAAAAATCGAGTGAAAATATTCACTCTTAAAGGAGTGAATTAAAAAAAGAATGAATTTAGAGTGAAATTGGAGTGAATTTTGAGTGAAAATGTTCCTTTTCACTCGTTTTAAAGTGACCTCAGAGATCACTCCAAAATGAACATTTTCACTCAAAATTCACTCCAATTTCACTCTAAATCCACTCTTTTTTGAATTCACTCCTTAAGAGTGAATATTTTCACTCAATTTTTTTTAGAGAGTATATATATATATATATATAGAGAGAGAGAGAGAGAGAGAGAGAGAGAGATTAGTCCACGTGTTGGCAAGATAAAAAGATAAGTAACAAAACTGCAGCAGAGTTCATGCTGTATTCACCAATGGTTTATTTCTTCACAAGAAATAAACCGTTGGTGAATACAGCATGAACTTTGTTGCAGTTTTGTGCTTTATCCATCGTGAAGTATATACATGTTTTGTCTGATACTTCTGCAGAGCTTGCCAGAATGATCCTAATCATTAAATTTGTTTTTCTTTCTCTCATTTTTACCCTTGTGCATCTCTAACTCTCTCTTATTTTGATCACTTGTGAACATTTTGCAATGATGCAAGTCCGAGAATTTTTTTTTCATGCTTAGAGCTTACTAGCCTATTGTCAATGAAATGTAAAAATGGGGAAATATCTTCAACCTACTTTAATTTACTGTCAAATAGGACAATCGAGTTTATTTGCAACTAAAACAAAAAGAGAAGATAAAATTATTAGGTTATAACAACTACGAAAATCATTCATGTAAAGAACATTTCTAAAATGATTTGTGATGCTTAATGTGTACTTAAATATATACACTCAGCAAAAAAATAAGACAGAAATTCAACACTTTTTCGAGTTCATAATTTATTGCTTTTTCTCTCATTTCACTTGAATTTTGAATTGACAGAAAATTCTTCATTTTCCTCCGTCATCTTTAGCTTTCATTGTTATTTTGGGCTTCAAAGATATTACATTGTAATGAGACCACAGGTATATCTTTGCAATTAAATTCATGCTTTTTAGTGTGAGGAATTTGTCTTTTGTTCTAATATGTTGTATCATTAGAAAGCATTTACGTGTGAATAACAACTTGTTCATGTTTATATAATATATTAACATTTCGGCAAAAATTCTATGCTTTTTTTTTTTCTGAGTGTACTTCCACCTACTTTTGTGATTTTTCAGCTGGGCTGTCACATGGGACAACCTAGTTCGTTTGCAAATAAAATACGAAAACAACATAAAGGAAAATGTACCATAGTAAGTAACAGGAACCAGGAAAGTCACTCAGATGAAAAATAATTTCTGAAAAGATCAAATCAACATAAACTTACTAGGAAGTTAGGGGGCTGATTTCACTTCTTTCTGGTTGCTTTTGGCACAGTCTCTACTACCTTCTTCTTTGCCTTCTGGGACCGAAAATCCTTAGATTTAACTGTTCTTCATCATTAGAATAAAGGTGTGCCTGTGATGGGGATATTTGCATGGGGGCCTCGCCTCCCTTCTTGCTCATTTTGCGTTTCATTGGCATGACGCTCGCTGAAAGTGTCGACATTTTCGTGTCTGGATCACAAAATTTCCGCATCGGTTCCGGACACTTGCATATATAGATCCGCATCGGCTCCGCGCTGTCCTAAAACATTCCTGGTGTCTTCCGCTTTCATTCGCGAAGCTTCCCCACACCGCGGGATTCTTTCCGGAGCGTGTGCGGAAGGAGCGGAAGGGTTCCGGACAAGCGGGACATCCTCAGGACATCGTCAGGACAAGTCGCCGAAGGTGTCAGGAAGTTCATTTCCGCGTCCAAATTTTGGTCTCGATCAAAATTTGGACGCGGAAATTTTTCTCTCTCCCAAAGGTGCCGAAACGCCCGGACATGTTTAGGACAGTGAGCGGACACGTTCAGGAACGTGCGGACAGGTTGCCGAAGGAGTGCGGAATACCAAATTTGCATTCCGGGTCTTGTCCGCGTCTTGTCCGCGCCCTAGTGGACGCCTGGTCTTCTTTGTCCGCGTCTTGTCCGCGCCCTAGTGGACGCCTGGTCTTTAGACCAGGCGTCCACTAGGGCGCGGACAAGACGCGGACAGCTCCGGAATGCAAATTTGGTATTCCGCACTCCTTCGGGAACCTGTCCGCACGTTCCCGGTCCCAGAAGGCAAAGAATAAGGTAGTAGAGACTGTGCCAAAAGCAACCAGAAAGAAGTGAAATCAGCCCCCTAACTTCCTAGTAAGTTTGTTTTGATTTCATCTTTTCAGAAATTATTTTTCATCTGGGTGACTTTCCTGGTTCCTATTACTTACTATAGTACATTTTCCTTTATGTTGTTTTCGTATCTTATTTGCAAACAAACTAGGTTGTCCCATGTGACAGCCCAGCTGAAAAATCACAAAAGTAGGTGGAAGTACACTCAGAAAAAAAGCATAGATTTTTTGGCCAAATGTTAATGTATTACATAAACATGAACAAGTTGTTATTCATACGTAAATGCTTTCTAATGATACAACATATTAGAACAAAAGACAAATTCATCACACTGAAAAGCATGAATTCAGTTGCAAAGATATACCTGTGGTCTCATTACAATGTAATATATATCTTTGAAGCCCAAAATAACAATGAAAGCTAAAGATGATTGAGGAAAATGAAGAATTTTCTGTCACTTCAAAAAAATTCAAGTGAAATGAGAGAAAAGGCAATAAATCATGAACTCGAAAAAGTGTTAAATTTCTGTCTTATTATTTTTTTTTTTGCTGAGTGTATATATTTAAGTACACATTAAGCATCACAAATCATTTCAGAAATATTCTTTACCTGAATGATTTTCGTTGTTGTTATTATCTAATATTTTTTCTTCTCTTTTTGTTTTAGTTGCAAATAAACTCGATTGTCCAATTTGACAGCCCAGCTGAACCCCCCCCCCCCAAATAAAAAAAGTAAATTAAAGTAGGTTAAAAATATTTCCCTATTTTTACACTTCATTGACAATAGGCTAGTAAGCTCTAAGCATGAAAAAAAAATTCTCGGACTTGAAAATGTTCAAAAGTGATCAAAATAAGAGAGGGTTAGAGATGCACAAGGGTAAATATCAGAGAAAGAAAAAAATTATTGATTAGGATCATTTTGGCATGCTCTACAGAAGTATCAGACAAAACATGTGTATACTTCACGATGGATAAAGCACATGTCTTAAAAAAAGGGAATAAAGAATATATATATATATATATATATATATATACATATAAGTAACAAAACTGCAACAAAGTTCATGCTGTATTCACCAACGGTTTATTTCTTGTGAAGAAATAAACCGTTGGTGAATACAGCATGAACTTTACAAAGTTCATGCTGTATTCACCAACGGTTTATTTCTTGTGAAGAAATAAACCGTTGGTGAATACAGCATGAACTTTGTTGCAGTTTTGTTACTTATCTTTTCATCTTGCCCACACGTGGGCTACCTTATCAGCATGATTATATATATATATATATATATATGTATATACATTTACATTTTTATGTATATATATATATATATATATATATATATATGGTTCAAAAAGTTTGCGAATATCATCCATGTGACTGTAGGCAGAGGAAAAAATTGTTCTCCCAGATGAGACAAATTAAAAAAAAAAAAAAAATGAGTCGTCAGCCGACATGCAGACAATACTATTCTTCGACTTTTGGTGGTCACATTTATCAAATGATATTGACCAATCATATTAATATAATATCAGCCGCTACTGCGGAAGCACAACAAGGAGCATCAACGACGGCTAGCAGTCATATGAGGAAAAGTCAAAGTCAGCGCCAAATTTATACCTTTCCATTTTCCTGGTATTGTCCGCAGTTTGTCCGCATGCCTAACTTGTGTTGTCCGGAAGGCATCCTGATTGTCCGCGTTCATTCCTGGTGTTATCCTAGATGTTTCCACGCTGCCCGGCTACGATTAGCATATTCCGAGGTATTTCGCGCTCTTCCGGAGAGATTCCTAGGAATGTCCGCGGACAGTCCGCGGACAGTCCTAGGAATGTCCCAGGACAAGCCGATTCACAAAGTTATTCCGCGTCTGTCGCGGACAGGATGCCGAAATAACAAAATTTGCTTCCGCAACCCTTGCGGGGCTTGTCCGCGCCCAAGTGGACGTCCGCCCTTATGGGGAATGAATAAAACTTTGAATGTTATCTCGTGAATGTTTTGCAGCATTCCGGTACATACCACAGGAACTGTGCCAAGGTGTCCCATCTCTTGCGACAATTACCTCCGAATAGTCTGTCGGTGTTGTTTATCGCAACAAATTGACAGTGAAAGATCAAATTCTCTAACAAGAATTGCGAATGCATTTGAACTCCAATAGTATTTAATGAAATGTATATCAAATGCTGTGGAAAACGTGTTTGTACCTAGCCACACTAGTCACAAAACCTCTGTCATGTTATCGGACCCTAAAATTAACCGATTTGTGTATCATTAACCTCTGCTAACCTCAGAGAGAGTCGATATAAAGAAAACGACGACCAAATTTCGAAATTTGATATGTAATACAGCTAAATCTTGAAGAAAAAACACAAAACAAACTAAAGTATACTCGCCCATAAGTTCGCAATAGATAGAATATTTTCAAGGGCCCGTACAGGGCGTACTTACACAAGTCATCATTTTACCATGCGTGCATGTTGTTGTTTGTTTTGTTTGTTTGTTGTTGGTTTTTTTTTTCATTTCCATCTGAGGAGATGGCTGGATAGCCCATATTCAGCTATGCTAAGTTGGTCTTCCATAGGGTCCAGTTGGATGTGAGTTGGGACCACTTCACCGGGTTAAACACCCTGCTCTTTGCGATGAATGAATGAAGCGGGATCTTTTACGTGCACGAGCTGTGACTCTCTCAGACACGGGACCTCCATTTTATGTCCTATCCGAGGGACAGAGTGTTTTGCTTCTTGCTAGAGGGGACGGTATGTTTACACACACCATCGCTCAGTCCAGACTCGGGTTCGAACCCGGGTCCTTAGGATCATGAGGCAGACGCGCTACCGACTGAGCGAACTCACCGCCCGTGTGTAGACGATCCCAAAGATTTTGTCTATTTTTGCATTTAAGCTCGTCCACGGTGTTATTGTTCGACATAGAGCAAGTACTGAGAAGAAATAAGAGCCATAGAGATGTATCATAGTACAATTGTAGTGGTGTTTTGGTACTGCAATCTGTTTTATTGCAACGCATTGATGCATATTTCATTGCCATACATTGCGTTTAATCTTTGTGTTCGATCGAAGTTTTCAACATCAATCTCAAATCACAATTTTTGCAAGAGATCCCAGATATCTTTGATGAAAGTAACCTTGCACATCGCTCATGAAATATGCGCATACTACTGAAAGTTCAGTATAATTTGTTTCATATATCTTGAACGGCTTCATCGTCTCTGTTTAAGTTTGTTTCAATTTCAAAGCTACGCTCGTCAGTCTGCATGTAATCTTAAATACTGTCAAGAGGAAATCAGCGATTTATTGAACTTAAAATTTATGTTTCATTAAAATAAACATCATAACACTTGTACATAACAAACAAGTGCCAGAGAACGAGTAAACCAACATGCAATACAATGTAACATGTGAAGGTTATGAATGATGCATGACAATTACAAAAGACATGTCTTGTCAGGGTAGTAAGAAGCTAGTCCACGTAAATATCAATATCGGTACTTAAAGCATGTTGGAATATCACTCTCGCTTCACTTTTCCGTGTCGAATTCTACGGCAACAACAGCGTTCAACTAAACAAACAATGAAATAGTACACAACGGCAACGAATAGAAAAGCAACACCAGCTACATCAAGCATGTAAATCCGATAGAATGGCATATCAAGAGTTGGTGGGCGCAAGTGTTCCCCTCCATGTTTGATCACGTGCTCAATCCAAAATGCAGCCGTATCGGCCGGCTTCATCGGTCGGTCTCGGAAGATGGCGGACAGTCGTTTGGCGGTAGCCCGATATTTAGGATTGGACAACACTTCCTTTAACTGTTCGTATGTGTTCTGTACTGAGTCTGTTCTTATCTATTTTCGTGCTAAGGCCTTTGCTGAGGACCCTTACTGCCACGTCATATTGGTCACTTGCTAGAGGCATGACGACGAGGGGAACTCCATGATACAAAGCTTCGTAATAGCCATTGTTGCCACCATGGTATAGGACTGCTCGTGTTTTTGGATGCCCCATGAGATCGTTGAAGGGTAACCATGGTAACGCCGTGATGTTGTCAGGCAGTTTCCTTGAGGGAAGTTTCTTCAAGTGCATGATGACTTTGTGAGGAATCCGACTAGAAGCTTCTATAAACAAGTCGACCACGTCAACAACTCCATGTTCCCCGGAACTTTCCATGAACTCCTTCAGATCCTCGTCTAGAAGATTTCCAGGTCTTGACGTCACACCACCAACTGGTATGACGTTTGGCATATAACGAAAATGGATACTACCCAGAGAAGTCAGAGTTGATGAAATAGACATCTACGTGCTCACTAACTTATTCTCCACGTAAGACCGGGGTCTAACTCGTAGTCAGATACTAACTTCTTGTAAGGACCCAGGAAAAATGTTTTTACTTACTGCGTTGGTTAAAAAGTAGAAGAATACACTTCTGCATCGTTCAGAGAATGATGTCAAAGAAGAGAAAGTGGTCACAGCGACGGGTTGATAATAACGTACGAAAGGGGTACCTGATTGTTCGAAGATAAACGGAATCGGAACCATTGGAGCGAAAATCGCAATTGGAATATCTTTGGTGTCCTTGTGCCTCTCGAGATAGGATTTGACGAAAACTCCACAGGGCCAGACGATATCCAGAACGTAGGCATCGTAAGATCGCATTCGCTCCAGGAGTTCGTGATCCTCAAACACAGCCCTACATGCCTGACCATTAACAATGTTGAGAGGTTTGCGCAATTTCTTCTGCTGAGATATTGTAGGTTCTTTGCTGAGCACAATATCACCTAAATGACTGTAGCTGTCATCCATTTTTTTCTTAAAGTCCAGGAAGGTCGAAAACTTCAAAATTAAAAAGTTTCGAATCGGAAAAATCAACAGCTTTCTGCAGGTACTCATTGGCCACCAAGAGGGTCACGTTATGCCCCTTTTGTAATAGGCTCCTACCGATTGGTACGATGGATATAAAATGGCTGCCGTCGCCCAGACCACCGGAGAGTAGAATGTTTGCCGATTTCACCGGCAAAATTGAAATGAAATACCACACCCAGCAGCAATAACCCATCGCATGCTGGTATCCGTTCTCCCAAATCAATCCAGTGCATTATGACTGGCACCTTATACCATTCAATCTGGCATTAATCAGGTGGATTAACTAGATTAATATTTCAGATGTTGTGATGAAATCTACGTTATTGCAGGCTGTTTTTATTGTATATTCATTTTATAGTTGCCGTCGTTAACCGAGCAAAGTTTCGACCCTTTGTACAAACTCACCCTACTCTAAATAAATGGGGGAAAAACAAAACTAAATGAATGAAATTCTGCCATTGAACTGGAGGTCACTTTGTGTGCATGGCCTTTTGTGCGTGTTTGTGTGTGCGTGTGGGTGTGTATTTATGTGTATTCATTGTACAAGACAATCCGATCACGGGTATGTTGTATACTATTGCGATAGAGGCTATTACGTTCAATAAAATAATCATAAATGTGCTGCTACATGTACTTAATAATTGTAGCCAGGCTTGTACGTACAAGTAAATTGTACGTCATTCTCTCCTTCGCATTGTTATGGTCAAACATCCGGGTATTAAGCGATGGCTGGAGTGCAAAACAAACTACAGTGTAACAACGTAATTTCAAGACGAAATTATCAACTTTTCTTCTCTATAATTGGCTTTGAAATTCCATGAAACTGTCAGAAATAGTAAATCTTAACATTTCTCCTCGCCACAAAGAAATGTTATTAATAAATTACGTAAAGAATGGTAAATCGGGGATTTTGAACGCCGACGGACGCCGTGTCGTCTAATCACCACGTAGATTTGTAAACTGCTGCATGCTTCATGCACGCATGGCATTTACACCCGTCACATCTCCGCACATGTACAGGAGAGCTATTTGCTTTCACTCCAGCTACACCGGAAGTGACGTATACACAACCATGTGAATCCTTTTGTAAGGGGGGGGGGGGTAACATCTTCAGTGTGAGTTTTCCTTCATTACATCGTCAAATATATAAATTGTAAGCAAATTACAAAATGAATTGATTGTCAGTCAAATGGAAATACGTGTTTATATTTTAGTGAAGATGAACGATCAAGCACAAACGATCAAGCCAAACTTTTCGTGCTGCTTTGTTGTTATATTCAGTCAAATTTTGCATCGAGTTTTTAATACAAGAGGGCCCCAAACTCTACAAGCATTGTCTTTTTAGTGGGTCCCTCCTTTTTTTCACACAGTGCATATTGACAATTCTTTCATTTTCGTTACCTCTGCAACAATTGCAATGTATTGATACTGTTAGTTTTTCCCATTATTGTCGTTTTCTTTGTACAAATTTACATGCATTGTTTCTGTCACTCAAGAAAGTGAGATTTATGTTTATATTACTTTATTGTGGAAAAACGAATAAATTCGAACTTGAACTTGAACTTGAACAAAGTAATCTTTACGTTACGTAATATAGGGTTGTGTAACAAGTCCTTGCCCCCCCCCAAAAAAAAAAGAAAAAAAGAAAAGGGAAAAAGATAAAAGCCGAAATATATCAGGATTAATGCTAATGGTGAAAGAAATATTTCATCTCATTTCATTTATTTCCCATTTCGAATACAAAATCAAGAACAATCATAAACGGGTCCTAGTTATTGTCTGAATAGACATCAACATGTGACTTAGAAAAAGGTAAGAAACTTTATTCAAAGTTAGGGCCGTACATGGTACTTAATCAACGTTTATGAAATAATGGGTCATTACGTTGGCTGTATGAAGTGGAGGGTTCTGCTAAAAAACTTAGCTTGTATATTACAGTCCCGCTCTTTGAAGCAAACACACACACACACATCCAAGGATTTTAGCAACCCTTGCTGCTCATTATATATAACAAAGAAATAAATGAGAACAGAAGTCGAGATCTAATATGCCACATTCAGGAAATGCGGAAGTATATGATCGATGGGGGGGGGGGGAATAATGGAAATACAAGACAAATCAGAAGTTAAAAATAAGAAAACAGCAACAAGTTTAACATAATCTTCGCAGTGCATGAATTGCTTTCGGCCAGTCAGGAAGGCCATCAATGATGAGAAAAATGTATGTACATGTCAACTATCAACAACGGGACCAGAATATAAGCAAAATCGCTTGTAAGAGTATTAATGATGAATGTATAGTGTTAAAAAGAGAGGTGTTAAAAACATTCAGATGATTAGATCTGATAACATTCTTATTAAAAAGAACGTTTAAACCGGCTTAGTGTAGCTGAATGGCCTATCCAGCCATCTTCTCAGATGGAAATGAACAAGCAAACCTTATTTCATTATAAATTAGCTGACCCTTCAGAAAAATGAACTATTAAATCATTTTCGGATTAACGAACCTTCGGAATACCGAACTTTATGTCCTTTTCTGATTAGCGAACATTCGGAGATCGCAATAAATAACATTACCCGTTTTCATCAGTCTCAACAGTGTTGATTTTCTGTCAATGCAAATAGAACATCGAATACTAATTCCGCTAAATCGAATAGTATAGCGTGCGAGTGAGTTTGAACGTCAACAACAATGGTTTTAGTGTCTTCAGACACGAACAGAAGAGAATCAGATGATTCATTTTCCCAGTATAGAACTTCTTTGTGAAACCAAAGACTATTTTGTCAACCACGACGATGTCCCTTTAACATCTCTTGCGTGCAGTTCTGTTGAAGAACCTGAATGCCCCCCCCCCCCTTTTTTTTTTTCCTGGTCTGTTTGTGTAAGCATTCGAGGTGACTTTGCTGCAAAATCTAATTAGTTATTGCGGACACCTTTTATGACGCAAATATTATTTGATCACTCTGGATTGAAGAACAAAAGAGCTAGCTTCCCTCTTGCCTTTACTGCATTGTGTCCGTAGGTGTTGTTCTGCAAGCTTTATACCCCCTAAATAGATTTCCAGCATCCATCCTTATACTGCAGTAAATCGGGAATATTTTCCCAAATTGAATGATACTAGCTTGACAAAAATCAATACGTTGTGGTAAATGAGAGAAATATCTTTGCAAACTTAGAATCATTTACATACAGAGGGATGCCAGCGGTAAAACTGTTGTCGTCCTTCAATCTTGATTAATATATCAAAAAAAAAAATAACGCATGCACCATAACACGACTGTTCAAGTGACACGAATTCTTTATGTGGATATGAAACACGATATGTATAGTACAAAGACGCTGTGTGGTGTATTTCAAAGAATTTTGCTTGATTGTTTATCTTCATTTTCGTTTTTTCGAAAACTTATTTTCAGATGTGAGACACACATAGTACACTGTATAGACATAGATTGCACTTAATTTGGTTTAGGTGGTTGGCGAAAATTTAGACATTGAAAGTTTGTGACATCAATTCACAAAAACAACAAAATAACTGTAACATCCCGAAATAGAACGCGCGTATAGTTTCGTGCAGGATCACATTAAGATTACCCTTACAATATACATGAATATTGTGCTGATCCCGTGTCAGGCTGTGGTTAAACTGCCCCAGACATTGCGCACATTCACTATATAGTCCCAAACATTCTTTTTTTTTTTTTTTTTGATAATGGCAATTTGTTATCAAAAATAGGTTACGAATTGTTCATTGCTCGTCTGAATACATTCGTTTCTGTGAATGGGGTTTAATAACTTGCTTTTTCAGTCTTGTTTTGAACAGGAAAAGGCTTTGTCGGAGTATGCCACGCAATGCTAGTTATTTGCTGGTGTGTGCACTGTACACACTAAGACACGGGGCTGGAGGGTTGATAAGGGCTGGTTGAAATAAACACACCGCATTGTCATTCCTTCACAAACCTCTCCCGTTCCTACTGCAGTTGCATTAATATCATAATTATTATTGTAATACAATCTAAGTAACGAATATATTGATGATAACATTATAACATCATTATTATCAGTGATGATGAATGCTTCCTTCAAGACATCATTGACAATGACACCAAAATTACATTATGGTCTGTGGTGCTCAAATAAATGCGGATTTTCCCCAGATCACATCTTTGCTGGATGCAAGCCCATGGCATGCTAATTTTGGGACTATTTATAGTAACACAGCTAGGTTGTTTGAAATGCGACCATAATAAGCATGCACATGATTACTCAATTTTCATTCCTGCTTGGGTTTCGAACGATTTTTAGAACAACAACAATATTTTATTGCACGGGAAACAATGAGAGAAATTAGGAAAATGCATGCGAAAGCAACACCAGCAATATCAAGCATGTAAATTTGATAGAATGGCATATCAAGAGTTGGTGGGCGCAAGTGTTCCCCTCCATGTTTGATCACGTGCTCGATCCAAAATGCAGCCGTATCGGCCGGCTTCATCGGTCGGTCTCGGAAGATGGCGGACAGTCGTTTGGCGGTAGCCCGATACTTAGGATTGGACAATACCTCGTTGAGCTGTTCGTATATGTGTTCTGTGCTGAGTCTGTTCTTATCTATTTTTGTGCCGAGGCCCTTCCTAACCACTTTCGTTGCCACGTCATGCTGGTCGGCTGCTAATGGCATGACTACGAGGGGAACTCCATGATACAAAGCTTCGTAATAGCCATTGTTGCCGCCATGGTATAGGACTGCACGTGTTTTGGGATGCCCCATGAGATTGTTGAGGGGTAACCATGGTAACGCTTTGATGTTGTCTGGTAGTTCCTCTGAAGGAAGTTTCTTCAAGTGCATGATGACTTTCTGAGGTATGCGACTGAAAGCGTTTAAAAACATCTTCACGACTTCAGGGTGCGTTGTCGTAATTTCGGCAAAGTACGTTCCCAGTGAGAAAATAACGACTCCATGGCGTCCGGAACTCTGCGTGAATTCTTCTAGATCCTTGTCAAGTGGATTTGCCGGCCTTGACGTCACCCCACCAACTGGTATGACATTTGGCATGAGTGAAAATGGAAACTCCCCGGAGAAGTCAGAGTTAATGAAATATAAGTCCACATGCTCACTGATTCTTGACTGAAGATCGGGATCCAAATCGTAATCAGACACCAAATTGTGAAAGCGACGTAATGTCTCTTTGTTTAGTAAAAACGTGAAAGCTAAGTAAACGAATGTGTTTTTGCACCTTTCAAAGAATGACATAGAGGAAGAGAGTGCAGTAGTTGGGACAGGTTGATATGACGGTAGGAATGGGGAACCTGCCTGTTCGAATATGAATGGAACAGGAACCATCGGCCCAAAAATCGCAATAGGAATATCTTTTTTATTTTTGTGCTTCTCAAGATAGGATTTCACAAACACTCCACAAGGCCAAACAACATCAACAACGTAGGCATCGTAGCAATGCATTCTCTCAAGGAGCTCGGGATCCTCGAAAATACTCCGACACGCTTGACCATAAATGGTGTTGAGACGTTGGAATAGTTGCGTGTGTTGAAATATGGACTGTGCAAAAGTAACTTCGCCTAGGCGATCGAAGATACCATCCATTTTCTCTCTCAGACCAGGAAAATGGAAGACTTCAATATTAAACTTTTCTGAGTCAGTGATATTGGTAGCTTTACGGAGATACTCATCTGCTACCAAGAGGGTAACATTGTGCCCCTTATGCAGTAGGCTCCTACCGATGGGTATGATCGAGAGTAAATGGCTTCCCTCGCCGAAAGCACCGGACAACAGAATATTTGCCGATTCCACCTGTAGAGAAGCGTATAAAATTGCAAGACCCAGAATCAACGAGCGATGATACACTGGTATCGATCCTCTTACTGTCAAGTGCATTATGCTGGCAGTGCTGTACAATCTGACATGGAAAAGGTAGATAGACCAGAATATGTTATACGAAGTTGCGATAGAACGTACAGTATCATTACAGGCTGTTAATTCCCGCATTCATATGCTTATGCGTACATTTCGAAGTCGGTATTATTGAACAGACTTTGAACCCACTATACTGTACCTCAACTCTGAAAAGATTTCCGGCGGTGTTTTGAAGGTCGATCTATGCAGCCTTTTGTGTGTGTGCGTTCAGTGTACACAGGGTTTGGGCATACGAACGTTGTGCGATTGTACTGAGATAAAACATCAAAAGGAGGCTATCATTTTTTTTTCAGAATTCTGTGCGGTGCTGGTGTGTCTATGTCACTCTTTCCTTCTCTGCATAATATTTGTGTAATGAGACAGATTTGCCTTATCTATTTATGCCACAGGTCCTCCCTTTATAAGCATTAATTGGCAGTACAAATGACCCTCTTTTATGATTATCAATACTATAAACAGCGTGAGAATAACCAAAGGTAAATCCCCTCAAATGCAATAGAAAATACAGCATTGCATGGAAAGAAAAATAAGTATGAAGTAAGCCTAACTGCTCCTAGTTACACTTCAAAATGTATGGTTTGTCGAAGTGACCCCCCCCCCCAAAAAAAAAAAAAAATCAATATAAAACGGAAAGGTAATATCGGAATTTGTTATCAAGGGCAGGCAAAAGAAAATATAAGATAAGAGTATTGTATTGGAGGGTGGTGTTTATTTGCAAACGCCAGGAATTTGAAAAAAATGGATGATTCTATTTAAAAAAAAACAACAACAAAAGTTGTCCATTATTTCAAGTACTCACCAACTTGAAAAGATCCATTAAGAGATTGGGAATTTTACATCATTTATCTCCATTCAATTTTCCCTCTTTTACAATTATGACAACTTGGTTTAGAAAGAACCAGATTGTTACAGAGATATGAAAGTGAAATCTAAAATATACTGGAAGTTGTCCTCGAACTGTACTGTTTTTGCTGCAGTAAATGCAATAACACAATAAGCCGATCCCAACAAGGCATATTGCATGGGATAAAATTCCCGGAGTGGCCGGATTTCATGAAGCAGAGTGTGATCATAACTTTTTCCAACTTGTAGTGGAAACATTGAAAAATATCTTTGCCAGCCTTGTCGCAAAGAATGTATAACCTCTCGCTAGGAATATGCCAAGGAAGAAGGAAGGGAAGTGGCATGGGGAAAGGTTGATAGGATAATACAAATTGTACAAGCCTTTCTGGTCCGTCTCAGAATGTGTCTCTGAGTTTGACATAATGACGTCATGGCGCAAAACAATGGAGCGATACAGAACACCACAACGAAGATCTGCTTTCTGACCTGACCATCGAACCAGCAGGCTTTTATTTCCCCTAAGCGGGTCACGCTTAATCGCATACAAATGTATATACCCTCCAAAACACAGCTCACCACCTTTTCAAGTGGAAGATGAAAGACAGCCCTGTTTCTGATGGCAGTCATGAAGATCAGACAGTAAAGCACATTGTGAACGAGTGACCACCCCGTCGCTTCCACAAGAGACTTGGCAAAATGCGCTAGACAGCTGGGGATGCACTGGACTGGCTGACCAATCTCGACTTACATCTGTAGTTTTAGCCAAACATTTACCTGACTACAAGTCATGTCAAAGAAGAAGAAAAGAAAAACGCAATGAGAATGTCTTTGGTGTTTCTGCGAATATCGATATAGGAGTCCACAAACGTTCCGAAAGGGTAGATGACATCAAGCTTAATTGTCCTAAACTTCACGGATGCATACTTCAAGGGCGGTGTTGGTCACACAAAAGAGAACGAAGCTGTAGTTTCTGTGCTGGGAGCTGTAGCTGCAACCATGGATGGAATGCTGATGATGCAACAGTGCCAGTGATGCACAAGACACACCTACTGATTTCTTGACTAACTTTCTTGACTGTGTACTTCCAAGAGCGATTGATGCTGTCTGCATGCGACGACGCAACCTCACCTCACCCTTGCCTTCTATAGACTCTACAGAAGATTTAACTGGTGTCGTCATTTTAGTGCCGCCAAGGAAAACCATGAAAAATTGCCGAGAAGAAAAATGAAGTGTCTCATAGAAAGAGGAGAGCCAGCATGTTAGACAGCAAAAAACCTTCAACACCCGGTATTCACAGGCATTTTTGCATGCAAGTAGACGACACTTGTCATGCTTTTACGCCAAGGTATGCAAATGCCGCGTTTCGACATCGCACCAGAACTAGTAATCACCCGTTGAAAAAAAAAAGGAACTTACGGAGTCATGGCCCATGGGAACAAACAGAAATATGTACATAAAAACAAAACACACATACACACAAAAGCAAACAGACAAACAAAAAACAAATTACAACAGTAAAAATAAAACAGCAAGCAAATTGGGAAAGTAAAAAAGAAAACAGGCACACACGAAACAACTTAGCTAATCAACAAACAGAGAAAACGTCAAAAAGTAATGAAACAGTAACAGATATCAAATACATATCAAACATAAAGAAAGAAAAAAAAACAAAGAAATAAAACAAAATGAAAAAATGAACAGCGAAAAACAACACAGGCGGTCAGAATAATGTATAAACAACAAACAGGCTAGCAAAACAGACAAATAGACAAAATACGCACCCAACAGAAATATGCAGAAAAAAAAAACCCGGACATGGGTCTATTTACACGCTGGTTGTATGGCACTTGATCAGCGTATGGCGTGCTCCAACATTGGGCGAGTTGGTGGGGAGGCGTAGTTCTTGGCAATGTCCCTAGCCGATGATGAGCGGTGTGCACGAAAGCCCAAGTTTCCTGGCGAGGTCGTAGGCTATGATTAAAGTTTGTATAAGCGAGAAAAATATCGCGAGAGGATACAAGCATGCGACATGGTTCGACTCAGGCCGCAGAGGAACGGCGACATGAAAGACGCGAAGGCGGTGGTCACAACACCCGATCACCACGAAGGCGGCGGTGATCGAGCTTCTCACCCACATCGCGCTAGTACCCAGGGGGGGGGGGGGGGGTCGTTGCCCATTCCCAAGTGGTCTCCCATCCAAGTACTGACCAGGCCCTACGCTGCTTTACTACGGTGTTCGGACGAGAACCGGTATATTCAGCGTGGTATGGTCGTAGGCAACATACCTACAGAATTTAGCTCATTTATACTTGTCCTCAACCTCACGGACGAACGGATTGACAGTACGCCCCGTCTCTGCCACCAGAGGGAGCTTGAAGGCATCGGCCAATGAAAGCGAAGCTGTAGTGACTGTGAAGGGCTGTAACCATGGATGGGATGCTGATGGTGTAACAGTGCCTATGATTCACACGACACACCTGCTGATGGAGGTGTGGGCCTGATTTTCTGGACTGCGCGTTCTACGTTCCGAGGTGCCATGGATGCTGCCCGAATGTCACGACGCGGCCCCGCATCAATCTTGCCTTCTAGAGAAGGAAAATGATGATGACTGTTTTGGGAGTCATTCCAAGCATATGAATTCTTGCTTTGTTTGCTATGAATTCACTGCCAGAGAAGGCTGAGAGATGGCCAGGAGTGCCACCAGCTTCCCCGGCCGAACATTCCATGTTGATAGCTGTCCCAGGCACGGGCCAGCGCCTTGCAATTTTTCCTGGTGACAGTTACTACCGTAACAGCAGTTATAACTATGCGTGACGCCATAATCGTGCTCTGACAGTCTCCGGTGGGCTGTCTTGAAGTGGATCCTGATTCAGGCACCAAATTGTCTGCCATGATGCCAAAACGTCTGCGATGATGTGTCCACAGGACGAGGCGCAGGAGGCGATTGGGCCCCTTTGGACTTCATTCAAAATAATTAGGACAGGACTAGACTGGTGTCTTTATTTTATTGCCGACTAGGAAAAACCATGAAAAATTGCCGAGAAGAAAAATGAAGTGTCTCATAAAAAGAGGAGAGCAGGTAGTTTAGACAGCAAAAAGCCTACAACACCCGGTATTCCCAAGCGGTCTCCCATCCAAGTACTGACCAGGCCCTACGCTGCTTTACTACGGTGTTCGGACGAGAACCGGTATATTCAGCGTGGTATGGTCGTAGGCAACACACCTACAGAATTTAGCTCATTTATGCTTGTCCTCAACCTCACGGACGAACGGATTGACAGTACGCCCCGTCTCTGCCACCAGAGGGAGCTTGAAGGCATTGACCAATGAAAGCAAAGCTGTAGTGACTGTGAAGGACTGTAACCAAGGATGGCATGCTGATGGTGTAACAGTGCCTATGATGCACACGACACACCTGCTGATGGAGGTGTGGGCCTGACTTTCTTGACTGCGCGCTGTACGTTCCGAGGGGCCATGGATATTGAACAAATGGCACGACGCGGCCCCTCATCAGTCTTGTCTTTTAGAGAAGGAAAATGATGATGACTGTTTGGGAGGCATTCCAGGCATATGAATTCTTGCTTTGTTTGCTATGAATTCACTGCCAGAGAAGGTCGAGATATGGCCAGGAGTGCCACCAGCTTCCCCTGCCGAACATTCCATGTTGATAGCTGTCCCAGGCACGGGCCAGCGCCTTGCAATTTTTCCTGGTGACAGTTACTACCGTAACAGCAGTTATAACTATGCGTGACGTCATAATCGTGCTCTGACAGTCTCCGGTGGGCTGTCTCTAAGTGGATCCTGATTGAGACATCAAATTGTCTGGCATGATGCCAAAACGTCTGCGATGCTGTATCTACAGAACGAGGCGTAGGAGGCGATGTTGTCCCTTTGGACTTCATTCAAAATAATTAGGACAGGACTAGACTGGTGTCTTTATTTTATTGCCGACTAGGAAAAACCATGAAAAATTGCCGAGAAGAAAAATGAAGTGTCTCATAAAAAGAGGAGAGCAGGTAGTTTAGACAGCAAAAAGCCTACAACACCCGGTATTCCCAAACGGTCTCCCATCCAAGTACTGACCAGGCCCTACGCTGCTTTACTACGGTGTTCGGACGAGAACCGGTATATTCAGCGTGGTATGGTCGTAGGCAACATACCCACAGAATTTAGCTCATTTATGCTTGTCCTCAACCTCACGGACGAACGGATTGACAGTCTGCCACCAGAGGGAGCTTGAAGGCATTGACCAATGAGAGCGAAGATGTAGTGACTGTCAAGGGCTGTAACCATGGATGGGATGCTGATGGTGTAACAGTGCCTATGATGCACACGACACACCTGCTGATGGAGGTGTGGGCCTGATTTTCTGGACTGCGCGCTCTCCGTTCCGAGGGGCCATGGATGCTGCCCGAATGTCACGATGCGGCCCGGCATCAATCTTGTCTTCTAGAGAAGGAAAATGATGATGACTGTTTTATGAGGCATTCCAAGCATATGAATTCTTGCTTTGTTTGCTATGAATTCACTGCCAGAGAAGGCTGAGAGATGGCCAGGAGTGCCACCAGCTTCCCCTGCCGCACATTCCATGTTGATAGCTGTCCCAGGCACGGGCCAGCGCCTTGCAATTTTTCCTGGTGACAGTTACTACCGTAACAGCAGTTATAACTATGCGTGACGTCATAATTGTGCTCTGACAGTCTCCGGTGGGCTGTCTTGAGGTGGATCCTGATTCAGGCACCAAATTGTCTGGCATGATGCCAAAACGTCTGCGATGATGTATCTACAGGACGAGGCGGAGGAGGCGATGTTGTCCCTTTGGACTTCATTCAAAATAATTAGGACAGGGCTAGACAGGTGCCTTTATTTTATTGCCGACTAGCAAAAACCATGAAAAATTGCCGAGAAGAAAAATGAAGTGTCTCATAAAAAGAGGAGAGCAGGTAGTTTAGACAGCAAAAAGCCTACAACACCCAGTATTCCCAAACGGTCTCCCATCCAAGTACTGACCAGGCCCTACGCTGTTTTACTACGGTGTTCGGACGAGAACCGGTATATTCAGCGTGGTATGGTCGTAGGCAACATACCTACAGAATTTAGCTCATTTATGCTTGTCCTCAACCTCACGGACGAACGGATTGACAGTACGCCCCGTCTCTGCCACCAGAGGGAGCTTGAAGGCATTGACCAATGAGAGCGAAGATGTAGTGACTGTCAAGGGCTGTAACCATGGATGGGATGCTGATGGTGTAACAGTGCCTATGATGCACACGACACACCTGCTGATGGAGGTGTGGGCCTGATTTTCTGGACTGCGCGCTCTGCGTTCCGAGGGGCCATGGATGCTGCCCGAATGTCACGATGCGGCCCGGCATCAATCTTGTCTTCTAGAGAAGGAAAATGATGATGACTGTTTTGGGAGGCATTCCAAGCATATGAATTCTTGCTTTGTTTGCTATGAATTCACTGCCAGAGAAGGCCGAGATATGGCCAGGAGTGCCACCAGCTTCCCCTGCCGCACATTCCATGTTGATAGCTGTCCCAGGCACGGGCCAGCGCCTTGCATTTTTTCCTGGTGACAGTTACTACCGTAACAGCAGTTATAACTATGCGTGACGTCATAATCGTGCTCTGACAGTCTCCGGTGGGCTGTCTTTAAGTGGATCCTGATTGAGGCGCCAAATTGTCTGGCATGATGCCAAAACGTCTGCGGTGCTGTATCTACCGGACGAGGCGGAGGAGGCGATGTTGTCCCTTTGGACTTCATTCAAAATAATTAGGACATGACTAGACTGGTGTCTTTATTTTATTGCCGACTAGGAAAAACCATGAAAAATTGAAGAGAAGAAAAATGAAGTGTCTTATAAAAAGAGGAGAGCAGGTAGTTTAGACAGCAAAAACCCTACAACACCCGGTATTCCCAAGCGGTCTCCCATCCAAGTACTGACCAGGCACTACGCTGCTTTACTACGGTGTTCGGACGAGAACCGGTATATTCAGCGTGGTATGGTCGTAGGCAACATACCTACAGAATTTAGCTCATTTATGCTTGTCCTCAACCTCACGGACGAACGGATTGACAGTACGCCCCGTCTCTGCCACCAGAGGGAGCTTGAAGGCATTGACCAATGAAAGCAAAGCTGTAGTGACAGTGAAGGACTGTAACCAAGGATGGCATGCTGATGGTGTAACAGTGCCTATGATGCACACGACACACCTGCTGATGGAGGTGTGGGCCTGACTTTCTTGACTGCGCGCTGTACGTTCCGAGGGGCCATGGATATTGAACGAATGGCACGACGCGGCCCCTCATCAGTCTTGTCTTTTAGAGAAGGAAAATGATGATGACTGTTTGGGAGGTATTCCAAGCATATGAATTCTTGCTTTGTTTGCTATGAATTCACTGCAAGAGAAGGCCGAGATATGGCCAGGAGTGCCACCAGCTTCCCCTGCCGAACATTCCATGTTGATAGCTGTCCCAGGCACGGGCCAGCGCCTTGCAATTTTTCCTGGTGACAGTTACTACCGTAACAGCAGTTATAACTATGCGTGACGTCATAATCGTGCTCTGACAGTCTCCGGTGGGCTGTCTCTAAGTGGATCCTGATTGAGGCATCAAATTGTCTGGCATGATGTCAAAACGTCTGCGATGCTGTATCTACAGAACGAGGCGTAGGAGGCGATGTTGTCCCTTTGGACTTCATTCAAAATAATTAGGACAGGAGTAGACTGGTGTCTTTATTTTATTGCCGACTAGGAAAAACCATGAAAAATTGCCGAGAAGAAAAATGAAGTGTCTCATAAAAAGAGGAGAGCAGGTAGTTTAGACAGCAAAAAGCCTACAACACCCGGTATTCCCAAACGGTCTCCCATCCAAGTACTGACCAGGCCCTACGCTGCTTTACTACGGTGTTCGGACGAGAACCGGTATATTCAGCGTGGTATGGTCGTAGGCAACATACCCACAGAATTTAGCTCATTTATGCTTGTCCTCAACCTCACGGACGAACGGATTGACAGTACGCCCCGTCTCTGCCACCAGAGGGAGCTTGAAGGCATTGACCAATGAGAGCGAAGATGTAGTGACTGTCAAGGGCTGTAACCATGGATGGGATGCTGATGGTGTAACAGTGTCTATGATGCACACGACACACCTGTTGATGGAGGTGTGGGCCTGATTTTCTGGACTGCGCGCTCTCCGTTCCGAGGGGCCATGGATGCTGCCCGAATGTCACGATGCGGCCCGGCATCAATCTTGTCTTCTAGAGAAGGAAAATGATGATGACTGTTTTATGAGGCATTCCAAGCATATGAATTCTTGCTTTGTTTGCTATGAATTCACTGCCAGAGAAGGCTGAGAGATGGCCAGGAGTGCCAGCAGCTTCCCCTGCCGCACATTCCATGTTGATAGCTGTCCCAGGCACGGGCCAGCGCCTTGCAATTTTTCCTGGTGACAGTTACTACCGTAACAGCAGTTATAACTATGCGTGACGTCATAATTGTGCTCTGACAGTCTCCGGTGGGCTGTCTTGAGGTGGATCCTGATTCAGGCACCAAATTGTCTGGCATGATGCCAAAACGTCTGCGATGATGTATCTACAGGACGAGGCGGAGGAGGCTATGTTGTCCCTTTGGACTTCATTCAAAATAATTAGGACAGGACTAGACTGGTGCCTTTATTTTATTGCCGACTAGCAAAAACCATGAAAAATTGCCGAGAAGAAAAATGAAGTGTCTCATAAAAAGAGGAGAGCAGGTAGTTTAGACAGCAAAAAGCCTACAACACCCAGTATTCCCAAACGGTCTCCCATCCAAGTACTGACCAGGCCCTACGCTGCTTTACTACGGTGTTCGGACGAGAACCGGTATATTCAGCGTGGTATGGTCGTAGGCAACACACCTACAGAATTTAGCTCATTTATGCTTGTCCTCAACCTCACGGACGAACGGATTGACAGTACGCCCCGTCTCTGCCACCAGAGGGAGCTTGAAGGCATTGACCAATGAGAGCGAAGATGTAGTGACTGTGAAGGGCTGTAACCATGGATGGGATGCTGAGGGTGTAACAGTGCCTATGATGCACACGACACACCTGCTGATGGAGGTGTGGGCCTGATTTTCTGGACTGCGCGCTCTGCGTTCCGAGGGGCCATGGATGCTGCCCGAATGTCACGACGCGGCCCCGCATCAATCTTGCCTTCTAGAGAAGGAAAATGATGATGACTGTTTTATGAGGCATTCCAAGCATATGAATTCTTGCTTTGTTTGCTATGAATTCACTGCCAGAGAAGGCTGAGAGATGGCCAGGAGTGCCACCAGCTTCCCCGGCCGAACATACCATGTTGATAGCTGTCCCAGGAAAGGGGCCAGCGCCGTGCAATTTTTCCTGGTGACAGTTACTACCGTAACAGCAGTTATAACTATGCGTGACGTCATAATTGTGCTCTGACAGTCTCCGGTGGGCTGTCTTGAGGTGGATCCTGATTCAGGCACCAAATTGTCTGCCATGATGCCAAAACGTCTGCAATGATGTGTCTACAGGACGAGGCGCAGGAGGCGATTGGGCCCCTTTGGACTTCATTCAAAATAATTAGGACAGGACTAGACTGGTGCCTTTATTTTATTGCCGACTAGGAAAAACCATGAAAAATTGCCGAGAAGAAAAATGAAGTGTCTCATAAAAAGAGGAGAGCATCTAGTTTAGACAGCAAAAAGAATACAACACCCGGTATTCCCAAGCGGTCTCCCATCCAAGTACCGACCAGGCCCTACGCTGTTTACTACGGTGTTCGGACGAGAACCGGTATATTGAGCGTGGTATGGTCGTAGGCAACATACCGACAGAATTTAGCTCATTTATGCTTGTCCTCAACCTCACGGACGAACGGATTGACAGTACGCCCCTTCTCTGCCACCAGAGGGAGCTTGAAGGCATTGACCAATGAAAGCAAAGCTGTAGTGACAGTGAAGGACTGTAACCAAGGATGGCATGCTGATGGTGTAACAGTGCCTATGATGCACACGATACACCTGCTGATGGAGGTGTGGGCCTGACTTTCTTGACTGCGCGCTGTACGTTCCGAGGGGCCATGGATGCTGCCCGAATGTCACGATGCGGCCCGGCATCAATCTTGCCTTCTAGAGAAGGAAAATGATGATGACTGTTTTGGGAGGCATTCCAAGCATATGAATTCTTGGTTTGTTTGCTATGAATTCACTGCCAGAGAAGGCTGAGAGATGGCCAGGAGTGCCAGCAGCTTCCCCTGCCGCACATTCCATGTTGATAGCTGTCCCAGGCACGGGCCAGCGCCTTGCAATTTTTCCTGGTGACAGTTACTACCGTAACAGCAGTTATAACTATGCGTGACGTCATAATTGTGCTCTGAGAGTCTCCGGTGGGCTGTCTTGAGGTGGATCCTGATTCAGGCACCAAATTGTCTGCCATGATGCCAAAACGTCTGCGACGCTGTATCTACAGGACGAGGCGGAGGAGGCGATGTTGTCCCTTTGGACTTCATTCAAAATAATTAGGACAGGACTAGACTGGTGTCTTTATTTTATTGAAGACTAGGAAAAACCATGAAAAATTGCCGAGAAGACAAAAATGTAGTGTCTCATAAATAGAGGAGAGCAGGTAGTTTAGACAGCAAAAAGCCTACAACACCCGGTATTCCCAAACGGTCTCCCATCCAAGTACTGACCAGGCCCTACGCTGCTTTACTACGGTGTTCGGACGAGAACCGGTATATTCAGCGTGGTATGGTCGTAGGCAACATACCTACAGAATTTAGCTCATTTATGCTTGTCCTCAACCTCACGGATGAACGGATTGACAGTACGCCCCGTCTCTGCCACCAGAGGGAGCTTGAAGGCATTGACTAATGAGAGCGAAGATGTAGTGACTGTCAAGGGCTGTAACCATGGATGGGATGCTGATGGTGTAACAGTGCCTATGATGCACACGACACACCTGCTGATGGAGGTGTGGGCCTGATTTTCTGGACTGCGCGCTCTCCGTTCCGAGGGGCCATGGATGCTGCCCGAATGTCACGATGCGGCCCGGCATCAATCTTGTCTTCTAGAGAAGGAAAATGATGATGACTGTTTTATGAGGCATTCCAAGCATATGAATTCTTGCTTTGTTTGCTATGAATTCAATGCCAGAGAAGGCTGAGATATGGCCAGGAATGCCACCAGCTTCGTCTGCCGCACATTCCATGTTGATATCTCTCCCAGGCACGGGCCAGCGCCGTGCAATTTTTCCTGGTGACAGTTACTACCGTAACAGCAGTTATAACTATGCGTGACGTCATAATCGTGCTCTGACAGTCTCCGGTGGGCTGTCTTGAAGTGGATCCTGATTGAGGCGCCAAATTGTCTGGCATGATGCCAAAACGTCTGCGGTGCTGTATCTACAGGACGAGGCGGAGGAGGCGATGTTGTCCCTTTGGACTTCATTCAAAATAATTAGGACATGACTAGACTGGTGTCTTTATTTTATTGCCGACTAGGAAAAACCATGAAAAATTGAAGAGAAGAAAAATGAAGTGTCTTATAAAAAGAGGAGAGCAGGTAGTTTAGACAGCAAAAAGCCTACAACACCCGGTATTCCCAAGCGGTCTCCCATCCAAGTACTGACCAGGCCCTACGCTGCTTTACTACGGTGTTCGGACGAGAACCGGTATATTCAGCGTGGTATGGTCGTAGGCAACATACCTACAGAATTTAGCTCATTTATGCTTGTCCTCAACCTCACGGACGAACGGATTGACAGTACGCCCCGTCTCTGCCACCAGAGGGAGCTTGAAGGCATTGACCAATGAAAGCAAAGCTGTAGTGACAGTGAAGGACTGTAACCAAGGATGGCATGCTGATGGTGTAACAGTGCCTATGATGCACACGACACACCTGCTGATGGAGGTGTGGGCCTGACTTTCTTGACTGCGCGTTGTACGTTCCGAGGGGCCATGGATATTGAACGAATGACACGACGCGGCCCCTCATCAGTCTTGTCTTTTAGAGAAGGAAAATGATGATGACTGTTTGGGAGGTATTCCAAGCATATGAATTCTTGCTTTGTTTGCTATGAATTCACTGCCAGAGAAGGCCGAGATATGGCCAGGAGTGCCACCAGCTTCCCCTGCCGAACATTCCATGTTGATAGCTGTCCCAGGCACGGGCCAGCGCCTTGCAATTTTTCCTGGTGACAGTTACTACCGTAACAGCAGTTATAACTATGCGTGACGTCATAATCGTGCTCTGACAGTCTCCGGTGGGCTGTCTCTAAGTGGATCCTGATTGAGGCATCAAATTGTCTGGCATGATGCCAAAACGTCTGCGATGCTGTATCTACAGAACGAGGCGGAGGAGGCGATGTTGTCCCTTTGGACTTCATTCAAAATAATTAGGACAGGACTAGACTGGTGTCTTTATTTTATTGCCGACTAGGAAAAACCATGAAAAATTGAAGAGAAGAAAAATGAAGTGTCTTATAAAAAGAGGAGAGCAGGTAGTTTAGACAGCAAAAAGCCTACAACACCCGGTATTCCCAAGCGGTCTCCCATCCATGTACTGACCAGGCCCTACGCTGCTTTACTACGGTGTTCAGACGAGAACCGGTATATTCAGCGTGGTATGGTCGTAGGCAACATACCTACAGAATTTAGCTCATTTATGCTTGTCCTCAACCTCACGGACGAACGGATTGACAGTACGCCCCGTCTCTGCCACCAGAGGGAGCTTGAAGGCATTGACCAATGAGAGCGAAGATGTAGTGACTGTGAAGGGCTGTAACCATGGATGGGATGCTGATGGTGTAACAGTGCCTATGATGCACACGACACACCTGCTGATGGAGGTGTGGGCCTGATTTTCTGGACTGCGCGCTCTCCGTTCCGAGGGGCCATGGATGCTGCCCGAATGTCACGATGCGGCCCGGCATCAATCTTGTCTTCTAGAGAAGGAAAATGATGATGACTGTTTTGGGAGGCATTCCAAGCATATGAATTCTTGCTTTGTTTGCTATGAATTCACTGCCAGAGAAGGTTGAGAGATGGCCAGGAGTGCCACCAGCTTCCCCTGCCGAACATTCCAGGTTGATATCTCTCCCAGGCACGGTCCAGCGCCGTGCAATTTTTCCTGGTGACAGTTACTACCGTAACAGCAGTTATAACTATGCGTGACGTCATAATTGTGCTCTGACAGTCTCCGGTTGGCTGTCTTGAGGTGGATCCTGATTCAGGCACCAAATTGTCTGCCATGATGCCAAAACGTCTGCGATGATGTGTCTACAGGACGAGGCGCAGGAGGCGATTGGGCCCCTTTGGACTTCATTCAAAATAATTAGGACAGGAGTAGACTGGTGTCTTTATTTTATTGCCGACTAGGAAAAACCATGAAAAATTGCCGAGAAGAAAAATAAAGAGTGTCATAATAAGAGGAGAGCAGGTAGTTTAGATAGCAAAAAGCCTACAACACCCGGTATTCCCAAGCAGTCTCCCATCCAAGTACTGACCAGGCCCTACGCTGCTTTACTACGGTGTTCGGACGAGAACCGGTATATTCAGCGTGGTATGGCCGTAGGCAACATACCTACAGAATTTAGCTCATTTATGCTTGTCCTCAACCTCACGGACGAACGGATTGACAGTACGCCCCGTCTCTGCCACCAGAGGGAGCTTGAAGGCATTGACCAATGAAAGCAAAGCTGTAGTGACAGTGAAGGACTGTAACCAAGGATGGCATGCTGATGGTGTAACAGTGCCTATGATGCACACGACACACCTGCTGATGGAGGTGTGGGCCTGACTTTCTTGACTGCGCGCTGTACGTTCCGAGGGGCCATAGATATTGAACGAATGGCACGACGCGGTCCCTCATCAGTCTTGTCTTTTAGAGAAGGAAAATGATGATGACTGTTTGGGAGGCATTCCAAGCATATGAATTCTTGCTTTGTTTACTATGAATTCACTGCCAGAGAAGGCCGAGATATGGCCAGGAGTGCCACCAGCTTCCCCTGCCGAACATTCCAGGTTGATAGCTGTCCCAGGCACGGGCCAGCGCCTTGCAATTTTTCCTGGTGACAGTTACTACCGTAACAGCAGTTATAACTATGCGTGACGTCATAATCGTGCTCTGACAGTCTCCGGTTGGCTGTTTTAAGTGGATCCTGATTGAGGCACCAAATTGTCTGGCATGATGCCAAAACGTCTGCAACGCTGTATCTACAGGACGAGGCGGAGGAGGCGATGTTGTCCCTTTGGACTTCATTCAAAATAATTAGGACAGGACTAGACTGGTGTCTTTATTTTATTGCCGACTAGGAAAAACCATGAAAAATTGCCGAGAAGAAAAATGAAGTGTCTTATAAAAAGAGGAGAGCAGGTAGTTTAGACAGCAAAAAGCCTAAAACACCCGGTATTCCCAAGCGGTCTCCCATCCAAGTACTGACCAGGCCCTACGCTGCTTTACTACGGTGTTCGGACGAGAACCGGTATATTCAGCGTGGTATGGTCGTAGGCAACATACGTACAGAATTTAGCTCATTTATACTTGTCCTCAACCTCACGGACGAACGAATTGACAGTACGCCCCGTCTCTGCCACCAGAGGGAGCTTGAAGGCATTGACCAATGAGAGCGAAGATGTAGTGACTGTGAAGGGCTGTAACCATGGATGGGATGCTGATGGTGTAACAGTGCCTATGATGCACACGACACACCTGCTGATGGAGGTGTGGGCCTGATTTTCAGGACTGCGCGCTCTCCGTTCCGAGGGGCCATGGATGCTGCCCGAATGTCACGATGCGGCCCGGCATCAATCTTGTCTTCTAGAGAAGGAAAATGATGATGACTCTTTTATGAGGCATTCCAAGCATACGAATTCTTGCTTTGTTTGCTATGAATTCACTGCCAGAGAAGGCTGAGAGATGGCCAGGAGTGCCACCAGCTTCCTCTGCCGCACATTCCATGTTGATATCTCTCCCAGGCACGGGCCAGCGCCGTGCAATTTTTCCTGGTGACAGTTACTACCGTAACAGCAGTTATAACTATGCGTGACGTCATAATCGTGCTCTGACAGTCTCCGGTGGGCTGTCTTTAAGTGGATCCTGATTGAGGCGCCAAATTGTCTGCCATGATGCCAAAACGTCTGCGGTGCTGTATCTACAGGACGAGGCGGAGGAGGCGATGTTGTAACTTTGGACTTCATTCAAAATAATTAGGACATGACTAGACTGGTGTCTTTATTTTATTGCCGACTACGAAAAACCATGAAAAATTGAAGAGAAGAAATATGAAGTGTCTTATAAAAAGAGGAGAGCAGGTAGTTTAGACAGCAAAAAGCCTAAAACACCCGGTATTCCCAAGCGGTCTCCCATCCAAGTACTGACCAGGCCCTACGCTGCTTTACTACGGTGTTCGGACGAGAACCGGTATATTCAGCGTGGTATGGTCGTAGGCAACATACCTACAGAATTTAGCTCATTTATGCTTGTCCTCAACTTCACGGACGAACGGATTGACAGTACGCCCCGTCTCTGCCACCAGAGGGAGCTTGAAGGCATTGACCAATGAGAGCGAAGATGTAGTGACTGTGAAGGGCTGTAACCATGGATGGGATGCTGAGGGTGTAACAGTGCCTATGATGCACACGACACACCTGCTGATGGAGGTGTGGGCCTGATTTTCTGGACTGCGGGCTGTACGTTCCGAGGGGCCATAGATATTGAACGAATGGCACGACGCGGTCCCTCATCAGTCTTGTCTTTTAGAGAAGGAAAATGATGATGACTGTTTGGGAGGCATTCCAGGCATATGAATTCTTGCTTTGTTTACTATGAATTCACTGCCAGAGAAGGCCGAGATATGGCCAGGAGTCTCACCAGCTTCCCCTGCCGAACATTCCAGGTTGATAGCTGTCCCAGGCACGGGCCAGCGCCTTGCAATTTTTCCTGGTGACAGTTACTACCGTGACAGCAGTTATAACTATGCGTGACGTCATAGGCGCCGGAAGTGGGGGGGCAGGGGGGGCGGCCGCCCCCCCAATCCAAAAAGTGGGGGGGCAAAACGCATTTTTGCCCCCCCAAAAAGCCCCCCCCCCCAAAGAAAAAAAATAAAATAAATGAATAAATAAATAAATAAAAATAAATAAAATAAATAAATAAATAAACAAATAAATAAAAATAGATAAGATAGATATGTCTATAAATGAATAAACGCGAAAAAACATAGCTACAAACGGCAGTTTTTGGACTGTAAAATGTCAAAATTTCTATGCTCGCTCGCTCCGCTCGCTCGCATTCAATCGCTATGCCATTCTCCTAATGTTGCTGCCAGTAATTGCCAGCAGTTGCGCCTGGCCCGCCCCCCCCCCTTAATTTCCAAAGCTAAAAAAAATATATATATATATATATAGCTATACAAACGGCAGTTTGTTGACTATAAAATGTCAAAATTAATTGTCAAATTTATTCGTTATGCCATTTTCCTAACGTTACAGCAAGTAATTGCCAGTAGTTGAGCCCCGTGCGCCTCCCCCTTAATTTCCAAAGTGAAAAACATAGCTACAACGGCAGTTTTTGGATTGTAGAATGTCAAAATTTTCAAGCTCGCTCGCTTCGCTTGCTCGCATTGAATCATTATGCCATTCTCCTAATGTTGCAGCCAGTAATTGCCAGCAGTTGCGCCCGATGCGCCCCCATTAATTTCCAAAGCGAAAGATATAGCTACAAACGCCAGTTTCGGGACTGTAGAATGTCAAAATTTTCATGCTCGCTCGCTTCGCTCGCTCGCATTGAATGGTTATGCCATTCTCCTAATGTTGCTGCCAGTAATTGCCAGCAGTTGCGCCCGATGAGCCCCCATTAATTTCCAAAGCGAAAGATATAGCTACAAACGCCAGTTTTGGGACTGTAGAATGGCAAAATTTTCAAGCTCGCTCGCTCACATTGAATGGTTATGCCATTCTCCTAATGTTGCCGCCAGTAATTGCCATAATATACGCCCGATGCCCCCCCCCCCTTAGTTTCCAAAGCGAAAGATATAGCTACAAACGGCAGTTTTGGGACTGTAAAAATCAATGTCAAAATTTTCAAGCTCTCTCGCTCCGCTCGCTCGTATTTTATTGTTATGCAATTCTCCTGATGTTGCTGACAGTATATAATTTGTCGTTTCACACCGTCATTCCATGATCCATGTAAGGAAAACTTACAATGTTGCTCAATGACTGCGTTGTTGAATGTATCACATTCCGTAATGTATTGTAGTCCCATTATTGCGCACGCACACACGCACATGCATACACACTGTCAAAATTACTTTTCCACAAGGTGCCCACCCCCAATGTTTCGACCCACCGTACGCCACTTTACATGTATATATATATATATATATATATATATATACACACACACACACAAACACACACATATATGTATGTATATATATATATATATATATATATATAGATAGATGTGTGTGTGTGTGTATGTGTCTATTGTGTAACATATTATGTATGGTCTATCGTGAGCCCCCTCCAATATTTGCCCCCCCAATCCAAAACTGCTTCCGGCGCGCCTGCGTGACGTGATAATCGTGCTCTGACTTTCTTGACTGCGCGCTGTACGTTCCGAGGGGCCATGGATATTGAACGAATGGCACGACGCGGTCCCTCATCAGTCTTGTCTTTTAGAGAAGGAAAATGATGATGACTGTTTGGGAGGCATTCCAAGCATATGAATTCTTGCTTTGTTTACTATGAATTCACTGCCAGAGAAGGCCGAGATATGGCCAGGAGTGCCACCAGCTTCCTCTGCCGCACATTCCATGTTGATATCTCTCCCAGGCACGGGCCAGCGCCGTGCAATTTTTCCTGGTGACAGTTACTACCGTAACAGCAGTTATAACTATGCGTGACGTCATAATCGTGCTCTGACAGTCTCCGGTGGGCTGTATTGAAGTGGATCCTGATTGAGGCACCAAATTGTCTGCCATGATGCCAAAAGTGTCTCATAAAAAGAGGAGAGCAGGTAGTTTAGACAGCAAAAAGCCTACAACACCCGGTATTCCCAAGCGGTCTCCCATCCAAGTACTGACCAGGCCCTACGCTGCTTTACTACGGTGTTCGGACGAGAACCGGTATATTCAGCGTGGTATGGTCGTAGGCAACATACCCACAGAATTTAGCTCATTTATGCTTGTCCTCAACCTCACGGACGAACGGATTGACAGTACGCCCCGTCTCTGCCACCAGAGGGAGCTTGAAGGCATTGACCAATGAGAGCGAAGATGTAGTGACTGTGAAGGGCTGTAACCATGGATGGGATGCTGATGGTGTAACAGTGCCTATGATGCACACGACACACCTGCTGATGGAGGTGTGGGCCTGATTTTCTGGACTGCGCGCTCTCCGTTCCGAGGGGCCATGGATGCTGCCCGAATGTCACGATGCGGCCCGGCATCAATCTTGTCTTCTAGAGAAGGAAAATGATGATGACTGTTTTATGAGGCATTCCAAGCATATGAATTCTTGCTTTGTTTACTATGAATTCACTGCCAGATAAGGCTGAGAGATGGCCAGGAGTGCCACCAGCTTCCTCTGCCGCACATTCCATGTTGATAGCTGTCCCAGGCACGGGCCAGCGCCGTGCAATTTTTCCTGGTGACAGTTACTACCGTAACAGCAGTTATAACTATGCGTGACGTCATAATCGTGCTCTGACAGTCTCCGGTGGGCTGTCTTGAGGTGGATCCTGATTCAGGCACCAAATTGTCTGCCATGATGCCAAAACGTCTGCGACGCTGTATCTACAGGACGAGGCGGAGGAGGCGATTGGGCCCCTTTGGACTTCATTCAAAATAATTAGGACAGGACTAGACTGGTGTCTTTATTTTATTGCCGACTAGGAAAAACCATGAAAAACTGCCGAGAAGAAAACTGAAGTGTCTCATAAAAAGAGGAGAGCAGGTAGTTTAGACAGCAAAAAGCCTACAACACCCGGTATTCCCAAGCGGTCTCCCATCCAAGTACTGACCAGGCCCTACGCTGCTTTACTACGGTGTTCGGACGAGAACCGGTATATTCAGCGTGGTATGGTCGTAGGCAACATACCTACAGAATTTAGCTCATTTATGCTTGTCCTCAACCTCACGGACGAACGGATTGACAGTACGCCCCGTCTCTGCCACCAGAGGGAGCTTGAAGGCATTGACCAATGAGAGCGAAGATGTAGTGACTGTGAAGGGCTGTAACCATGGATGGGATGCTGATGGTGTAACAGTGCCTATGATGCACACGACACACCTGCTGATGGAGGTGTGGGCCTGATTTTCTGGACTGCGCGCTCTGCGTTCCGAGGGGCCATGGATGCTGCCCGAATGTCACGATGCGGCCCGGCATCAATCTTGTCTTCTACAGAAGGAAAATGATGATGACTGTTTTGGGAGGCATTCTAAGCATATGAATTCTTGCTTTGTTTGCTATGAATTCACTGCCAGAGAAGGCCGAGATATGGCCAGGAGTGCCACCAGCTTCCCCTGAAGAACATTCCAGGTTGATAGCTGTCCCAGGCACGGGCCAGCGCCTTGCATTTTTTCCTGGTCACAGTTACTACCGTAACAGCAGTTATAACTATGCGTGACGTCATAATCGTGCTCTGACAGTCTCCGGTGGGCTGTCTTTAAGTGGATCCTGATTGAGGCGCCAAATTGTCTGCCATGATGCCAAAACGTCTGCGACGCTGTATCTACAGGACGAGGCGGAGGAGGCGATGTTGTCCCTTTGGACTTCATTCAAAATAATTAGGACATGACTAGACTGGTGTCTTTATTTTATTGCCGACTAGGAAAAACCATGAAAAATTGAAGAGAAGAAAAATGAAGTGTCTTATAAAAAGAGGAGAGCAGGTAGTTTAGACAGCAAAAAGCCTACAACACCCGGTATTCCCAAGCGGTCTCCCATCCAAGTACTGACCAGGCCCTACGCTGCTTTACTACGGTGTTCGGACGAGAACCGGTATATTCAGCGTGGTATGGTCGTAGGCAACATACCTACAGAATTTAGCTCATTTATGCTTGTCCTCAACCTCACGGACGAACGGATTGACAGTACGCCCCGTCTCTGCCACCAGAGGGAGCTTGAAGGCATTGACCAATGAGAGCGAAGCTGTAGTGACTGTGAAGGGCTGTAACCATGGATGGGATGCTGAGGGTGTAACAGTGCCTATGATGCACACGACACACCTGCTGATGGAGGTGTGGGCCTGATTTTCTGGACTGCGCGCTCTGCGTTCCGAGGGGCCATGGATGCTGCCCGAATGTAACCATGCGGCCCGGCATCAATCTTGTCTTCTAGAGAAGGAAAATGATGATGACTGTTTTGGGAGGCATTCCAAGCATATGAATTCTTGCTTTGTTTGCTATGAATTCACTGCCAGAGAAGGCTGAGAGATGGCCAGGAGTGCTACCAGCTTCCCCTGCCGCACATTCCATGTTGATATCTGTCCCAGGCACGGGCCAGTGCTGTGCAATTTTTCCTGGTGACAGTTACTACCGTGACAGCAGTTATAACTATGCGTGACGTGATAATCGTGCTCTGACTTTCTTGACTGCGCGCTGTACGTTCCGAGGGGCCATGGATATTGAACGAATGGCACGACGCGGTCCCTCATCAGTCTTGTCTTTTAGAGAAGGAAAATGATGATGACTGTTTGGGAGGCATTCCAAGCATATGAATTCTTGCTTTGTTTACTATGAATTCACTGCCAGAGAAGGCCGAGATATGGCCAGGAGTGCCACCAGCTTCCTCTGCCGCACATTCCATGTTGATATCTCTCCCAGGCACGGGCCAGCGCCGTGCAATTTTTCGTGGTGACAGTTACTACCGTAACAGCAGTTATAACTATGTGTGACGTCATAATCGTGCTCTGACAGTCTCCGGTGGGCTGTCTTGAAGTGGATCCTGATTGAGGCACCAAATTGTCTGCCATGATGCCAAAAGTGTCTCATAAAAAGAGGAGAGCAGGTAGTTTAGACAGCAAAAAGCCTACAACACCCGGTATTCCCAAACGGTCTCCCATCCAAGTACTGACCAGGCCCTACACTGCTTTACTACGGTGTTCGGATGAAAACCAGTATATTCAGCATGGTATGGTCGTAGGCAACATACCTACAGAATTTAGCTCATTTATGCTTGTCCTCAACCTCACGGACGAACGGATTGACAGTACGCCCCGTCTCTGCCACCAGAGGGAGCTTGAAGGCATTGACCAATGAGAGCGAAGATGTAGTGACTGTGAAGGGCTGTAACCATGGATGGGATGCTGATGGTGTAACAGTGCCTATGATGCACACGACACACCTGCTGATGGAGGTGTGGGCCTGATTTTCAGGACTGCGCGCTCTCCGCTCCGAGGGGCCATGGATGCTGCCCGAATGTCACGATGCGGCCCGGCATCAATCTTGTCTTCTAGAGAAGGAAAATGATGATGACTGTTTTATGAGGCATTCCAAGCATATGAATTCTTGCTTTGTTTGCTATGAAGGTGTTTGCCTGACTTTCTTGACTGCGCGCTGTACGTTTCGAGGGGCCATGGATACTGAACGAATGGCACGACGCGGTCCCTCATCAGTCTTGTCTTTTAGAGAAGGAAAATGATGATGACTGTTTGGGAGGCATTCCAAGCATATGAATTCTTGCTTTGTGTACTATGAATTCACTACCAGAGAAGGTCGAGATATGGCCAGGAGTGCCACCAGCTTCCTCTGCCGCACATTCCATGTTGATATATCTCCCAGGCACGGGCCAGCGCCGTGCAATTTTTCCTGGTGACAGTTACTACCGTAACAGCAGTTATAACTATGCGTGACGTCATAATCGTGCTCTGACATTCTCCGGTGGGCTGTCTTGAAGTGGATCCTGAT
The DNA here is from genome assembly GCF_964275005.1 of Diadema setosum. Lineage (NCBI taxonomy): Eukaryota > Metazoa > Echinodermata > Echinoidea > Diadematoida > Diadematidae > Diadema > Diadema setosum. The sequence continues at coordinate 8,639,783 of NC_092688.1, forward strand.
TCAGGCACCAAATTGTCTGCCATGATGCCAAAACGTCTGCGATGCTGTATCTACAGGACGAGGCGGAGGAGGCGATGTTGTCCCTTTGGACTTCATTCAAAATAATTAGGACAGGACTAGACTGGTGTCTTTATTTTATTGCCGACTAGGAAAAACCATGAAAAATTACCGAGAAGAAAAATGAAGTGTCTCATAAAAAGAGGAGAGCAGGTAGTTTAGACAGCAAAAAGCCTACAACACCCGGTATTCCCAAGCGGTCTCCCATCCAAGTACTGACCAGGCCCTACGCTGCTTTACTACGGTGTTCGGACGAGAACCGGTATATTCAGCGTGGTATGGTCGTAGGCAACATACCTACAGAATTTAGCTCATTTATGCTTGTCCTCAACCTCACGGACGAACGGATTGACAGTACGCCCCGTCTCTGCCACCAGAGGGAGCTTGAAGGCATTGACCAATGAGAGCGAAGATGTAGTGACTGTGAAGGGCTGTAACCATGGATGGGATGCTGATGGTGTAACAGTGCCTATGATGCACACGACACACCTGCTGATGGAGGTGTGGGCCTGATTTTCTGGACTGCGCGCTCTCCGTTCCGAGGGGCCATGGATGCTGCCCGAATGTCACGATGCGGCCCGGCTTCAATCTTGTCTTCTAGAGAAGGAAATTGATGATGACTGTTTTGGGAGGCATTCCAAGCATATGAATTCTTGCTTTGTTTGCTATGAATTCACTGCCAGATAAGGCTGAGAGATGGCCAGGAGTGCCACCAGCTTCCTCTGCCGCACATTCCATGTTGATAGCTGTCCCAGGCACGGGCCAACGCCTTGCAATTTTTCCTGGTGACAGTTACTACCGTAACAGCAGTTATAACTATGCGTGACGCTATAATCGTGCTCTGACAGTCTCCGGTGGGCTGTCTTGAAGTGGATCCTAATTCAGGCACCAAATTGTCTGCCATGATGCCAAAACGTCTGCGATGCTGTATCTACAGGACGAGGCGGAGGAGGCGATGTTGTCCCTTTGGACTTCATTCAAAATAATTATTACAGGACTAGACTGGTGTCTTTATTTTATTGCCGACTAGGAAAAACCATGAAAAATTGCCGAGAAGAAAGATGAAGTGTCTTATAAAAAGAAGAGAACAGGTAGTTCAGACAGCAAAAAGCCTACAACACCCGGTATTCCCAAGCGGTCTCCCATCCAAGTACTGACCAGGCCCTACGCTGCTTTACTACGGTGTTCGGACGAGAACCGGTATATTGAGCGTGGTATGGTCGTAGGCAACATACCTACAGAATTTAACTCATTTATGCTTGTCCTCAACCTCACGGACGAACGGATTGACAGTACGCCCCGTCTCTGCCACCAGAGGGAGCTTGAAGGCATCGGCCAATGAAAGCGAAGCTGTAGTGACTATGAAGGGCTGTAACCATGGGTGGGATGCTGATGGTGTAACAGTGCCTACGATGGACACGACACACCTGCTGATGGAGGTGTGGGCCTGATTTTCTGGACTGCGCGTTCTGCGTTCCGAGGTGCCATGGATGCTGCCCGAATGTCACGACGCGGCCCCGCATCAATCTTGCCTTCTAGAGAAGGAAAATGATGATGACTGTTTTATGAGGCATTCCAAGCATATGAATTCTTGCTTTGTTTGCTATGAATTCACTGCCAGAGAAGGCTGAGAGATGGCCAGGAGTGCCACCAGCTTCCCCTGCCGAACATTCCATGTTGATAGCTGTCCCAGGCACGGGCCAGCGCCGTGCAATTTTTCCTGGTGACAGTTACTACCGTAACAGCAGTTATAGCTATGCGTGACGTCATAATTGTGCTCTGACAGTCTCCGGTGGGCTGTCTTGAGGTGGATCCTGATTCAGGCACCAAATTGTCTGCCATGATGCCAAAACGTCTGCGATGATGTGTCTACAGGACGAGGCGCAGGAGGCGATTGGGCCCCTTTGGACTTCATTCAAAATAATTAGGACAGGACTAGACTAGTGTCTTTATTTTATTGCCGACTAGGAAAAACCATGAAAAATTGCCGAGAAAAAAAATGAAGTGTCTCATAAAAAGAGGAGAGCAGGTAGTTTAGACAGCAAAAAGCCTACAACACCCGGTATTCCCAAGCGGTCTCCCATCCAAGTACTGACCAGGCCCTAGACTGCTTTACTACGGTGTTCGGACGAGAACCGGTATATTCAGCGTGGTATGGTCGTAGGCAACATACCTACAAAATTTAGCTCATTTATGCTTGTCCTCAACCTCACGGACGAATGGATTGACAGTACGCCCCGTCTCTGCCACCAGAGGGAGCTTGAAGGCATTGAGCAATGAGAGCGAAGATGTAGTGACTGTCAAGGGCTGTAACCATGGATGGGATGCTGATGGTGTAACAGTGCCTATGATGCACACGACACACCTGCTGATGGAGGTGTGGGCCTGATTTTCAGGACTGCGCGCTCTCCGTTCCGAGGGGCCATGGATGCTGCCCGAATGTAACCATGCGGCCCGGCATCAATCTTGTCTTCTAGAGAAGGAAAATGATGATGACTGTTTGGGAGGCATTCCAAGCATATGAATTCTTGCTTTGTTTGCTATGAATTCACTGCCAGAGAAGGCTGAGAGATGGCCAGGAGTGCCACCAGCTTCCCCTGCCGCACATTCCATGTTGATAGCTGTCCCAGGCACGGGCCAGCGCCGTGCAATTTTTCCTGGTGACAGTTACTACCGTAACAGCAGTTATAACTATGCGTGACGTCATAATCGTGCTCTGACAGTCTCCGGTGGGCTGTCTTGAGGTGGATCCTGATTCAGGCACCAAATTGTCTGCCATGATGCCAAAACGTCTGCGACGCTGTATCTACAGGACGAGGCGGAGGAGGCGATTGGGCCCCTTTGGACTTCATTCAAAATAATTAGGACAGGAGTAGACTGGTGTCTTTATTTTATTGCCGACTAGGAAAAACCATGAAAAACTGCCGAGAAGAAAAATGAAGTGTCTCATAAAAAGAGGAGAGCAGGTAGTTTAGACAGCAAAAAGCCTACAACACCCGGTATTCCCAAGCGGTCTCCCATCCAAGTACTGACCAGGCCCTACGCTGCTTTACTACGGTGTTCGGACGAGAACCGGTATATTCAGCGTGGTATGGTCGTAGGCAACATACCTACAGAATTTAGCTCATTTATGCTTGTCCTCAACCTCACGGACGAACGGATTGACAGTACGCCCCGTCTCTGCCACCAGAGGGAGCTTGAAGGCATTGACCAATGAGAGCGAAGATGTAGTGACTGTGAAGGGCTGTAACCATGGATGGGATGCTGATGGTGTAACAGTGCCTATGATGCACACGACACACCTGCTGATGGAGGTGTGGGCCTGATTTTCTGGACTGCGCGCTCTCCGTTCCGAGGGGCCATGGATGCTGCCCGAATGTCACGATGCGGCCCGGCTTCAATCTTGTCTTCTAGAGAAGGAAAATGATGATGACTGTTTTGGGAGGCATTCCAAGCATATGAATTCTTGCTTTGTTTGCTATGAATTCACTGCCAGATAAGGCTGAGAGATGGCCAGGAGTGCCACCAGCTTCCTCTGCCGCACATTCCATGTTGATAGCTGTCCCAGGCACGGGCCAACGCCTTGCAATTTTTCCTGGTGACAGTTACTACCGTAACAGCAGTTATAACTATGCGTGACGCTATAATCGTGCTCTGACAGTCTCCGGTGGGCTGTCTTGAAGTGGATCCTAATTCAGGCACCAAATTGTCTGCCATGATGCCAAAACGTCTGCGATGCTGTATCTACAGGACGAGGCGGAGGAGGCGATGTTGTCCCTTTGGACTTCATTCAAAATAATTATTACAGGACTAGACTGGTGTCTTTATTTTATTGCCGACTAGGAAAAACCATGAAAAATTGCCGAGAAGAAAGATGAAGTGTCTTATAAAAAGAAGAGAACAGGTAGTTCAGACAGCAAAAAGCCTACAACACCCGGTATTCCCAAGCGGTCTCCCATCCAAGTACTGACCAGGCCCTACGCTGCTTTACTACGGTGTTCGGACGAGAACCGGTATATTGAGCGTGGTATGGTCGTAGGCAACATACCTACAGAATTTAACTCATTTATGCTTGTCCTCAACCTCACGGACGAACGGATTGACAGTACGCCCCGTCTCTGCCACCAGAGGGAGCTTGAAGGCATCGGCCAATGAAAGCGAAGCTGTAGTGACTATGAAGGGCTGTAACCATGGGTGGGATGCTGATGGTGTAACAGTGCCTACGATGGACACGACACACCTGCTGATGGAGGTGTGGGCCTGATTTTCTGGACTGCGCGTTCTGCGTTCCGAGGTGCCATGGATGCTGCCCGAATGTCACGACGCGGCCCCGCATCAATCTTGCCTTCTAGAGAAGGAAAATGATGATGACTGTTTTATGAGGCATTCCAAGCATATGAATTCTTGCTTTGTTTGCTATGAATTCACTGCCAGAGAAGGCTGAGAGATGGCCAGGAGTGCCACCAGCTTCCCCTGCCGAACATTCCATGTTGATAGCTGTCCCAGGCACGGGCCAGCGCCGTGCAATTTTTCCTGGTGACAGTTACTACCGTAACAGCAGTTATAGCTATGCGTGACGTCATAATTGTGCTCTGACAGTCTCCGGTGGGCTGTCTTGAGGTGGATCCTGATTCAGGCACCAAATTGTCTGCCATGATGCCAAAACGTCTGCGATGATGTGTCTACAGGACGAGGCGCAGGAGGCGATTGGGCCCCTTTGGACTTCATTCAAAATAATTAGGACAGGACTAGACTAGTGTCTTTATTTTATTGCCGACTAGGAAAAACCATGAAAAATTGCCGAGAAAAAAAATGAAGTGTCTCATAAAAAGAGGAGAGCAGGTAGTTTAGACAGCAAAAAGCCTACAACACCCGGTATTCCCAAGCGGTCTCCCATCCAAGTACTGACCAGGCCCTAGACTGCTTTACTACGGTGTTCGGACGAGAACCGGTATATTCAGCGTGGTATGGTCGTAGGCAACATACCTACAAAATTTAGCTCATTTATGCTTGTCCTCAACCTCACGGACGAATGGATTGACAGTACGCCCCGTCTCTGCCACCAGAGGGAGCTTGAAGGCATTGAGCAATGAGAGCGAAGATGTAGTGACTGTCAAGGGCTGTAACCATGGATGGGATGCTGATGGTGTAACAGTGCCTATGATGCACACGACACACCTGCTGATGGAGGTGTGGGCCTGATTTTCAGGACTGCGCGCTCTCCGTTCCGAGGGGCCATGGATGCTGCCCGAATGTAACCATGCGGCCCGGCATCAATCTTGTCTTCTAGAGAAGGAAAATGATGATGACTGTTTGGGAGGCATTCCAAGCATATGAATTCTTGCTTTGTTTGCTATGAATTCACTGCCAGAGAAGGCTGAGAGATGGCCAGGAGTGCCACCAGCTTCCCCTGCCGCACATTCCATGTTGATAGCTGTCCCAGGCACGGGCCAGCGCCGTGCAATTTTTCCTGGTGACAGTTACTACCGTAACAGCAGTTATAACTATGCGTGACGTCATAATCGTGCTCTGACAGTCTCCGGTGGGCTGTCTTGAGGTGGATCCTGATTCAGGCACCAAATTGTCTGCCATGATGCCAAAACGTCTGCGACGCTGTATCTACAGGACGAGGCGGAGGAGGCGATTGGGCCCCTTTGGACTTCATTCAAAATAATTAGGACAGGAGTAGACTGGTGTCTTTATTTTATTGCCGACTAGGAAAAACCATGAAAAACTGCCGAGAAGAAAAATGAAGTGTCTCATAAAAAGAGGAGAGCAGGTAGTTTAGACAGCAAAAAGCCTACAACACCCGGTATTCCCAAGCGGTCCCCCATCCAAGTACTGACCAGGCCCTACGCTGCTTTACTACGGTGTTCGGACGAGAACCGGTATATTCAGCGTGGTATGGTCGTAGGCAACATACCTACAGAATTTAGCTCATTTATGCTTGTCCTCAACCTCACGGACGAACGGATTGACAGTACGCCCCGTCTCTGCCACCAGAGGGAGCTTGAAGGCATTGACCAATGAGAGCGAAGATGTAGTGACTGTGAAGGGCTGTAACCATGGATGGGATGCTGATGGTGTAACAGTGCCTATGATGCACACGACACACCTGCTGATGGAGGTGTGGGCCTGATTTTCTGGACTGCGCGCTCTCCGTTCCGAGGGGCCATGGATGCTGCCCGAATGTCACGATGCGGCCCGGCTTCAATCTTGTCTTCTAGAGCAGGAAAATGATGATGACTGTTTTGGGAGGCATTCCAAGCATATGAATTCTTGCTTTGTTTGCTATGAATTCACTGCCAGATAAGGCTGAGAGATGGCCAGGAGTGCCACCAGCTTCCTCTGCCGCACATTCCATGTTGATAGCTGTCCCAGGCACGGGCCAACGCCTTGCAATTTTTCCTGGTGACAGTTACTACCGTAACAGCAGTTATAACTATGCGTGACGTCATAATCGTGCTCTGACAGTCTCCGGTGGGCTGTCTTTAAGTGGATCCTGATTGAGGCGCCAAATTGTCTGCCATGATGCCAAAACGTCTGCGACGATGTATCTACAGGACGAGGCGGAGGAGACGTTGTTGTCCCTTTAGACTTCATTCAAAGTAATTAGGACATGACTAGATTGGTGTCTTTATTTTATTGCCGACTAGGAAAAACCATGAAAAATTGAAGAGAAGAAAAATGAAGTGTCTTATAAAAAGAGGAGAGCAGGTAGTTTAGACAGCAAAAAGCCTACAACACCCGGTATTCCCAAGCGGTCTCCCATCCAAGTACTGACCAGGCCCTACGCTGCTTTACTACGGTGTTCGGACGAGAACCGGTATATTCAGCGTGGTGTGGTCGTAGGCAACATACCTACAGAATTTAGCTCATTTATGCTTGTCCTCAACCTCACGGACGAACGGATTGACAGTACGCCCCGTCTCTGCCACCAGAGGGAGCTTGAAGGCATTGACCAATGAGAGCGAAGATGTAGTGACTGTGAAGGGCTGTAACCATGGATGGGATGCTGATGGTGTAACAGTGCCTATGATGCACACGACACACCTGCTGATGGAGGTGTGGGCCTGATTTTGTGGACTGCGCGCTCTGCGTTCCGAGGGGCCATGGATGCTGCCCGAATGTCACGATGCGGCCCGGCATCAATCTTGTCTTCTACAGAAGGAAAATGATGATGACTGTTTTGGGAGGCATTCCAAGCATATGAATTCTTGCTTTGTTTGCTATGAATTCACTGCCAGAGAAGGCCGAGATATGGCCAGGAGTGCCACCAGCTTCCCCTGAAGAACATTCCCGGTTGATAGCTGTCCCAGGCACGGGCCAGCGCCTTGCTTTTTTTCCTGGTCACAGTTACTACCGTAACAGCAGTTATAACTATGCGTGACGTCATAATCGTGCTCTGACAGTCTCCGGTGGGCTGTCTTTAAGTGGATCCTGATTGAGGCGCCAAATTGTCTGCCATGATGCCAAAACGTCTGCGACGCTGTATCTACAGGACGAGGCGGAGGAGGCGATGTTGTCCCTTTGGACTTCATTCAAAATAATTAGGACATGACTAGACTGGTGTCTTTATTTTATTGCCGACTAGGAAGAACCATGAAAAATTGAAGAGAAGAAAAATGAAGTGTCTTATAAAAAGAGGAGAGCAGGTAGTTTGGACAGCAAAAAGCCTACAACACCCGGTATTCCCAAGCGGTCTCCCATCCAAGTACTGACCAGGCCCTACGCTGCTTTACTACGGTGTTCGGACGAGAACCGGTATATTCAGCGTGGTATGGTCGTAGGCAACATACCTACAGAATTTAGCTCATTTATGCTTGTCCTCAACCTCACGGACGAACGGATTGACAGTACGCCCCGTCTCTGCCACCAGAGGGAGCTTGAAGGCATTGACCAATGAGAGCGAAGATGTAGTGACTGTGAAGGGCTGGAACCATGGATGGGATGCTGAGGGTGTAACAGTGCCTATGATGCACACGACACACCTGCTGATGGAGGTGTGGGCCTGATTTTGTGGACTGCGCGCTCTGCGTTCCGAGGGGCCATGGATGCTGCCCGAATGTAACCATGCGGCCCGGCATCAATCTTGTCTTCTAGAGAAGGAAAATGATGATGACTGTTTTGGGAGGCATTCCAAGCATATGAATTCTTGCTTTGTTTGCTATGAATTCACTGCCAGAGAAGGCTGAGAGATGGCCAGGAGTGCTAGCAGCTTCCCCTGCCGCACATTCCATGTTGATATCTGTCCCAGGCACGGGCCAGCGCCGTGCAATTTTTCCTGGTGACAGTTACTACCGTGACAGCAGTTATAACTATGCGTGACGTCATAATTGTGCTCTGACAGTCTCCGGTGGGCTGTCTTGAGGTGGATCCTGATTCAGGCACCAAATTGTCTGCCATGATGCCAAAACGTCTGCGATGATGTGTCTACAGGACGAGGCGCAGGAGGCGATTGGGCCCCTTTGGACTTCATTCAAAATAATTAGGACAGGACTAGACTAGTGTCTTTATTTTATTGCCGACTAGGAAAAACCATGAAAAATTGTCGAGAAAAAAAATGAAGTTTCTCATAAAAAGAGGAGAGCAGGTAGTTTAGACAGCAAAAAGCCTACAACACCCGGTATTCCCAAACAGTCTCCCATCCAAGTACTGACCAGGCCCTACACTGCTTTACTACGGTGTTCGGACGAGAACCGGTATATTCAGCGTGGTATGGTCGTAGGCAACATACCTACAGAATTTAGCTCATTTATGCTTGTCCTCAACCTCACGGACGAACGGATTGACAGTACGCCCCGTCTCTGCCACCAGAGGGAGCTTGAAGGCATTGACCAATGAGAGCGAAGATGTAGTGACTGTGAAGGGCTGTAACCATGGATGGGATGCTGATGGTGTAACAGTGCCTATGATGCACACGACACACCTGCTGATGGAGGTGTGGGCCTGATTTTCTGGACTGCGCGCTCTGCGTTCCGAGGGGCCATGGATGCTGCCCGAATGTCACGATGCGGCCCGGCATCAATCTTGTCTTCTACAGAAGGAAAATGATGATGACTGTTTTGGGAGGCATTCCAAGCATATGAATTCTTGCTTTGTTTGCTATGAATTCACTGCCAGAGAAGGCCGAGATATGGCCAGGAGTGCCACCAGCTTCCCCTGAAGAACATTCCAGGTTGATAGCTGTCCCAGGCACGGGCCAGCGCCTTGCATTTTTTCCTGGTCACAGTTACTACCGTAACAGCAGTTATAACTATGCGTGACGTCATAATCGTGCTCTGACAGTCTCCGGTGGGCTGTCTTTAAGTGGATCCTGATTGAGGCGCCAAATTGTCTGCCATGATGCCAAAACGTCTGCGACGCTGTATCTACAGGACGAGGCGGAGGAGACGATGTTGTCCCTTTAGACTTCATTCAAAGTAATTAGGACATGACTAGACTGGTGTCTTTATTTTATTGCCGACTAGGAAAAACCATGAAAAATTGAAGAGAAGAAAAATGAAGTGTCCTATAAAAAGAGGAGAGCAGGTAGTTTAGACAGCAAAAAGCCTACAACACCCGGTATTCCCAAGCGGTCTCCCATCCAAGTACTGACCAGGCCCTACGCTGCTTTACTACGGTGTTCGGACGAGAACCGGTATATTCAGCGTGGTATGGTCGTAGGCAACATACCTACAGAATTTAGCTCATTTATGCTTGTCCTCAACCTCACGGACGAACGGAGTGACAGTACGCCCCGTCTCTGCCACCAGAGGGAGCTTGAAGGCATTGACCAATGAGAGCGAAGATGTAGTGACTGTGAAGGGCTGTAACCATGGATGGGATGCTGATGGTGTAACAGTGCCTATGATGCACACGACACACGTGCTGATGGAGGTGTGGGCCTGATTTTCTGGACTGCGCGCTCTGCGTTCCGAGGGGCCATGGATGCTGCCCGAATGTCACAATGCGGCCCGGCATCAATCTTGTCTTCTAGAGAAGGAAAATGATGATGACTGTTTTGGGAGGCATTCCAAGCATATGAATTCTTGCTTTGTTTGCTATGAATTCACTGCCAGAGAAGGCCGAGATATGGCCAGGAGTGGCACCAGCTTCCCCTGAAGAACATTCCAGGTTGATAGCTGTCCCAGGCACGGGCCAGCGCCTTGCATTTTTTCCTGGTCACAGTTACTACCGTAACAGCAGTTATAACTATGCGTGACGTCATAATCGTGCTCTGACAGTTTCCGGTGGGCTGTCTTGAAGTGGATCCTGATTCAGGCACCAAATTGTCTGCCATGATGCCAAAACGTCTGCGACGCTGTATCTACAGGACGAGGCGGAGGAGGCGATGTTGTCCCTTTGGACTTCATTCAAAATAATTAGGACATGACTAGACTGGTGTCTTTATTTTATTGCCGACTAGGAAAAGCCATGAAAAATTGAAGAGAAGAAAAATGAAGTGTCTTATAAAAAGAGGAGGGCAGGTAGTTTAGACAGCAAAAAGCCTACAACACCCGGTATTCCCAAGCGGTCTCCCATCCAAGTACTGACCAGGCCCTACGCTGCTTTACTACGGTGTTCGGACGAGAACCGGTATATTCAGCGTGGTATGGTCGTAGGCAACATACCTACAGAATTTAGCTCATTTATGCTTGTCCTCAACCTCACGGACGAACGGATTGACAGTACGCCCCGTCTCTGCCACCAGAGGGAGCTTGAAGGCATTGACCAATGAGAGCGAAGATGTAGTGACTGTCAAGGGCTGTAACCATGGATGGGATGCTGAGGGTGTAACAGTGCCTATGATGCACACGACACACCTGCTGAGGGAGGTGTGGGCCTGATTTTCTGGACTGCGCGCTCTGCGTTCCGAGGGGCCATGGATGCTGCCCGAATGTAACCATGCGGCCCGGCATCAATCTTGTCTTCTAGAGAGGGAAAATGATGATGACTGTTTTGGGAGGCATTCCAAGCATATGAATTCTTGCTTTGTTTGCTATGAATTCACTGCCAGAGAAGGCTGAGAGATGGCCAGGAGTGCTACCAGCTTCCCCTGCCGCACATTCCATGTTGATAGCTGTCCCAGGCACGGGCCAGCGCCGTGCAATTTTTCCTGGTGACAGTTACTACCGTAACAGCAGTTATAACTATGCGTGACGTCATAATTGTGCTCTGACAGTCTCCGGTGGGCTGTCTTGAGGTGGATCCTGATTCAGGCACCAAATTGTCTGCCATGATGCCAAAACGTCTGCGACGCTGTATCTACAGGACGAGGCGGAGGAGGCGATTGGGCCCCTTTGGACTTCATTCAAAATAATTAGGACAGGACTAGACTGGTGTCTTTATTTTATTGCGGACTAGGAAAAACCATGAAAAACTGCCGAGAAGAAAAATGAAGTGTCTCATAAAAAGAGGAGAGCAGGTAGTTTAGACAGCAAAAAGCCTACAACACCCGGTATTCCCAAGCGGTCTCCCATCCAAGTACTGACCAGGCCCTACGCTGCTTTACTACGGTGTTCGGACGAGAACCGGTATATTCAGCGTGGTATGGTCGTAGGCAACATACCTACAGAATTTAGCTCATTTATCCTTGTCCTCAACCTCACGGACGAACGGATTGACAGTACGCCCCGTCTCTGCCACCAGAGGGAGCTTGAAGGCATTGACCAATGAGAGCGAAGATGTAGTGACTGTGAAGGGCTGTAACCATGGATGGGATGCTGATGGTGTAACAGTGCCTATGATGCACACGACACACCTGCTGATGGAGGTGTGGGCCTGATTTTCTGGACTGCGCGCTCTGCGTTCCGAGGGGCCATGGATGCTGCCCGAATGTCACGATGCGGCCCGGCATCAATCTTGTCTTCTACAGAAGGAAAATGATGATGACTGTTTTGGGAGGCATTCCAAGCATATGAATTCTTGCTTTGTTTGCTATGAATTCACTGCCAGAGAAGGCCGAGATATGGCCAGGAGTGCCACCAGCTTCCCCTGAAGAACATTCCAGGTTGATAGCTGTCCCAGGCAAGGGCCAGCGCCTTGCATTTTTTCCTGGTCACAGTTACTACCGTAACAGCAGTTATAACTATGCGTGACGTCATAATCGTGCTCTGACAGTCTCCGGTGGGCTGTCTTTAAGTGGATCCTGATTGAGGCGCCAAATTGTCTGCCATGATGCCAAAACGTCTGCGACGCTGTATCTACAGGACGAGGCGGAGGAGGCGATGTTGTCCCTTTGGACTTCATTCAAAGTAATTAGGACATGACTAGACTGGTGTCTTTATTTTATTGCCGACTAGGAAAAACCATGAAAAATTGAAGAGAAGAAAAATGAAGTGTCTTATAAAAAGAGGAGAGCAGGTAGTTTAGACAGCAAAAAGCCTACAACACCCGGTATTCCCAAGCGGTCTCCCATCCAAGTACTGACCAGGCCCTACGCTGCTTTACTACGGTGTTCGGACGAGAACCGGTATATTCAGCGTGGTATGGTCGTAGGCAACATACCTACAGAATTTAGCTCATTTATGCTTGTCCTCAACCTCACGGACGAACGGAGTGACAGTACGCCCCGTCTCTGCCACCAGAGGGAGCTTGAAGGCATTGACCAATGAGAGCGAAGATGTAGTGACTGTGAAGGGCTGTAACCATGGATGGGATGCTGATGGTGTAACAGTGCCTATGATGCACACGACACACCTGCTGATGGAGGTGTGGGCCTGATTTTCTGGACTGCGCGCTCTGCGTTCCGAGGGGCCATGGATGCTGCCCGAATGTCACGATGCGGCCCGGCATCAATCTTGTCTTCTACAGAAGGAAAATGATGATGACTGTTTTGGGAGGCATTCCAAGCATATGAATTCTTGCTTTGTTTGCTATGAATTCACTGCCAGAGAAGGCCGAGATATGGCCAGGAGTGCCACCAGCTTCCCCTGAAGAACATTCCAGGTTGATAGCTGTCCCAGGCACGGGCCAGCGCCTTGCATTTTTTCCTGGTCACAGTTACTACCGTAACAGCAGTTATAACTATGCGTGACGTCATAATCGTGCTCTGACAGTCTCCGGTGGGCTGTCTTTAAGTGGATCCTGATTGAGGCGCCAAATTGTCTGCCATGATGCCAAAACGTCTGCGACGCTGTATCTACAGGACGAGGCGGAGGAGGCGATGTTGTCCCTTTGGACTTCATTCAAAATAATTAGGACATGACTAGACTGGTGTCTTTATTTTATTGCCGACTAGGAAAAACCATGAAAAATTGAAGAGAAGAAAAATGAAGTGTCTTATAAAAAGAGGAGAGCAGGTAGTTTAGACAGCAAAAAGCCTACAACACCCGGTATTCCCAAGCGGTCTCCCATCCAAGTACAGACCAGGCCCTACGCTGCTTTACTACGGTGTTCGGACGAGAACCGGTATATTCAGCGTGGTATGGTCGTAGGCAACATACCTACAGAATTTAGCTCATTTATGCTTGTCCTCAACCTCACGGACGAACGGATTGACAGTACGCCCCGTCTCTGCCACCAGAGGGAGCTTGAAGGCATTGACCAATGAGAGCGAAGATGTAGTGACTGTGAAGGGCTGTAACCATGGATGGGATGCTGAGGGTGTAACAGTGCCTATGATGCACACGACACACCTGCTGAGGGAGGTGTGGGCCTGATTTTCTGGACTGCGCGCTCTGCGTTCCGAGGGGCCATGGATGCTGCCCGAATGTAACCATGCGGCCCGGCATCAATCTTGTCTTCTAGAGAGGGAAAATGATGATGACTGTTTTGGGAGGCATTCCAAGCATATGAATTCTTGCTTTGTTTGCTATGAATTCACTGCCAGAGAAGGCTGAGAGATGGCCAGGAGTGCTACCAGCTTCCCCTGCCGCACATTCCATGTTGATATCTGTCCCAGGCACGGGCCAGTGCTGTGCAATTTTTCCTGGTGACAGTTACTACCGTGACAGCAGTTATAACTATGCGTGACGTGATAATCGTGCTCTGACTTTCTTGACTGCGCGCTGTACGTTCCGAGGGGCCATCGATATTGAACGAATGGCACGACGCGGTCCCTCATCAGTCTTGTCTTTTAGAGAAGGAAAATGATGATGACTGTTTGGGAGGCATTCCAAGCATATGAATTCTTGCTTTGTTTACTATGAATTCACTGCCAGAGAAGGCCGAGATATGGCCAGGAGTGCCACCAGCTTCCTCTGCCGCACATTCCATGTTGATATCTCTCCCAGGCACGGGCCAGCGCCGTGCAATTTTTCGTGGTGACAGTTACTACCGTAACAGCAGTTATAACTATGCGTGACGTCATAATCGTGCTCTGACAGTCTCCGGTGGGCTGTCTTGAAGTGGATCCTGATTGAGGCACCAAATTGTCTGCCATGATGCCAAAAGTGTCTCATCAAAAGAGGAGAGCAGGTAGTTTAGACAGCAAAAAGCCTACAACACCCGGTATTCCCAAACGGTCTCCCATCCAAGTACTGACCAGGCCCTACACTGCTTTACTACGGTGTTCGGATGAAAACCAGTATATTCAGCGTGGTATGGTCGTAGGCAACATACCTACAGAATTTAGCTCATTTATGCTTGTCCTCAACCTCACGGACGAACGGATTGACAGTACGCCCCGTCTCTGCCACCAGAGGGAGCTTGAAGGCATTGACCAATGAGAGCGAAGATGTAGTGACTGTGAAGGGCTGTAACCATGGATGGGATGCTGATGGTGTAACAGTGCCTATGATGCACACGACACACCTGCTGATGGAGGTGTGGGCCTGATTTTCTGGACTGCGCGCTCTCCGTTCCGAGGGGCCATGGATGCTGCCCGAATGTCACGATGCGGCCCGGCATCAATCTTGTCTTCTAGAGAAGGAAAATGATGATGACTGTTTTATGAGGCATTCCAAGCATATGAATTCTTGCTTTGTTTGCTATGAATTCACTGCCAGAGAAGGCTGAGAGATGGCCAGGAGTGCCACCAGCTTCCTCTGCCGCACATTCCAAGTTGATATCTCTCCCAGGCACGGGCCAGCGCCGTGCAATTTTTTCCTGGTGACAGTTACTACCGTAACAGCAGTTATAACTATGCGTGACGTCATAATCGTGCTCTGACAGTCTCTGGTGGGCTGTCTTGAGGTGGATCCTGATTCAGGCACCAAATTGTCTGCCATGATGCCAAAACGTCTGCGACGCTGTATCTACAGGACGAGGCGGAGGAGGCGATGTTGTCCCTTTGGACTTCATTCAAAATAATTAGGACAGGACTAGACTGGTGTCTTTATTTTATTGCCGACTAGGAAAAACCATGAAAAATTGCCGAGAAGAAAAATGAAGTGTCTCATAAAAAGAGGAGAGCAGGTAGTTTAGACAGCAAAAAGCCTACAACACCCGGTATTCCCAAGTGGTCTCCCATCCAAGTACTGACCAGGCCCTACGCTGCTTTACTACGGTGTTCGGACGAGAACCGGTATATTCAGCGTGGTATGGTCGTAGGCAACATACCCACAGAATTTAGCTCATTTATGCTTGTCCTCAACCTCACGGACGAACGGATTGACAGTACGCCCCGTCTCTGCCACCAGAGGGAGCTTGAAGGCATTGACCAATGAGAGCGAAGATGTAGTGACTGTGAAGGGCTGTAACCATGGATGGGATGCTGATGGTGTAACAGTGCCTATGATGCACACGACACACCTGCTGATGGAGGTGTGGGCCTGATTTTCAGGACTTCGCGCTCTCCGCTCCGAGGGGCCATGGATGCTGCCCGAATGTCACGATGCGGCCCGGCATCAATCTTGTCTTCTAGAGAAGGAAAATGATGATGACTGTTTTATGAGGCATTCCAAGCATATGAATTCTTGCTTTGTTTGCTATGAAGGTGTTTGCCTGACTTTCTTGACTGCGCGCTGTACGTTTCGAGGGGCCATGGATACTGAACGAATGGCACGACGCGGTCCCTCATCAGTCTTGTCTTTTAGAGACGGAAAATGATGATGACTGTTTGGGAGGCATTCCAAGCATATGAATTCTTGCTTTGTTTACTATGAATTCACTACCAGAGAAGGTCGAGATATGGCCAGGAGTGCCACCAGCTTCCTCTGCCGCACATTCCATGTTGATATATCTCCCAGGCACGGGCCAGCGCCGTGCAATTTTTCCTGGTGACAGTTACTACCGTAACAGCAGTTATAACTATGCGTGACGTCATAATCGTGCTCTGACATTCTCCGGTGGGCTGTCTTGAAGTGGATCCTGATTCAGGCACCAAATTGTCTGCCATGATGCCAAAACGTCTGCGATGCTGTATCTACAGGACGAGGCGGAGGAGGCGATGTTGTCCCTTTGGACTTCATTCAAAATAATTAGGACAGGACTAGACTGGTGTCTTTATTTTATTGCCGACTAGGAAAAACCATGAAAAATTACCGAGAAGAAAAATGAAGTGTCTCATAAAAAGAGGAGAGCAGGTAGTTTAGACAGCAAAAAGCCTACAACACCCGGTATTCCCAAGCGGTCTCCCATCCAAGTACTGACCAGGCCCTACGCTGCTTTACTACGGTGTTCGGACGAGAACCGGTATATTCAGCGTGGTATGGTCGTAGGCAACATACCTACAGAATTTAGCTCATTTATGCTTGTCCTCAACCTCACGGACGAACGGATTGACAGTACGCCCCGTCTCTGCCACCAGAGGGAGCTTGAAGGCATTGACCAATGAGAGCGAAGATGTAGTGACTGTCAAGGGCTGTAACCATGGATGGGATGCTGATGGTGTAACAGTGCCTATGATGCACACGACACACCTGCTGATGGAGGTGTGGGCCTGATTTTCTGGACTGCGCGCTCTCCGTTCCGAGGGGCCATGGATGCTGCCCGAATGTCACGATGCGGCCCGGCATCAATCTTGTCTTCTAGAGAAGGAAAATGATGATGACTGTTTTGGGAGGCATTCCAAGCATATGAATTCTTGCTTTGTTTGCTATGAATTCACTGCCAGAGAAGGCTGAGAGAAGGCCAGGAGTGCCACCAGCTTCCCCTGCCGCACATTCCATGTTGATAGCTGTCCCAGGCACGGGCCAGCGCCGTGCAATTTTTCCTGGTGACAGTTACTACCGTAACAGCAGTTATAACTATGCGTGACGTCATAATCGTGCTCTGACAGTCTCCGGTGGGCTGTCTTGAGGTGGATCCTGATTCAGGCACCAAATTGTCTGCCATGATGCCAAAACGTCTGCGACGCTGTATCTACAGGACGAGGCGGAGGAGGCGATGTTGTCCCTTTGGACTTCATTCAAAATAATTAGGACAGGACTAGACTGGTGTCTTTATTTTATTGCCGACTAGGAAAAACCATGAAAAACTGCCGAGAAGAAAAATGAAGTGTCTCATAAAAAGAGGAGAGCAGGTAGTTTAGACAGCAAAAAGCCTACAACACCCGGTATTCCCAAGCGGTCTCCCATCCAAGTACTGACCAGGCCCTACGCTGCTTTACTACGGTGTTCGGACGAGAACCGGTATATTCAGCGTGGTATGGTCCTAGGCAACATACCCACAGAATTTAGCTCATTTATGCTTGTCCTCAACCTCACGGACGAACGGATTGACAGTACGCCCCGTCTCTGCCACCAGAGGGAGCTTGAAGGCATTGACCAATGAGAGCGAAGATGTAGTGACTGTCAAGGGCTGTAACCATGGATGGGATGCTGATGGTGTAACAGTGCCTATGATGCACACGACACACCTGCTGATGGAGGTGTGGGCCTGATTTTCTGGACTGAGCGCTCTCCGTTCCGAGGGGCCATGGATGCTGCCCGAATGTCACAATGCGGCCCGGCATCAATCTTGTCTTCTAGAGAAGGAAAATGATGATGACTGTTTTATGAGGCATTCCAAGCATATGAATTCTTGCTTTGTTTGCTATGAATTCACTGCCAGAGAAGGCTGAGAGTTGGCCAGGAGTGCCACCAGCTTCCTCTGCCGCACATTCCAAGTTGATATCTCTCCCAGGCACGGGCCAGCGCCGTGCAATTTTTCCTGGTGACAGTTACTACCGTAACAGCAGTTATAACTATGCGTGACGCTATAATCGTGCTCTGACAGTCTCCGGTGGGCTGTCTTGAAGTGGATCCTGATTCAGGCACCAAATTGTCTGCCATGATGCCAAAACGTCTGCGATGCTGTATCTACAGGACGAGGCGGAGGAGGCGATGTTGTCCCTTTGGACTTCATTCAAAATAATTAGGACAGGACTATACTGGTGTCTTTATTTTATTGCCGACTAGGAAAAACCATGAAAAACTGCCGAGAAGAAAAATGAAGTGTCTCATAAAAAGAGGAGAGCAGGTAGTTTAGACAGCAAAAAGCCTACAACACCCGGTATTCCCAAGCGGTATCCCATCCAAGTACTGACCAGGCCCTACGCTGCTTTACTACGGTGTTCGGACGAGAACCGGTATATTCAGCGTGGTATGGTCGTAGGCAACATACCTACAGAATTTAGCTCATTTATGCTTGTCCTCAACCTCACGGACGAACGGATTGACAGTACGCCCCGTCTCTGCCACCAGAGGGAGCTTGAAGGCATTGACCAATGAGAGCGAAGATGTAGTGACTGTGAAGGGCTGTAACCATGGATGGGATGCTGATGGTGTAACAGTGCCTATGATGCACACGACACACCTGCTGATGGAGGTGTGGGCCTGATTTTCTGGACTGCGCGCTCTGCGTTCCGAGGGGCCATGGATGCTGCCCGAATGTCACGATGCGGCCCGGCATCAATCTTGTCTTCTACAGAAGGAAAATGATGATGACTGTTTTGGGAGGCATTCCAAGCATATGAATTCTTGCTTTGTTTGCTATGAATTCACTGCCAGAGAAGGCCGAGATATGGCCAGGAGTGCCACCAGCTTCCCCTGAAGAACATTCCAGGTTGATAGCTGTCCCAGGCACGGGCCAGCGCCTTGCATTTTTTCCTGGTCACAGTTACTACCGTAACAGCAGTTATAACTATGCGTGACGTCATAATCGTGCTCTGACAGTCTCCGGTGGGCTGTCTTTAAGTGGATCCTGATTGAGGCGCCAAATTGTCTGCCATGATGCCAAAACGTCTGCGACGCTGTATCTACAGGACGAGGCGGAGGAGGCGATGTTGTCCCTTTGGACTTCATTCAAAATAATTAGGACATGACTAGACTGGTGTCTTTATTTTATTGCCGACTAGGAAAAACCATGAAAAATTGAAGAGAAGAAAAATGAAGTGTCTTATAAAAAGAGGAGAGCAGGTATAGTTTAGACAGCAAAAAGCCTACAACACCCGGTATTCCCAAGCGGTCTCCCATCCAAGTACTGACCAGGCCCTACGCTGCTTTACTACGGTGTTCGGACGAGAACCGGTATATTCAGCGTGGTATGGTCGTAGGCAACATACCTACAGAATTTAGCTCATTTATGCTTGTCCTCAACCTCACGGACGAACGGATTGACAGTACGCCCCGTCTCTGCCACCAGAGGGAGCTTGAAGGCATTGACCAATGAGAGCGAAGATGTAGTGACTGTGAAGGGCTGTAACCATGGATGGGATGCTGAGGGTGTAACAGTGCCTATGATGCACACGACACACCTGCTGATGGAGGTGTGGGCCTGATTTTCTGGACTGCGCGCTCTGCGTTCCGAGGGGCCATGGATGCTGCCCGAATGTAACCATGCGGCCTGGCATCAATCTTGTCTTCTAGAGAAGGAAAATGATGATGACTGTTTTGGGAGGCATTCCAAGCATATGAATTCTTGCTTTGTTTGCTATGAATTCACTGCCAGAGAAAGCTGAGAGATGGCCAGGAGTGCTAGCAGCTTCCCCTGCCGCACATTCCATGTTGATATCTGTCACAGGCACGGGCCAGCGCCGTGCAATTTTTCCTGGTGACAGTTACTACCGTGACAGCAGTTATAACTATGCGTGACGTCATAATTGTGCTCTGACAGTCTCCGGTGGGCTGTCTTGAGGTGGATCCTGATTCAGACACCAAATTGTCTGCCATGATGCCAAAACGTCTGCGATGATGTGTCTACAGGACGAGGCGCAGGAGGCGATTGGGCCCCTTTGGACTTCATTCAAAATAATTAGGACAGGACTAGACTAGTGTCTTTATTTTATTGCCGACTAGGAAAAACCATGAAAAATTGCCGAGAAAAAAAATGAAGTGTCTCATAAAAAGAGGAGAGCAGGTAGTTTAGACAGCAAAAAGCCTACAACACCCGGTATTCCCAAGCGGTCTCCCATCCAAGTACTGACCAGGCCCTAGACTGCTTTACTACGGTGTTCGGACGAGAACCGGTATATTCAGCGTGGTATGGTCGTAGGCAACATACCTACAAAATTTAGCTCATTTATGCTTGTCCTCAACCTCACGGACGAATGGATTGACAGTACGCCCCGTCTCTGCCACCAGAGGGAGCTTGAAGGCATTGAGCAATGAGAGCGAAGATGTAGTGACTGTCAAGGGCTGTAACCATGGATGGGATGCTGATGGTGTAACAGTGCCTATGATGCACACGACACACCTGCTGATGGAGGTGTGGGCCTGATTTTCAGGACTGCGCGCTCTCCGTTCCGAGGGGCCATGGATGCTGCCCGAATGTAACCATGCGGCCCGGCATCAATCTTGTCTTCTAGAGAAGGAAAATGATGATGACTGTTTGGGAGGCATTCCAAGCATATGAATTCTTGCTTTGTTTGCTATGAATTCACTGCCAGAGAAGGCTGAGAGATGGCCAGGAGTGCCACCAGCTTCCCCTGCCGCACATTCCATGTTGATAGCTGTCCCAGGCACGGGCCAGCGCCGTGCAATTTTTCCTGGTGACAGTTACTACCGTAACAGCAGTTATAACTATGCGTGACGTCATAATCGTGCTCTGACAGTCTCCGGTGGGCTGTCTTGAGGTGGATCCTGATTCAGGCACCAAATTGTCTGCCATGATGCCAAAACGTCTGCGACGCTGTATCTACAGGACGAGGCGGAGGAGGCGATTGGGCCCCTTTGGACTTCATTCAAAATAATTAGGACAGGAGTAGACTGGTGTCTTTATTTTATTGCCGACTAGGAAAAACCATGAAAAACTGCCGAGAAGAAAAATGAAGTGTCTCATAAAAAGAGGAGAGCAGGTAGTTTAGACAGCAAAAAGCCTACAACACCCGGTATTCCCAAGCGGTCCCCCATCCAAGTACTGACCAGGCCCTACGCTGCTTTACTACGGTGTTCGGACGAGAACCGGTATATTCAGCGTGGTATGGTCGTAGGCAACATACCTACAGAATTTAGCTCATTTATGCTTGTCCTCAACCTCACGGACGAACGGATTGACAGTACGCCCCGTCTCTGCCACCAGAGGGAGCTTGAAGGCATTGACCAATGAGAGCGAAGATGTAGTGACTGTGAAGGGCTGTAACCATGGATGGGATGCTGATGGTGTAACAGTGCCTATGATGCACACGACACACCTGCTGATGGAGGTGTGGGCCTGATTTTCTGGACTGCGCGCTCTGCGTTCCGAGGGGCCATGGATGCTGCCCGAATGTCACGATGCGGCCCGGCATCAATCTTGTCTTCTACAGAAGGAAAATGATGATGACTGTTTTGGGAGGCATTCCAAGCATATGAATTCTTGCTTTGTTTGCTATGAATTCACTGCCAGAGAAGGCCGAGATATGGCCAGGAGTGCCACCAGCTTCCCCTGAAGAACATTCCAGGTTGATAGCTGTCCCAGGCACGGGCCAGCGCCTTGCATTTTTTCCTGGTCACAGTTACTACCGTAACAGCAGTTATAACTATGCGTGACGTCATAATCGTGCTCTGACAGTCTCCGGTGGGCTGTCTTTAAGTGGATCCTGATTGAGGCGCCAAATTGTCTGCCATGATGCCAAAACGTCTGCGACGATGTATCTACAGGACGAGGCGGAGGAGACGATGTTGTCCCTTTAGACTTCATTCAAAGTAATTAGGACATGACTAGATTGGTGTCTTTATTTTATTGCCGACTAGGAAAAACCATGAAAAATTGAAGAGAAGAAAAATGAAGTGTCTTATAAAAAGAGGAGAGCAGGTAGTTTAGACAGCAAAAAGCCTACAACACCCGGTATTCCCAAGCGGTCTCCCATCCAAGTACTGACCAGGCCCTACGCTGCTTTACTACGGTGTTCGGACGAGAACCGGTATATTCAGCGTGGTATGGTCGTAGGCAACATACCTACAGAATTTAGCTCATTTATGCTTGTCCTCAACCTCACGGACGAACGGATTGACAGTACGCCCCGTCTCTGCCACCAGAGGGAGCTTGAAGGCATTGACCAATGAGAGCGAAGATGTAGTGACTGTGAAGGGCTGTAACCATGGATGGGATGCTGATGGTGTAACAGTGCCTATGATGCACACGACACACCTGCTGATGGAGGTGTGGGCCTGATTTTCTGGACTGCGCGCTCTGCGTTCCGAGGGGCCATGGATGCTGCCCGAATGTCACGATGCGGCCCGGCATCAATCTTGTCTTCTACAGAAGGAAAATGATGATGACTGTTTTGGGAGGCATTCCAAGCATATGAATTCTTGCTTTGTTTGCTATGAATTCACTGCCAGAGAAGGCCGAGATATGGCCAGGAGTGCCACCAGCTTCCCCTGAAGAACATTCCCGGTTGATAGCTGTCCCAGGCACGGGCCAGCGCCTTGCTTTTTTTCCTGGTCACAGTTACTACCGTAACAGCAGTTATAACTATGCGTGACGTCATAATCGTGCTCTGACAGTCTCCGGTGGGCTGTCTTTAAGTGGATCCTGATTGAGGCGCCAAATTGTCTGCCATGATGCCAAAACGTCTGCGACGCTGTATCTACAGGACGAGGCGGAGGAGGCGATGTTGTCCCTTTGGACTTCATTCAAAATAATTAGGACATGACTAGACTGGTGTCTTTATTTTATTGCCGACTAGGAAGAACCATGAAAAATTGAAGAGAAGAAAAATGAAGTGTCTTATAAAAAGAGGAGAGCAGGTAGTTTGGACAGCAAAAAGCCTACAACACCCGGTATTCCCAAGCGGTCTCCCATCCAAGTACTGACCAGGCCCTACGCTGCTTTACTACGGTGTTCGGACGAGAACCGGTATATTCAGCGTGGTATGGTCGTAGGCAACATACCTACAGAATTTAGCTCATTTATGCTTGTCCTCAACCTCACGGACGAACGGATTGACAGTACGCCCCGTCTCTGCCACCAGAGGGAGCTTGAAGGCATTGACCAATGAGAGCGAAGATGTAGTGACTGTGAAGGGCTGGAACCATGGATGGGATGCTGAGGGTGTAACAGTGCCTATGATGCACACGACACACCTGCTGATGGAGGTGTGGGCCTGATTTTGTGGACTGCGCGCTCTGCGTTCCGAGGGGCCATGGATGCTGCCCGAATGTCACGATGCGGCCCGGCATCAATCTTGTCTTCTACAGAAGGAAAATGATGATGACTGTTTGGGGAGGCATTCCAAGCATATGAATTCTTGCTTTGTTTGCTATGAATTCACTGCCAGAGAAGGCTGAGAGATGGCCAGGAGTGCTAGCAGCTTCCCCTGCCGCACATTCCATGTTGATATCTGTCCCAGGCACGGGCCAGCGCCGTGCAATTTTTCCTGGTGACAGTTACTACCGTGACAGCAGTTATAACTATGCGTGACGTCATAATTGTGCTCTGACAGTCTCCGGTGGGCTGTCTTGAGGTGGATCCTGATTCAGGCACCAAATTGTCTGCCATGATGCCAAAACGTCTGCGATGATGTGTCTACAGGACGAGGCGCAGGAGGCGATTGGGCCCCTTTGGACTTCATTCAAAATAATTAGGACAGGACTAGACTAGTGTCTTTATTTTATTGCCGACTAGGAAAAACCATGAAAAATTGTCGAGAAAAAAAATGAAGTTTCTCATAAAAAGAGGAGAGCAGGTAGTTTAGACAGCAAAAAGCCTACAACACCCGGTATTCCCAAACGGTCTCCCATCCAAGTACTGACCAGGCCCTACACTGCTTTACTACGGTGTTCGGACGAGAACCGGTATATTCAGCGTGGTATGGTCGTAGGCAACATACCTACAGAATTTAGCTCATTTATGCTTGTCCTCAACCTCACGGACGAACGGATTGACAGTACGCCCCGTCTCTGCCACCAGAGGGAGCTTGAAGGCATTGACCAATGAGAGCGAAGATGTAGTGACTGTGAAGGGCTGTAACCATGGATGGGATGCTGATGGTGTAACAGTGCCTATGATGCACACGACACACCTGCTGATGGAGGTGTGGGCCTGATTTTCTGGACTGCGCGCTCTGCGTTCCGAGGGGCCATGGATGCTGCCCGAATGTCACGATGCGGCCCGGCATCAATCTTGTCTTCTACAGAAGGAAAATGATGATGACTGTTTTGGGAGGCATTCCAAGCATATGAATTCTTGCTTTGTTTGCTATGAATTCACTGCCAGAGAAGGCCGAGATATGGCCAGGAGTGCCACCAGCTTCCCCTGAAGAACATTCCAGGTTGATAGCTGTCCCAGGCACGGGCCAGCGCCTTGCATTTTTTCCTGGTCACAGTTACTACCGTAACAGCAGTTATAACTATGCGTGACGTCATAATCGTGCTCTGACAG
Organism: Diadema setosum; assembly: GCF_964275005.1. Lineage (NCBI taxonomy): Eukaryota > Metazoa > Echinodermata > Echinoidea > Diadematoida > Diadematidae > Diadema > Diadema setosum. Next base: position 8,664,488 of record NC_092688.1, read on the forward strand.
TCTCCGGTGGGCTGTCTTTAAGTGGATCCTGATTGAGGCGCCAAATTGTCTGCCATGATGCCAAAACGTCTGCGACGCTGTATCTACAGGACGAGGCGGAGGAGACGATGTTGTCCCTTTAGACTTCATTCAAAGTAATTAGGACATGACTAGACTGGTGTCTTTATTTTATTGCCGACTAGGAAAAACCATGAAAAATTGAAGAGAAGAAAAATGAAGTGTCTTATAAAAAGAGGAGAGCAGGTAGTTTAGACAGCAAAAAGCCTACAACACCCGGTATTCCCAAGCGGTCTTCCATCCAAGTACTGACCAGGCCCTACGCTGCTTTACTACGGTGTTCGGACGAGAACCGGTATATTCAGCGTGGTATGGTCGTAGGCAACATACCTACAGAATTTAGCTCATTTATGCTTGTCCTCAACCTCACGGACGAACGGATTGACAGTACGCCCCGTCTCTGCCACCAGAGGGAGCTTGAAGGCATTGACCAATGAGAGCGAAGATGTAGTGACTGTGAAGGGCTGTAACCATGGATGGGATGCTGATGGTGTAACAGTGCCTATGATGCACACGACACACCTGCTGATGGAGGTGTGGGCCTGATTTTCTGGACTGCGCGCTCTGCGTTCCGAGGGGCCATGGATGCTGCCCGAATGTCACGATGCGGCCCGGCATCAATCTTGTCTTCTACAGAAGGAAAATGATGATGACTGTTTTGGGAGGCATTCCAAGCATATGAATTCTTGCTTTGTTTGCTATGAATTCACTGCCAGAGAAGGCCGAGATATGGCCAGGAGTGCCACCAGCTTCCCCTGAAGAACATTCCCGGTTGATAGCTGTCCCAGGCACGGGCCAGCGCCTTGCTTTTTTTCCTGGTCACAGTTACTACCGTAACAGCAGTTATAACTATGCGTGACGTCATAATCGTGCTCTGACAGTCTCCGGTGGGCTGTCTTTAAGTGGATCCTGATTGAGGCGCCAAATTGTCTGCCATGATGCCAAAACGTCTGCGACGCTGTATCTACAGGACGAGGCGGAGGAGGCGATGTTGTCCCTTTGGACTTCATTCAAAATAATTAGGGCATGACTAGACTGGTGTCTTTATTTTATTGCCGACTAGGAAGAACCATGAAAAATTGAAGAGAAGAAAAATGAAGTGTCTTATAAAAAGAGGAGAGCAGGTAGTTTAGACAGCAAAAAGCCTACAACACCCGGTATTCCCAAGCGGTCTCCCATCCAAGTACTGACCAGGCCCTACGCTGCTTTACTACGGTGTTCGGACGAGAACCGGTATATTCAGCGTGGTATGGTCGTAGGCAACATACCTACAGAATTTAGCTCATTTATGCTTGTCCTCAACCTCACGGACGAACGGATTGACAGTACGCCCCGTCTCTGCCACCAGAGGGAGCTTGAAGGCATTGACCAATGAGAGCGAAGATGTAGTGACTGTGAAGGGCTGTAACCATGGATGGGATGCTGAGGGTGTAACAGTGCCTATGATGCACACGACACACCTGCTGATGGAGGTGTGGGCCTGATTTTCTGGACTGCGCGCTCTGCGTTCCGAGGGGCCATGGATGCTGCCCGAATGTAACCATGCGGCCCGGCATCAATCTTGTCTTCTAGAGAAGGAAAATGATGATGACTGTTTTGGGAGGCATTCCAAGCATATGAATTCTTGCTTTGTTTGCTATGAATTCACTGCCAGAGAAGGCTGAGAGATGGCCAGGAGTGCTAGCAGCTTCCCCTGCCGCACATTCCATGTTGATATCTGTCCCAGGCACGGGCCAGCGCCGTGCAATTTTTCCTGGTGACAGTTACTACCGTGACAGCAGTTATAACTATGCGTGACGTCATAATTGTGCTCTGACAGTCTCCGGTGGGCTGTCTTGAGGTGGATCCTGATTCAGGCACCAAATTGTCTGCCATGATGCCAAAACGTCTGCGATGATGTGTCTACAGGACGAGGCGCAGGAGGCGATTGGGCCCCTTTGGACTTCATTCAAAATAATTAGGACAGGACTAGACTAGTGTCTTTATTTTATTGCCGACTAGGAAAAACCATGAAAAATTGTCGAGAAAAAAAATGAAGTTTCTCATAAAAAGAGGAGAGCAGGTAGTTTAGACAGCAAAAAGCCTACAACACCCGGTATTCCCAAACGGTCTCCCATCCAAGTACTGACCAGGCCCTACACTGCTTTACTACGGTGTTCGGACGAGAACCGGTATATTCAGCGTGGTATGGTCGTAGGCAACATACCTACAGAATTTAGCTCATTTATGCTTGTCCTCAACCTCACGGACGAATGGATTGACAGTACGCCCCGTCTCTGCCACCAGAGGAAGCTTGAAGGCATTGAGCAATGAGAGCGAAGATGTAGTGACTGTCAAGGGCTGTAACGATGGATGGGATGCTGATGGTGTAACAGTGCCTATGATGCACACGACACACCTGCTGATGGAGGTGTGGGCCTGATTTTCAGGACTGCGCGCTCTCCGTTCCGAGGGGCCATGGATGCTGCCCGAATGTCACGATGCGGCCCGGCATCAATCTTGTCTTCTAGAGAAGGAAAATGATGATGACTGTTTTATGAGGCATTCCAAGCATATGAATTCTTGCTTTGTTTGCTATGAATTCACTGCCAGAGAAGGCTGAGAGATGGCCAGGAGTGCCACCAGCTTCCTCTGCCGCACATTCCAAGTTGATATCTCTCCCAGGCACGGGCCAGCGCCGTGCAATTTTTTCCTGGTGACAGTTACTACCGTAACAGCAGTTATAACTATGCGTGACGTCATAATCGTGCTCTGACAGTCTCTGGTGGGCTGTCTTGAGGTGGATCCTGATTCAGGCACCAAATTGTCTGCCATGATGCCAAAACGTCTGCGACGCTGTATCTACAGGACGAGGCGGAGGAGGCGATGTTGTCCCTTTGGACTTCATTCAAAATAATTAGGACAGGACTAGACTGGTGTCTTTATTTTATTGCCGACTAGGAAAAACCATGAAAAATTGCCGAGAAGAAAAATGAAGTGTCTCATAAAAAGAGGAGAGCAGGTAGTTTAGACAGCAAAAAGCCCACAACACCCGGTATTCCCAAGTGGTCTCCCATCCAAGTACTGACCAGGCCCTACGCTGCTTTACTACGGTGTTCGGACGAGAACCGGTATATTCAGCGTGGTATGGTCGTAGGCAACATACCCACAGAATTTAGCTCATTTATGCTTGTCCTCAACCTCACGGACGAACGGATTGACAGTACGCCCCGTCTCTGCCACCAGAGGGAGCTTGAAGGCATTGACCAATGAGAGCGAAGATGTAGTGACTGTCAAGGGCTGTAACCATGGATGGGATGCTGATGGTGTAACAGTGCCTATGATGCACAAGACACACCTGCTGATGGAGGTGTGGGCCTGATTTTCAGGACTGCGCGCTCTCCGCTCCGAGGGGCCATGGATGCTGCCCGAATGTCACGATGCGGCCCGGCATCAATCTTGTCTTCTAGAGAAGGAAAATGATGATGACTGTTTTATGAGGCATTCCAAGCATATGAATTCTTGCTTTGTTTGCTATGAAGGTGTTTGCCTGACTTTCTTGACTGCGCGCTGTACGTTTCGAGGGGCCATGGATACTGAACGAATGGCACGACGCGGTCCCTCATCAGTCTTGTCTTTTAGAGAAGGAAAATGATGATGACTGTTTGGGAGGCATTCCAAGCATATGAATTCTTGCTTTGTTTACTATGAATTCACTACCAGAGAAGGTCGAGATATGGCCAGGAGTGCCACCAGCTTCCTCTGCCGCACATTCCATGTTGATATATCTCCCAGGCACGGGCCAGCGCCGTGCAATTTTTCCTGGTGACAGTTACTACCGTAACAGCAGTTATAACTATGCGTGACGTCATAATCGTGCTCTGACATTCTCCGGTGGGCTGTCTTGAAGTGGATCCTGATTCAGGCACCAAATTGTCTGCCATGATGCCAAAACGTCTGCGATGCTGTATCTACAGGACGAGGCGGAGGAGGCGATGTTGTCCCTTTGGACTTCATTCAAAATAATTAGGACAGGACTAGACTGGTGTCTTTATTTTATTGCCGACTAGGAAAAACCATGAAAAATTACCGAGAAGAAAAATGAAGTGTCTCATAAAAAGAGGAGAGCAGGTAGTTTAGACAGCAAAAAGCCTACAACACCCGGTATTCCCAAGCGGTCTCCCATCCAAGTACTGACCAGGCCCTACGCTGCTTTACTACGGTGTTCGGACGAGAACCGGTATATTCAGCGTGGTATGGTCGTAGGCAACATACCTACAGAATTTAGCTCATTTATGCTTGTCCTCAACCTCACGGACGAACGGATTGACAGTACGCCCCGTCTCTGCCACCAGAGGGAGCTTGAAGGCATTGACCAATGAGAGCGAAGATGTAGTGACTGTCAAGGGCTGTAACCATGGATGGGATGCTGATGGTGTAACAGTGCCTATGATGCACACGACACACCTGCTGATGGAGGTGTGGGCCTGATTTTCTGGACTGCGCGCTCTCCGTTCCGAGGGGCCATGGATGCTGCCCGAATGTCATGATGCGGCCCGGCATCAATCTTGTCTTCTAGAGAAGGAAAATGATGATGACTGTTTTGGGAGGCATTCCAAGCATATGAATTCTTGCTTTGTTTGCTATGAATTCACTGCCAGAGAAGGCTGAGAGAAGGCCAGGAGTGCCACCAGCTTCCCCTGCCGCACATTCCATGTTGATAGCTGTCCCAGGCACGGGCCAGCGCCGTGCAATTTTTCCTGGTGACAGTTACTACCGTAACAGCAGTTATAACTATGCGTGACGTCATAATCGTGCTCTGACAGTCTCCGGTGGGCTGTCTTGAGGTGGATCCTGATTCAGGCACCAAATTGTCTGCCATGATGCCAAAACGTCTGCGACGCTGTATCTACAGGACGAGGCGGAGGAGGCGATGTTGTCCCTTTGGACTTCATTCAAAATAATTAGGACAGGACTAGACTGGTGTCTTTATTTTATTGCCGACTAGGAAAAACCATGAAAAACTGCCGAGAAGAAAAATGAAGTGTCTCATAAAAAGAGGAGAGCAGGTAGTTTAGACAGCAAAAAGCCTACAACACCCGGTATTCCCAAGCGGTCTCCCATCCAAGTACTGACCAGGCCCTACGCTGCTTTACTACGGTGTTCGGACGAGAACCGGTATATTCAGCGTGGTATGGTCCTAGGCAACATACCCACAGAATTTAGCTCATTTATGCTTGTCCTCAACCTCACGGACGAACGGATTGACAGTACGCCCCGTCTCTGCCACCAGAGGGAGCTTGAAGGCATTGACCAATGAGAGCGAAGATGTAGTGACTGTCAAGGGCTGTAACCATGGATGGGATGCTGATGGTGTAACAGTGCCTATGATGCACACGACACACCTGCTGATGGAGGTGTGGGCCTGATTTTCTGGACTGAGCGCTCTCCGTTCCGAGGGGCCATGGATGCTGGCCGAATGTCACGATGCGGCCCGGCATCAATCTTGTCTTCTAGAGAAGGAAAATGATAATGACTGTTTTATGAGGCATTCCAAGCATATGAATTCTTGCTTTGTTTGCTATGAATTCACTGCCAGAGAAGGCTGAGAGTTGGCCAGGAGTGCCACCAGCTTCCTCTGCCGCACATTCCAAGTTGATATCTCTCCCAGGCACGGGCCAGCGCCGTGCAATTTTTCCTGGTGACAGTTACTACCGTAACAGCAGTTATAACTATGCGTGACGCTATAATCGTGCTCTGACAGTCTCCGGTGGGCTGTCTTGAAGTGGATCCTGATTCAGGCACCAAATTGTCTGCCATGATGCCAAAACGTCTGCGATGCTGTATCTACAGGACGAGGCGGAGGAGGCGATGTTGTCCCTTTGGACTTCATTCAAAATAATTAGGACAGGACTATACTGGTGTCTTTATTTTATTGCCGACTAGGAAAAACCATGAAAAACTGCCGAGAAGAAAAATGAAGTGTCTCATAAAAAGAGGAGAGCAGGTAGTTTAGACAGCAAAAAGCCTACAACACCCGGTATTCCCAAGCGGTATCCCATCCAAGTACTGACCAGGCCCTACGCTGCTTTACTACGGTGTTCGGACGAGAACCGGTATATTCAGCGTGGTATGGTCGTAGGCAACATACCTACAGAATTTAGCTCATTTATGCTTGTCCTCAACCTCACGGACGAACGGATTGACAGTACGCCCCGTCTCTGCCACCAGAGGGAGCTTGAAGGCATTGACCAATGAGAGCGAAGATGTAGTGACTGTCAAGGGCTGTAACCATGGATGGGATGCTGATGGTGTAACAGTGCCTATGATGCACACGACACACCTGCTGATGGAGGTGTGGGCCTGATTTTCTGGACTGCGCGCTCTGCGTTCCGAGGGGCCATGGATGCTGCCCGAATGTCACGATGCGGCCCGGCATCAATCTTGTCTTCTACAGAAGGAAAATGATGATGACTGTTTTGGGAGGCATTCCAAGCATATGAATTCTTGCTTTGTTTGCTATGAATTCACTGCCAGAGAAGGCCGAGATATGGCCAGGAGTGCCACCAGCTTCCCCTGAAGAACATTCCAGGTTGATAGCTGTCCCAGGCACGGGCCAGCGCCTTGCATTTTTTCCTGGTCACAGTTACTACCGTAACAGCAGTTATAACTATGCGTGACGTCATAATCGTGCTCTGACAGTCTCCGGTGGGCTGTCTTTAAGTGGATCCTGATTGAGGCGCCAAATTGTCTGCCATGATGCCAAAACGTCTGCGACGCTGTATCTACAGGACGAGGCGGAGGAGGCGATGTTGTCCCTTTGGACTTCATTCAAAATAATTAGGACATGACTAGACTGGTGTCTTTATTTTATTGCCGACTAGGAAAAACCATGAAAAATTGAAGAGAAGAAAAATGAAGTGTCTTATAAAAAGAGGAGAGCAGGTAGTTTAGACAGCAAAAAGCCTACAACACCCGGTATTCCCAAGCGGTCTCCCATCCAAGTACTGACCAGGCCCTACGCTGCTTTACTACGGTGTTCGGACGAGAACCGGTATATTCAGCGTGGTATGGTCGTAGGCAACATACCTACAGAATTTAGCTCATTTATGCTTGTCCTCAACCTCACGGACGAACGGATTGACAGTACGCCCCGTCTCTGCCACCAGAGGGAGCTTGAAGGCATTGACCAATGAGAGCGAAGATGTAGTGACTGTGAAGGGCTGTAACCATGGATGGGATGCTGAGGGTGTAACAGTGCCTATGATGCACACGACACACCTGCTGATGGAGGTGTGGGCCTGATTTTCTGGACTGCGCGCTCTGCGTTCCGAGGGGCCATGGATGCTGCCCGAATGTAACCATGCGGCCCGGCATCAATCTTGTCTTCTAGAGAAGGAAAATGATGATGACTGTTTTGGGAGGCATTCTAAGCATATGAATTCTTGCTTTGTTTGCTATGAATTCACTGCCAGAGAAAGCTGAGAGATGGCCAGGAGTGCTAGCAGCTTCCCCTGCCGCACATTCCATGTTGATATCTGTCCCAGGCACGGGCCAGCGCCGTGCAATTTTTCCTGGTGACAGTTACTACCGTGACAGCAGTTATAACTATGCGTGACGTCATAATTGTGCTCTGACAGTCTCCGGTGGGCTGTCTTGAGGTGGATCCTGATTCAGGCACCAAATTGTCTGCCATGATGCCAAAACGTCTGCGATGATGTGTCTACAGGACGAGGCGCAGGAGGCGATTGGGCCCCTTTGGACTTCATTCAAAATAATTAGGACAGGACTAGACTAGTGTCTTTATTTTATTGCCGACTAGGAAAAACCATGAAAAATTGTCGAGAAAAAAAATGAAGTTTCTCATAAAAAGAGGAGAGCAGGTAGTTTAGACAGCAAAAAGCCTACAACACCCGGTATTCCCAAACGGTCTCCCATCCAAGTACTGACCAGGCCCTACACTGCTTTACTACGGTGTTCGGACGAGAACCGGTATATTCAGCGTGGTATGGTCGTAGGCAACATACCTACAGAATTTAGCTCATTTATGCTTGTCCTCAACCTCACGGACGAATGGATTGACAGTACGCCCCGTCTCTGCCACCAGAGGGAGCTTGAAGGCATTGAGCAATGAGAGCGAAGATGTAGTGACTGTCAAGGGCTGTAACGATGGATGGGATGCTGATGGTGTAACAGTGCCTATGATGCACACGACACACCTGCTGATGGAGGTGTGGGCCTGATTTTCAGGACTGCGCGCTCTCCGTTCCGAGGGGCCATGGATGCTGCCCGAATGTAACCATGCGGCCCGGCATCAATCTTGTCTTCTAGAGAAGGAAAATGATGATGACTGTTTGGGAGGCATTCCAAGCATATGAATTCTTGCTTTGTTTGCTATGAATTCACTGCCAGAGAAGGCTGAGAGATGGCCAGGAGTGCCACCAGCTTCCCCTGCCGCACATTCCATGTTGATAGCTGTCCCAGGCACGGGCCAGCGCCGTGCAATTTTTCCTGGTGACAGTTACTACCGTAACAGCAGTTATAACTATGCGTGACGTCATAATCGTGCTCTGACAGTCTCCGGTGGGCTGTCTTGAGGTGGATCCTGATTCAGGCACCAAATTGTCTGCCATGATGCCAAAACGTCTGCGACGCTGTATCTACAGGACGAGGCGGAGGAGGCGATTGGGCCCCTTTGGACTTCATTGAAAATTAATTAGGACAGGACTAGACTGGTGTCTTTATTTTATTGCCGACTAGGAAAAACCATGAAAAACTGCCGAGAAGAAAAATGAAGTGTCTCATAAAAAGAGGAGAGCAGGTAGTTTAGACAGCAAAAAGCCTACAATACCCGGTATTCCCAAGCGGTCTCCCATCCAAGTACTGACCAGGCCCTACGCTGCTTTACTACGGTGTTCGGACGAGAACCGGTATATTCAGCGTGGTATGGTCGTAGGCAACATACCTACAGAATTTAGCTCATTTATGCTTGTCCTCAACCTCACGGACGAACGGATTGACAGTACGCCCCGTCTCTGCCACCAGAGGGAGCTTGAAGGCATTGACCAATGAGAGCGAAGATGTAGTGACTGTGAAGGGCTGTAACCATGGATGGGATGCTGATGGTGTAACAGTGCCTATGATGCACACGACACACCTGCTGATGGAGGTGTGGGCCTGATTTTCTGGACTGCGCGCTCTGCGTTCCGAGGGGCCATGGATGCTGCCCGAATGTCACGATGCGGCCCGGCATCAATCTTGTCTTCTAGAGAAGGAAAATGATGATGACTGTTTTGGGAGGCATTCCAAGCATATGAATTCTTGCTTTGTTTGCTATGAATTCACTGCCAGAGAAGGCCGAGATATGGCCAGGAGTGCCACCAGCTTCCCCTGAAGAACATTCCAGGTTGATAGCTGTCCCAGGCACGGGCCAGCGCCTTGCATTTTTTCCTGGTCACAGTTACTACCGTAACAGCAGTTATAACTATGCGTGACGTCATAATCGTGCTCTGACAGTCTCCGGTGGGCTGTCTTTAAGTGGATCCTGATTGAGGCGCCAAATTGTCTGCCATGATGCCAAAACGTCTGCGACGCTGTATCTACAGGACGAGGCGGAGGAGGCGATGTTGTCCCTTTGGACTTCATTCAAAGTAATTAGGACATGACTAGACTGGTGTCTTTATTTTATTGCCGACTAGGAAAAACCATGAAAAATTGAAGAGAAGAAAAATGAAGTGTCCTATAAAAAGAGGAGAGCAGGTAGTTTAAAAAGCCTACAACACCCGGTATTCCCAAGCGGTCTCCCATCCAAGTACTGACCAGGCCCTACGCTGCTTTACTACGGTGTTCGGACGAGAACCGGTATATTCAGCGTGGTATGGTCGTAGGCAACATACCTACAGAATTTAGCTCATTTATCCTTGTCCTCAACCTCACGGACGAACGGATTGACAGTACGCCCCGTCTCTGCCACCAGAGGGAGCTTGAAGGCATTGACCAATGAGAGCGAAGATGTAGTGACTGTGAAGGGCTGTAACCATGGATGGGATGCTGATGGTGTAACAGTGCCTATGATGCACACGACACACGTGCTGATGGAGGTGTGGGCCTGATTTTCTGGACTGCGCGCTCTGCGTTCCGAGGGGCCATGGATGCTGCCCGAATGTCACGATGCGGCCCGGCATCAATCTTGTCTTCTACAGAAGGAAAATGATGATGACTGTTTTGGGAGGCATTCCAAGCATATGAATTCTTGCTTTGTTTGCTATGAATTCACTGCCAGAGAAGGCCGAGATATGGCCAGGAGTGGCACCAGCTTCCCCTGAAGAACATTCCCGGTTGATAGCTGTCCCAGGCACGGGCCAGCGCCTTGCATTTTTTCCTGGTCACAGTTACTACCGTAACAGCAGTTATAACTATGCGTGACGTCATAATCGTGCTCTGACAGTCTCCGGTGGGCTGTCTTTAAGTGGATCCTGATTGAGGCGCCAAATTGTCTACCATGATGCCAAAACGTCTGCGACGCTGTATCTACAGGACGAGGCGGAGGAGGCGATGTTGTCCCTTTGGACTTCATTCAAAATAATTAGGACATGACTAGACTGGTGTCTTTATTTTATTGCCGACTAGGAAAAGCCATGAAAAATTGAAGAGAAGAAAAATGAAGTGTCTTATAAAAAGAGGAGGGCAGGTAGTTTAGACAGCAAAAAGCCTACAACACCCGGTATTCCCAAGCGGTCTCCCATCCAAGTACTGACCAGGCCCTACGCTGCTTTACTACGGTGTTCGGACGAGAACCGGTATATTCAGCGTGGTATGGTCGTAGGCAACATACCTACAGAATTTAGCTCATTTATCCTTGTCCTCAACCTCACGGACGAACGGATTGACAGTACGCCCCGTCTCTGCCACCAGAGGGAGCTTGAAGGCATTGACCAATGAGAGCGAAGATGTAGTGACTGTGAAGGGCTGTAACCATGGATGGGATGCTGAGGGTGTAACAGTGCCTATGATGCACACGACACACCTGCTGAGGGAGGTGTGGGCCTGATTTTCTGGACTGCGCGCTCTGCGTTCCGAGGGGCCATGGATGCTGCCCGAATGTAACCATGCGGCCCGGCATCAATCTTGTCTTCTACAGAAGGAAAATGATGATGACTGTTTTGGGAGGCATTCCAAGCATATGAATTCTTGCTTTGTTTGCTATGAATTCACTGCCAGAGAAGGCCGAGATATGGCCAGGAGTGCCACCAGCTTCCCCTGAAGAACATTCCAGGTTGATAGCTGTCCCAGGCACGGGCCAGCGCCTTGCATTTTTTCCTGGTCACAGTTACTACCGTAACAGCAGTTATAACTATGCGTGACGTCATAATCGTGCTCTGACAGTCTCCGGTGGGCTGTCTTTAAGTGGATCCTGATTGAAGCGCCAAATTGTCTGCCATGATGCCAAAACGTCTGCGACGCTGTATCTACAGGACGAGGCGGAGGAGGCGATGTTGTCCCTTTGGACTTCATTCAAAATAATTAGGACATGACTAGACTGGTGTCTTTATTTTATTGCCGACTAGGAAAAACCATGAAAAATTGAAGAGAAGAAAAATGAAGTGTCTTATAAAAAGAGGAGAGCAGGTAGTTTAGACAGCAAAAAGCCTACAACACCCGGTATTCCCAAGCGGTCTCCCATCCAAGTACAGACCAGGCCCTACGCTGCTTTACTACGGTGTTCGGACGAGAACCGGTATATTCAGCGTGGTATGGTCGTAGGCAACATACCTACAGAATTTAGCTCATTTATGCTTGTCCTCAACCTCACGGACGAACGGATTGACAGTACGCCCGTCTCTGCCACCAGAGGGAGCTTGAAGGCATTGACCAATGAGAGCGAAGATGTAGTGACTGTGAAGGGCTGTAACCATGGATGGGATGCTGAGGGTGTAACAGTGCCTATGATGCACACGACACACCTGCTGAGGGAGGTGTGGGCCTGATTTTCTGGACTGCGCGCTCTGCGTTCCGAGGGGCCATGGATGCTGCCCGAATGTAACCATGCGGCCCAGCATCAATCTTGTCTTCTAGAGAGGGAAAATGATGATGACTGTTTTGGGAGGCATTCCAAGCATATGAATTCTTGCTTTGTTTGCTATGAATTCACTGCCAGAGAAGGCTGAGAGATGGCCAGGAGTGCTACCAGCTTCCCCTGCCGCACATTCCATGTTGATATCTGTCCCAGGCACGGGCCAGTGCTGTGCAATTTTTCCTGGTGACAGTTACTACCGTGACAGCAGTTATAACTATGCGTGACGTGATAATCGTGCTCTGACTTTCTTGACTGCGCGCTGTACGTTCCGAGGGGCCATGGATATTGAACGAATGGCACGACGCGGTCCCTCATCAGTCTTGTCTTTTAGAGAAGGAAAATGATGATGACTGTTTGGGAGGCATTCCAAGCATATGAATTCTTGCTTTGTTTACTATGAATTCACTGCCAGAGAAGGCCGAGATATGGCCAGGAGTGCCACCAGCTTCCTCTGCCGCACATTCCATGTTGATATCTCTCCCAGGCACGGGCCAGCGCCGTGCAATTTTTCGTGGTGACAGTTACTACCGTAACAGCAGTTATAACTATGCGTGACGTCATAATCGTGCTCTGACAGTCTCCGGTGGGCTGTCTTGAAGTGGATCCTGATTGAGGCACCAAATTGTCTGCCATGATGCCAAAAGTGTCTCATAAAAAGAGGAGAGCAGGTAGTTTAGACAGCAAAAAGCCTACAACACCCGGTATTCCCAAACGGTCTCCCATCCAAGTACTGACCAGGCCCTACACTGCTTTACTACGGTGTTCGGATGAAAACCAGTATATTCAGCGTGGTATGGTCGTAGGCAACATACCTACAGAATTTAGCTCATTTATGCTTGTCCTCAACCTCACGGACGAACGGATTGACAGTACGCCCCGTCTCTGCCACCAGAGGGAGCTTGAAGGCATTGACCAATGAGAGCGAAGATGTAGTGACTGTGAAGGGCTGTAACCATGGATGGGATGCTGATGGTGTAACAGTGCCTATGATGCACACGACACACCTGCTGATGGAGGTGTGGGCCTGATTTTCTGGACTGCGCGCTCTCCGTTCCGAGGGGCCATGGATGCTGCCCGAATGTCACGATGCGGCCCGGCATCAATCTTGTCTTCTAGAGAAGGAAAATGATGATGACTGTTTTATGAGGCATTCCAAGCATATGAATTCTTGCTTTGTTTGCTATGAATTCACTGCCAGAGAAGGCTGAGAGATGGCCAGGAGTGCCACCAGCTTCCTCTGCCGCACATTCCAAGTTGATATCTCTCCCAGGCACGGGCCAGCGCCGTGCAATTTTTTCCTGGTGACAGTTACTACCGTAACAGCAGTTATAACTATGCGTGACGTCATAATCGTGCTCTGACAGTCTCTGGTGGGCTGTCTTGAGGTGGATCCTGATTCAGGCACCAAATTGTCTGCCATGATGCCAAAACGTCTGCGACGCTGTATCTACAGGACGAGGCGGAGGAGGCGATGTTGTCCCTTTGGACTTCATTCAAAATAATTAGGACAGGACTAGACTCTTGTCTTTATTTTATTGCCGACTAGGAAAAACCATGAAAAATTGCCGAGAAGAAAAATGAAGTGTCTCATAAAAAGAGGAGAGCAGGTAGTTTAGACAGCAAAAAGCCTACAACACCCGGTATTCCCAAGTGGTCTCCCATCCAAGTACTGACCAGGCCCTACGCTGCTTTACTACGGTGTTCGGACGAGAACCGGTATATTCAGCGTGGTATGGTCGTAGGCAACATACCCACAGAATTTAGCTCATTAATGCTTGTCCTCAACCTCACGGACGAACGGATTGACAGTACGCCCCGTCTCTGCCACCAGAGGGAGCTTGAAGGCATTGACCAATGAGAGCGAAGATGTAGTGACTGTCAAGGGCTGTAACCATGGATGGGATGCTGATGGTGTAACAGTGCCTATGATGCACACGACACACCTGCTGATGGAGGTGTGGGCCTGATTTTCAGGACTGCGCGCTCTCCGCTCCGAGGGGCCATGGATGCTGCCCGAATGTCACGATGCGGCCCGGCATCAATCTTGTCTTCTAGAGAAGGAAAATGATGATGACTGTTTTATGAGGCATTCCAAGCATATGAATTCTTGCTTTGTTTGCTATGAAGGTGTTTGCCTGACTTTCTTGACTGCGCGCTGTACGTTTCGAGGGGCCATGGATACTGAACGAATGGCACGACGCGGTCCCTCATCAGTCTTGTCTTTTAGAGAAGGAAAATGATGATGACTGTTTGGGAGGCATTCCAAGCATATGAATTCTTGCTTTGTTTACTATGAATTCACTACCAGAGAAGGTCGAGATATGGCCAGGAGTGCCACCAGCTTCCTCTGCCGCACATTCCATGTTGATATATCTCCCAGGCACGGGCCAGCGCCGTGCAATTTTTCCTGGTGACAGTTACTACCGTAACAGCAGTTATAACTATGCGTGACGTCATAATCGTGCTCTGACATTCTCCGGTGGGCTGTCTTGAAGTGGATCCTGATTCAGGCACCAAATTGTCTGCCATGATGCCAAAACGTCTGCGATGCTGTATCTACAGGACGAGGCGGAGGAGGCGATGTTGTCCCTTTGGACTTCATTCAAAATAATTAGGACAGGACTAGACTGGTGTCTTTATTTTATTGCCGACTAGGAAAAACCATGAAAAATTGAAGAGAAGAAAAATGAAGTGTCCTATAAAAAGAGGAGAGCAGGTAGTTTAGACAGCAAAAAGCCTACAACACCCGGTATTCCCAAGCGGTCTCCCATCCAAGTACTGACCAGGCCCTACGCTGCTTTACTACGGTGTTCGGACGAGAACCGGTATATTCAGCGTGGTATGGTCGTAGGCAACATACCTACAGAATTTAGCTCATTTATGCTTGTCCTCAACCTCACGGACGAACGGAGTGACAGTACGCCCCGTCTCTGCCACCAGAGGGAGCTTGAAGGCATTGACCAATGAGAGCGAAGATGTAGTGACTGTCAAGGGCTGTAACCATGGATGGGATGCTGATGGTGTAACAGTGCCTATGATGCACACGACACACGTGCTGATGGAGGTGTGGGCCTGATTTTCTGGACTGCGCGCTCTGCGTTCCGAGGGGCCATGGATGCTGCCCGAATGTCACGATGCGGCCCGGCATCAATCTTGTCTTCTAGAGAAGGAAAATGATGATGACTGTTTTGGGAGGCATTCCAAGCATATGAATTCTTGCTTTGTTTGCTATGAATTCACTGCCAGAGAAGGCCGAGATATGGCCAGGAGTGGCACCAGCTTCCCCTGAAGAACATTCCCGGTTGATAGCTGTCCCAGGCACGGGCCAGCGCCTTGCATTTTTTCCTGGTCACAGTTACTACCGTAACAGCAGTTATAACTATGCGTGACGTCATAATCGTGCTCTGACAGTCTCCGGTGGGCTGTCTTTAAGTGGATCCTGATTGAGGCGCCAAATTGTCTACCATGATGCCAAAACGTCTGCGACGCTGTATCTACAGGACGAGGCGGAGGAGGCGATGTTGTCCCTTTGGACTTCATTCAAAATAATTAGGACATGACTAGACTGGTGTCTTTATTTTATTGCCGACTAGGAAAAGCCATGAAAAATTGAAGAGAAGAAAAATGAAGTGTCTTATAAAAAGAGGAGGGCAGGTAGTTTAGACAGCAAAAAGCCTACAACACCCGGTATTCCCAAGCGGTCTCCCATCCAAGTACTGACCAGGCCCTACGCTGCTTTACTACGGTGTTCGGACGAGAACCGGTATATTCAGCGTGGTATGGTCGTAGGCAACATACCTACAGAATTTAGCTCATTTATGCTTGTCCTCAACCTCACGGACGAACGGATTGACAGTACGCCCCGTCTCTGCCACCAGAGGGAGCTTGAAGGCATTGACCAATGAGAGCGAAGATGTAGTGACTGTGAAGGGCTGTAACCATGGATGGGATGCTGAGGGTGTAACAGTGCCTATGATGCACACGACACACCTGCTGAGGGAGGTGTGGGCCTGATTTTCTGGACTGCGCGCTCTGCGTTCCGAGGGGCCATGGATGCTGCCCGAATGTAACCATGCGGCCCGGCATCAATCTTGTCTTCTAGAGAGGGAAAATGATGATGACTGTTTTGGGAGGCATTCCAAGCATATGAATTCTTGCTTTGTTTGCTATGAATTCACTGCCAGAGAAGGCTGAGAGATGGCCAGGAGTGCTACCAGCTTCCCCTGCCGCACATTCCATGTTGATAGCTGTCCCAGGCACGGGCCAGCGCCGTGCAATTTTTCCTGGTGACAGTTACTACCGTAACAGCAGTTATAACTATGCGTGACGTCATAATTGTGCTCTGACAGTCTCCGGTGGGCTGTCTTGAGGTGGATCCTGATTCAGGCACCAAATTGTCTGCCATGATGCCAAAACGTCTGCGACGCTGTATCTACAGGACGAGGCGGAGGAGGCGATTGGGCCCCTTTGGACTTCATTCAAAATAATTAGGACAGGACTAGACTGGTGTCTTTATTTTATTGCCGACTAGGAAAAACCATGAAAAACTGCCGAGAAGAAAAATGAAGTGTCTCATAAAAAGAGGAGAGCAGGTAGTTTAGACAGCAAAAAGCCTACAACACCCGGTATTCCCAAGCGGTCTCCCATCCAAGTACTGACCAGGCCCTACGCTGCTTTACTACGGTGTTCGGACGAGAACCGGTATATTCAGCGTGGTATGGTCGTAGGCAACATACCTACAGAATTTAGCTCATTTATCCTTGTCCTCAACCTCACGGACGAACGGATTGACAGTACGCCCCGTCTCTGCCACCAGAGGGAGCTTGAAGGCATTGACCAATGAGAGCGAAGATGTAGTGACTGTGAAGGGCTGTAACCATGGATGGGATGCTGATGGTGTAACAGTGCCTATGATGCACACGACACACCTGCTGATGGAGGTGTGGGCCTGATTTTCTGGACTGCGCGCTCTGCGTTCCGAGGGGCCATGGATGCTGCCCGAATGTCACGATGCGGCCCGGCATCAATCTTGTCTTCTACAGAAGGAAAATGATGATGACTGTTTTGGGAGGCATTCCAAGCATATGAATTCTTGCTTTGTTTGCTATGAATTCACTGCCAGAGAAGGCCGAGATATGGCCAGGAGTGCCACCAGCTTCCCCTGAAGAACATTCCAGGTTGATAGCTGTCCCAGGCAAGGGCCAGCGCCTTGCATTTTTTCCTGGTCACAGTTACTACCGTAACAGCAGTTATAACTATGCGTGACGTCATAATCGTGCTCTGACAGTCTCCGGTGGGCTGTCTTTAAGTGGATCCTGATTGAGGCGCCAAATTGTCTGCCATGATGCCAAAACGTCTGCGACGCTGTATCTACAGGACGAGGCGGAGGAGGCGATGTTGTCCCTTTGGACTTCATTCAAAGTAATTAGGACATGACTAGACTGGTGTCTTTATTTTATTGCCGACTAGGAAAAACCATGAAAAATTGAAGAGAAGAAAAATGAAGTGTCTTATAAAAAGAGGAGAGCAGGTAGTTTAGACAGCAAAAAGCCTACAACACCCGGTATTCCCAAGCGGTCTCCCATCCAAGTACTGACCAGGCCCTACGCTGCTTTACTACGGTGTTCGGACGAGAACCGGTATATTCAGCGTGGTATGGTCGTAGGCAACATACCTACAGAATTTAGCTCATTTATGCTTGTCCTCAACCTCACGGACGAACGGAGTGACAGTACGCCCCGTCTCTGCCACCAGAGGGAGCTTGAAGGCATTGACCAATGAGAGCGAAGATGTAGTGACTGTGAAGGGCTGTAACCATGGATGGGATGCTGATGGTGTAACAGTGCCTATGATGCACACGACACACCTGCTGATGGAGGTGTGGGCCTGATTTTCTGGATTGCGCGCTCTTCGTTCCGAGGGGCCATGGATGCTGCCCGAATGTCACGATGCGGCCCGGCATCAATCTTGTCTTCTACAGAAGGAAAATGATGATGACTGTTTTGGGAGGCATTCCAAGCATATGAATTCTTGCTTTGTTTGCTATGAATTCACTGCCAGAGAAGGCCGAGATATGGCCAGGAGTGCCACCAGCTTCCCCTGAAGAACATTCCAGGTTGATAGCTGTCCCAGGCACGGGCCAGCGCCTTGCATTTTTTCCTGGTCACAGTTACTACCGTAACAGCAGTTATAACTATGCGTGACGTCATAATCGTGCTCTGACAGTCTCCGGTGGGCTGTCTTTAAGTGGATCCTGATTGAGGCGCCAAATTGTCTGCCATGATGCCAAAACGTCTGCGACGCTGTATCTACAGGACGAGGCGGAGGAGGCGATGTTGTCCCTTTGGACTTCATTCAAAATAATTAGGACATGACTAGACTGGTGTCTTTATTTTATTGCCGACTAGGAAAAACCATGAAAAATTGAAGAGAAGAAAAATGAAGTGTCTTATAAAAAGAGGAGAGCAGGTAGTTTAGACAGCAAAAAGCCTACAACACCCGGTATTCCCAAGCGGTCTCCCATCCAAGTACAGACCAGGCCCTACGCTGCTTTACTACGGTGTTCGGACGAGAACCGGTATATTCAGCGTGGTATGGTCGTAGGCAACATACCTACAGAATTTAGCTCATTTATGCTTGTCCTCAACCTCACGGACGAACGGATTGACAGTACGCCCCGTCTCTGCCACCAGAGGGAGCTTGAAGGCATTGACCAATGAGAGCGAAGATGTAGTGACTGTGAAGGGCTGTAACCATGGATGGGATGCTGATGGTGTAACAGTGCCTATGATGCACACGACACACCTGCTGAGGGAGGTGTGGGCCTGATTTTCTGGACTGCGCGCTCTGCGTTCCGAGGGGCCATGGATGCTGCCCGAATGTAACCATGCGGCCCGGCATCAATCTTGTCTTCTAGAGAGGGAAAATGATGATGACTGTTTTGGGAGGCATTCCAAGCATATGAATTCTTGCTTTGTTTGCTATGAATTCACTGCCAGAGAAGGCTGAGAGATGGCCAGGAGTGCTACCAGCTTCCCCTGCCGCACATTCCATGTTGATATCTGTCCCAGGCACGGGCCAGTGCTGTGCAATTTTTCCTGGTGACAGTTACTACCGTGACAGCAGTTATAACTATGCGTGACGTGATAATCGTGCTCTGACTTTCTTGACTGCGCGCTGTACGTTCCGAGGGGCCATGGATATTGAACGAATGGCACGACGCGGTCCCTCATCAGTCTTGTCTTTTAGAGAAGGAAAATGATGATGACTGTTTGGGAGGCATTCCAAGCATATGAATTCTTGCTTTGTTTACTATGAATTCACTGCCAGAGAAGGCCGAGATATGGCCAGGAGTGCCACCAGCTTCCTCTGCCGCACATTCCATGTTGATATCTCTCCCAGGCACGGGCCAGCGCCGTGCAATTTTTCGTGGTGACAGTTACTACCGTAACAGCAGTTATAACTATGCGTGACGTCATAATCGTGCTCTGACAGTCTCCGGTGGGCTGTCTTGAAGTGGATCCTGATTGAGGCACCAAATTGTCTGCCATGATGCCAAAAGTGTCTCATAAAAAGAGGAGAGCAGGTAGTTTAGACAGCAAAAAGCCTACAACACCCGGTATTCCCAAACGGTCTCCCATCCAAGTACTGACCAGGCCCTACACTGCTTTACTACGGTGTTCGGATGAAAACCAGTATATTCAGCGTGGTATGGTCGTAGGCAACATACCTACAGAATTTAGCTCATTTATGCTTGTCCTCAACCTCACGGACGAACGGATTGACAGTACGCCCCGTCTCTGCCACCAGAGGGAGCTTGAAGGCATTGACCAATGAGAGCGAAGATGTAGTGACTGTGAAGGGCTGTAACCATGGATGGGATGCTGATGGTGTAACAGTGCCTATGATGCACACGACACACCTGCTGATGGAGGTGTGGGCCTGATTTTCTGGACTGCGCGCTCTCCGTTCCGAGGGGCCATGGATGCTGCCCGAATGTCACGATGCGGCCCGGCATCAATCTTGTCTTCTAGAGAAGGAAAATGATGATGACTGTTTTATGAGGCATTCCAAGCATATGAATTCTTGCTTTGTTTGCTATGAATTCACTGCCAGAGAAGGCTGAGAGATGGCCAGGAGTGCCACCAGCTTCCTCTGCCGCACATTCCAAGTTGATATCTCTCCCAGGCACGGGCCAGCGCCGTGCAATTTTTTCCTGGTGACAGTTACTACCGTAACAGCAGTTATAACTATGCGTGACGTCATAATCGTGCTCTGACAGTCTCTGGTGGGCTGTCTTGAGGTGGATCCTGATTCAGGCACCAAATTGTCTGCCATGATGCCAAAACGTCTGCGACGCTGTATCTACAGGACGAGGCGGAGGAGGCGATGTTGTCCCTTTGGACTTCATTCAAAATAATTAGGACAGGACTAGACTCTTGTCTTTATTTTATTGCCGACTAGGAAAAACCATGAAAAATTGCCGAGAAGAAAAATGAAGTGTCTCATAAAAAGAGGAGAGCAGGTAGTTTAGACAGCAAAAAGCCTACAACACCCGGTATTCCCAAGTGGTCTCCCATCCAAGTACTGACCAGGCCCTACGCTGCTTTACTACGGTGTTCGGACGAGAACCGGTATATTCAGCGTGGTATGGTCGTAGGCAACATACCCACAGAATTTAGCTCATTTATGCTTGTCCTCAACCTCACGGACGAACGGATTGACAGTACGCCCCGTCTCTGCCACCAGAGGGAGCTTGAAGGCATTGACCAATGAGAGCGAAGATGTAGTGACTGTCAAGGGCTGTAACCATGGATGGGATGCTGATGGTGTAACAGTGCCTATGATGCACACGACACACCTGCTGATGGAGGTGTGGGCCTGATTTTCAGGACTGCGCGCTCTCCGCTCCGAGGGGCCATGGATGCTGCCCGAATGTCACGATGCGGCCCGGCATCAATCTTGTCTTCTAGAGAAGGAAAATGATGATGACTGTTTTATGAGGCATTCCAAGCATATGAATTCTTGCTTTGTTTGCTATGAAGGTGTTTGCCTGACTTTCTTGACTGCGCGCTGTACGTTTCGAGGGGCCATGGATACTGAACGAATGGCACGACGCGGTCCCTCATCAGTCTTGTCTTTTAGAGAAGGAAAATGATGATGACTGTTTGGGAGGCATTCCAAGCATATGAATTCTTGCTTTGTTTACTATGAATTCACTACCAGAGAAGGTCGAGATATGGCCAGGAGTGCCACCAGCTTCCTCTGCCGCACATTCCATGTTGATATATCTCCCAGGCACGGGCCAGCGCCGTGCAATTTTTCCTGGTGACAGTTACTACCGTAACAGCAGTTATAACTATGCGTGACGTCATAATCGTGCTCTGACATTCTCCGGTGGGCTGTCTTGAAGTGGATCCTGATTCAGGCACCAAATTGTCTGCCATGATGCCAAAACGTCTGCGATGCTGTATCTACAGGACGAGGCGGAGGAGGCGATGTTGTCCCTTTGGACTTCATTCAAAATAATTAGGACAGGACTAGACTGGTGTCTTTATTTTATTGCCGACTAGGAAAAACCATGAAAAATTACCGAGAAGAAAAATGAAGTGTCTCATAAAAAGAGGAGAGCAGGTAGTTTAGACAGCAAAAAGCCTACAACACCCGGTATTCCCAAGCGGTCTCCCATCCAAGTACTGACCAGGCCCTACGCTGCTTTACTACGGTGTTCGGACGAGAACCGGTATATTCAGCGTGGTATGGTCGTAGGCAACATACCTACAGAATTTAGCTCATTTATGCTTGTCCTCAACCTCACGGACGAACGGATTGACAGTACGCCCCGTCTCTGCCACCAGAGGGAGCTTGAAGGCATTGACCAATGAGAGCGAAGATGTAGTGACTGTCAAGGGCTGTAACCATGGATGGGATGCTGATGGTGTAACAGTGCCTATGATGCACACGACACACCTGCTGATGGAGGTGTGGGCCTGATTTTCTGGACTGCGCGCTCTCCGTTCCGAGGGGCCATGGATGCTGCCCGAATGTCACGATGCGGCCCGGCATCAATCTTGTCTTCTAGAGAAGGAAAATGATGATGACTGTTTTGGGAGGCATTCCAAGCATATGAATTCTTGCTTTGTTTGCTATGAATTCACTGCCAGAGAAGGCTGAGAGAAGGCCAGGAGTGCCACCAGCTTCCCCTGCCGCACATTCCATGTTGATAGCTGTCCCAGGCACGGGCCAGCGCCGTGCAATTTTTCCTTGTGACAGTTACTACCGTAACAGCAGTTATAACTATGCGTGACGTCATAATCGTGCTCTGACAGTCTCCGGTGGGCTGTCTTGAGGTGGATCCTGATTCAGGCACCAAATTGTCTGCCATGATGCCAAAACGTCTGCGACGCTGTATCTACAGGACGAGGCGGAGGAGGCGATGTTGTCCCTTTGGACTTCATTCAAAATAATTAGGACAGGACTAGACTGGTGTCTTTATTTTATTGCCGACTAGGAAAAACCATGAAAAACTGCCGAGAAGAAAAATGAAGTGTCTCATAAAAAGAGGAGAGCAGGTAGTTTAGACAGCAAAAAGCCTACAACACCCGGTATTCCCAAGCGGTCTCCCATCCAAGTACTGACCAGGCCCTACGCTGCTTTACTACGGTGTTCGGACGAGAACCGGTATATTCAGCGTGGTATGGTCCTAGGCATCATACCCACAGAATTTAGCTCATTTATGCTTGTCCTCAACCTCACGGACGAACGGATTGACAGTACGCCCCGTCTCTGCCACCAGAGGGAGCTTGAAGGCATTGACCAATGAGAGCGAAGATGTAGTGACTGTCAAGGGCTGTAACCATGGATGGGATGCTGATGGTGTAACAGTGCCTATGATGCACACGACACACCTGCTGATGGAGGTGTGGGCCTGATTTTCTGGACTGAGCGCTCTCCGTTCCGAGGGGCCATGGATGCTGCCCGAATGTCACGATGCGGCCCGGCATCAATCTTGTCTTCTAGAGAAGGAAAATGATGATGACTGTTTTATGAGGCATTCCAAGCATATGAATTCTTGCTTTGTTTGCTATGAATTCACTGCCAGAGAAGGCTGAGAGTTGGCCAGGAGTGCCACCAGCTTCCTCTGCCGCACATTCCAAGTTGATATCTCTCCCAAGCACGGGCCAGCGCCGTGCAATTTTTCCTGGTGACAGTTACTACCGTAACAGCAGTTATAACTATGCGTGACGCTATAATCGTGCTCTGACAGTCTCCGGTGGGCTGTCTTGAAGTGGATCCTGATTCAGGCACCAAATTGTCTGCCATGATGCCAAAACGTCTGCGATGCTGTATCTACAGGACGAGGCGGAGGAGGCGATGTTGTCCCTTTGGACTTCATTCAAAATAATTAGGACAGGACTATACTGGTGTCTTTATTTTATTGCCGACTAGGAAAAACTATGAAAAACTGCCGAGAAGAAAAATGAAGTGTCTCATAAAAAGAGGAGAGCAGGTACTTTAGACAGCAAAAAGCCTACAACACCCGGTATTCCCAAGCGGTATCCCATCCAAGTACTGACCAGGCCCTACGCTGCTTTACTACGGTGTTCGGACGAGAACCGGTATATTCAGCGTGGTATGGTCGTAGGCAACATACCTACAGAATTTAGCTCATTTATGCTTGTCCTCAACCTCACGGACGAACGGATTGACAGTACGCCCCGTCTCTGCCACCAGAGGGAGCTTGAAGGCATTGACCAATGAGAGCGAAGATGTAGTGACTGTCAAGGGCTGTAACCATGGATGGGATGCTGATGGTGTAACAGTGCCTATGATGCACACGACACACCTGCTGATGGAGGTGTGGGCCTGATTTTCTGGACTGCGCGCTCTGCGTTCCGAGGGGCCATGGATGCTGCCCGAATGTCACGATGCGGCCCGGCATCAATCTTGTCTTCTACAGAAGGAAAATGATGATGACTGTTTTGGGAGGCATTCCAAGCATATGAATTCTTGCTTTGTTTGCTATGAATTCACTGCCAGAGAAGGCCGAGATATGGCCAGGAGTGCCACCAGCTTCCCCTGAAGAACATTCCAGGTTGATAGCTGTCCCAGGCACGGGCCAGCGCCTTGCATTTTTTCCTGGTCACAGTTACTACCGTAACAGCAGTTATAACTATGCGTGACGTCATAATCGTGCTCTGACAGTCTCCGGTGGGCTGTCTTTAAGTGGATCCTGATTGAGGCGCCAAATTGTCTGCCATGATGCCAAAACGTCTGCGACGCTGTATCTACAGGACGAGGCGGAGGAGGCGATGTTGTCCCTTTGGACTTCATTCAAAATAATTAGGACATGACTAGACTGGTGTCTTTATTTTATTGCCGACTAGGAAAAACCATGAAAAATTGAAGAGAAGAAAAATGAAGTGTCTTATAAAAAGAGGAGAGCAGGTAGTTTAGACAGCAAAAAGCCTACAACACCCGGTATTCCCAAGCGGTCTCCCATCCAAGTACTGACCAGGCCCTACGCTGCTTTACTACGGTGTTCGGACGAGAACCGGTATATTCAGCGTGGTATGGTCGTAGGCAACATACCTACAGAATTTAGCTCATTTATGCTTGTCCTCAACCTCACGGACGAACGGATTGACAGTACGCCCCGTCTCTGCCACCAGAGGGAGCTTGAAGGCATTGACCAATGAGAGCGAAGATGTAGTGACTGTGAAGGGCTGTAACCATGGATGGGATGCTGAGGGTGTAACAGTGCCTATGATGCACACGACACACCTGCTGATGGAGGTGTGGGCCTGATTTTCTGGACTGCGCGCTCTGCGTTCCGAGGGGCCATGGATGCTGCCCGAATGTAACCATGCGGCCCGGCATCAATCTTGTCTTCTAGAGAAGGAAAATGATGATGACTGTTTTGGGAGGCATTCCAAGCATATGAATTCTTGCTTTGTTTGCTATGAATTCACTGCCAGAGAAAGCTGAGAGATGGCCAGGAGTGCTAGCAGCTTCCCCTGCCGCACATTCCATGTTGATATCTGTCCCAGGCACGGGCCAGCGCCGTGCAATTTTTCCTGGTGACAGTTACTACCGTGACAGCAGTTATAACTATGCGTGACGTCATAATTGTGCTCTGACAGTCTCCGGTGGGCTGTCTTGAGGTGGATCCTGATTCAGGCACCAAATTGTCTGCCATGATGCCAAAACGTCTGCGATGATGTGTCTACAGGACGAGGCGCAGGAGGCGATTGGGCCCCTTTGGACTTCATTCAAAATAATTAGGACAGGACTAGACTAGTGTCTTTATTTTATTGCCGACTAGGAAAAACCATGAAAAATTGTCGAGAAAAAAAATGAAGTTTCTCATAAAAAGAGGAGAGCAGGTAGTTTAGACAGCAAAAAGCCTACAACACCCGGTATTCCCAAACGGTCTCCCATCCAAGTACTGACCAGGCCCTACACCGCTTTACTACGGTGTTCGGACGAGAACCGGTATATTCAGCGTGGTATGGTCGTAGGCAACATACCTACAGAATTTAGCTCATTTATGCTTGTCCTCAACCTCACGGACGAATGGATTGACAGTACGCCCCGTCTCTGCCACCAGAGGGAGCTTGAAGGCATTGAGCAATGAGAGCGAAGATGTAGTGACTGTCAAGGGCTGTAACGATGGATGGGATGCTGATGGTGTAACAGTGCCTATGATGCACACGACACACCTGCTGATGGAGGTGTGGGCCTGATTTTCAGGACTGCGCGCTCTCCGTTCCGAGGGGCCATGGATGCTGCCCGAATGTAACCATGCGGCCCGGCATCAATCTTGTCTTCTAGAGAAGGAAAATGATGATGACTGTTTGGGAGGCATTCCAAGCATATGAGTTCTTGCTTTGTTTGCTATGAATTCACTGCCAGAGAAGGCTGAGAGATGGCCAGGAGTGCCACCAGCTTCCCCTGCCGCACATTCCATGTTGATAGCTGTCCCAGGCACGGGCCAGCGCCGTGCAATTTTTCCTGGTGACAGTTACTACCGTAACAGCAGTTATAACTATGCGTGACGTCATAATCGTGCTCTGACAGTCTCCGGTGGGCTGTCTTGAGGTGGATCCTGATTCAGGCACCAAATTGTCTGCCATGATGCCAAAACGTCTGCGACGCTGTATCTACAGGACGAGGCGGAGGAGGCGATTGGGCCCCTTTGGACTTCATTGAAAATAATTAGGACAGGACTAGACTGGTGTCTTTATTTTATTGCCGACTAGGAAAAACCATGAAAAACTGCCGAGAAGAAAAATGAAGTGTCTCATAAAAAGAGGAGAGCAGGTAGTTTAGACAGCAAAAAGCCTACAACACCCGGTATTCCCAAGCGGTCTCCCATCCAAGTACTGACCAGGCCCTACGCTGCTTTACTACGGTGTTCGGACGAGAACCGGTATATTCAGCGTGGTATGGTCGTAGGCAACATACCTACAGAATTTAGCTCATTTATGCTTGCCCTCAACCTCACGGACGAACGGATTGACAGTACGCCCCGTCTCTGCCACCAGAGGGAGCTTGAAGGCATTGACCAATGAGAGCGAAGATGTAGTGACTGTGAAGGGCTGTAACCATGGATGGGATGCTGATGGTGTAACAGTGCGTATGATGCACACGACACACCTGCTGATGGAGGTGTGGGCCTGATTTTCTGGACTGCGCGCTCTGCGTTCCGAGGGGCCATGGATGCTGCCCGAATGTCACGATGCGGCCCGGCATCAATCTTGTCTTCTAGAGAAGGAAAATGATGATGACTGTTTTGGGAGGCATTCCAAGCATATGAATTCTTGCTTTGTTTGCTATGAATTCACTGCCAGAGAAGGCCGAGATATGGCCAGGAGTGCCACCAGCTTCCCCTGAAGAACATTCCCGGTTGATAGCTGTCCCAGGCACGGGCCAGCGCCTTGCATTTTTTCCTGGTCACAGTTACTACCGTAACAGCAGTTATAACTATGCGTGACGTCATAATCGTGCTCTGACAGTCTCCGGTGGGCTGTCTTTAAGTGGATCCTGATTGAGGCGCCAAATTGTCTACCATGATGCCAAAACGTCTGCGACGCTGTATCTACAGGACGAGGCGGAGGAGGCGATGTTGTCCCTTTGGACTTCATTCAAAATAATTAGGACATGACTAGACTGGTGTCTTTATTTTATTGCCGACTAGGAAAAGCCATGAAAAATTGAAGAGAAGAAAAATGAAGTGTCTTATAAAAAGAGGAGGGCAGGTAGTTTAGACAGCAAAAAGCCTACAACACCCGGTATTCCCAAGCGGTCTCCCATCCAAGTACTGACCAGGCCCTACGCTGCTTTACTACGGTGTTCGGACGAGAACCGGTATATTCAGCGTGGTATGGTCGTAGGCAACATACCTACAGAATTTAGCTCATTTATGCTTGTCCTCAACCTCACGGACGAACGGATTGACAGTACGCCCCGTCTCTGCCACCAGAGGGAGCTTGAAGGCATTGACCAATGAGAGCGAAGATGTAGTGACTGTGAAGGGCTGTAACCATGGATGGGATGCTGAGGGTGTAACAGTGCCTATGATGCACACGACACACCTGCTGAGGGAGGTGTGGGCCTGATTTTCTGGACTGCGCGCTCTGCGTTCCGAGGGGCCATGGATGCTGCCCGAATGTAACCATGCGGCCCGGCATCAATCTTGTCTTCTAGAGAGGGAAAATGATGATGACTGTTTTGGGAGGCATTCCAAGCATATGAATTCTTGCTTTGTTTGCTATGAATTCACTGCCAGAGAAGGCTGAGAGATGGCCAGGAGTGCTACCAGCTTCCCCTGCCGCACATTCCATGTTGATAGCTGTCCCAGGCACGGGCCAGCGCCGTGCAATTTTTCCTGGTGACAGTTACTACCGTAACAGCAGTTATAACTATGCGTGACGTCATAATTGTGCTCTGACAGTCTCCGGTGGGCTGTCTTGAGGTGGATCCTGATTCAGGCACCAAATTGTCTGCCATGATGCCAAAACGTCTGCGACGCTGTATCTACAGGACGAGGCGGAGGAGGCGATTGGGCCCCTTTGGACTTCATTCAAAATAATTAGGACAGGACTAGACTGGTGTCTTTATTTTATTGCCGACTAGGAAAAACCATGAAAAACTGCCGAGAAGAAAAATGAAGTGTCTCATAAAAAGAGGAGAGCAGGTAGTTTAGACAGCAAAAAGCCTACAACACCCGGTATTCCCAAGCGGTCTCCCATCCAAGTACTGACCAGGCCCTACGCTGCTTTACTACGGTGTTCGGACGAGAACCGGTATATTCAGCGTGGTATGGTCGTAGGCAACATACCTACAGAATTTAGCTCATTTATCCTTGTCCTCAACCTCACGGACGAACGGATTGACAGTACGCCCCGTCTCTGCCACCAGAGGGAGCTTGAAGGCATTGACCAATGAGAGCGAAGATGTAGTGACTGTGAAGGGCTGTAACCATGGATGGGATGCTGATGGTGTAACAGTGCCTATGATGCACACGACACACCTGCTGATGGAGGTGTGGGCCTGATTTTCTGGACTGCGCGCTCTGCGTTCCGAGGGGCCATGGATGCTGCCCGAATGTCACGATGCGGCCCGGCATCAATCTTGTCTTCTACAGAAGGAAAATGATGATGACTGTTTTGGGAGGCATTCCAAGCATATGAATTCTTGCTTTGTTTGCTATGAATTCACTGCCAGAGAAGGCCGAGATATGGCCAGGAGTGCCACCAGCTTCCCCTGAAGAACATTCCAGGTTGATAGCTGTCCCAGGCAAGGGCCAGCGCCTTGCATTTTTTCCTGGTCACAGTTACTACCGTAACAGCAGTTATAACTATGCGTGACGTCATAATCGTGCTCTGACAGTCTCCGGTGGGCTGTCTTTAAGTGGATCCTGATTGAGGCGCCAAATTGTCTGCCATGATGCCAAAACGTCTGCGACGCTGTATCTACAGGACGAGGCGGAGGAGGCGATGTTGTCCCTTTGGACTTCATTCAAAGTAATTAGGACATGACTAGACTGGTGTCTTTATTTTATTGCCGACTAGGAAAAACCATGAAAAATTGAAGAGAAGAAAAATGAAGTGTCTTATAAAAAGAGGAGAGCAGGTAGTTTAGACAGCAAAAAGCCTACAACACCCAATATTCCCAAGCGGTCTCCCATCCAAGTACTGACCAGGCCCTACGCTGCTTTACTACGGTGTTCGGACGAGAACCGGTATATTCAGCGTGGTATGGTCGTAGGCAACATACCTACAGAATTTAGCTCATTTATGCTTGTCCTCAACCTCACGGACGAACGGAGTGACAGTACGCCCCGTCTCTGCCACCAGAGGGAGCTTGAAGGCATTGACCAATGAGAGCGAAGATGTAGTGACTGTGAAGGGCTGTAACCATGGATGGGATGCTGATGGTGTAACAGTGCCTATGATGCACACGACACACCTGCTGATGGAGGTGTGGGCCTGATTTTCTGGACTGCGCGCTCTTCGTTCCGAGGGGCCATGGATGCTGCCCGAATGTCACGATGCGGCCCGGCATCAATCTTGTCTTCTACAGAAGGAAAATGATGATGACTGTTTTGGGAGGCATTCCAAGCATATGAATTCTTGCTTTGTTTGCTATGAATTCACTGCCAGAGAAGGCCGAGATATGGCCAGGAGTGCCACCAGCTTCCCCTGAAGAACATTCCAGGTTGATAGCTGTCCCAGGCACGGGCCAGCGCCTTGCATTTTTTCCTGGTCACAGTTACTACCGTAACAGCAGTTATAACTATGCGTGACGTCATAATCGTGCTCTGACAGTCTCCGGTGGGCTGTCTTTAAGTGGATCCTGATTGAGGCGCCAAATTGTCTGCCATGATGCCAAAACGTCTGCGACGCTGTATCTACAGGACGAGGCGGAGGAGGCGATGTTGTCCCTTTGGACTTCATTCAAAATAATTAGGACATGACTAGACTGGTGTCTTTATTTTATTGCCGACTAGGAAAAACCATGAAAAATTGAAGAGAAGAAAAATGAAGTGTCTTATAAAAAGAGGAGAGCAGGTAGTTTAGACAGCAAAAAGCCTACAACACCCGGTATTCCCAAGCGGTCTCCCATCCAAGTACAGACCAGGCCCTACGCTGCTTTACTACGGTGTTCGGACGAGAACCGGTATATTCAGCGTGGTATGGTCGTAGGCAACATACCTACAGAATTTAGCTCATTTATGCTTGTCCTCAACCTCACGGACGAACGGATTGACAGTACGCCCCGTCTCTGCCACCAGAGGGAGCTTGAAGGCATTGACCAATGAGAGCGAAGATGTAGTGACTGTGAAGGGCTGTAACCATGGATGGGATGCTGAGGGTGTAACAGTGCCTATGATGCACACGACACACCTGCTGAGGGAGGTGTGGGCCTGATTTTCTGGACTGCGCGCTGTACGTTCCGAGGGGCCATAGATATTGAAAGAATGGCACGACGCGGTCCCTCATCAGTCTTGTCTTTTAGAGAAGGAAAATGATGATGACTGTTTGGGAGGCATTCCAGGCATATGAATTCTTGCTTTGTTTACTATGAATTCACTGCCAGAGAAGGCCGAGATATGGCCAGGAGTCCCACCAGCTTCCCCTGCCGAACATTCCAGGTTGATAGCTGTCCCAGGCACGGGCCAGCGCCTTGCAATTTTTCCTGGTGACAGTTACTACCGTGACAGCAGTTATAACTATGCGTGACGTGATAATCGTGCTCTGACTTTCTTGACTGCGCGCTGTACGTTCCGAGGGGCCATGGATATTGAACGAATGGCACGACGCGGTCCCTCATCAGTCTTGTCTTTTAGAGAAGGAAAATGATGATGACTGTTTGGGAGGCATTCCAAGCATATGAATTCTTGCTTTGTTTACTATGAATTCACTGCCAGAGAAGGCCGAGATATGGCCAGGAGTGCCACCAGCTTCCTCTGCCGCACATTCCATGTTGATATCTCTCCCAGGCACGGGCCAGCGCCGTGCAATTTTTCGTGGTGACAGTTACTACCGTAACAGCAGTTATAACTATGCGTGACGTCATAATCGTGCTCTGACAGTCTCCGGTGGGCTGTCTTGAAGTGGATCCTGATTGAGGCACCAAATTGTCTGCCATGATGCCAAAAGTGTCTCATAAAAAGAGGAGAGCAGGTAGTTTAGACAGCAAAAAGCCTACAACACCCGGTATTCCCAAACGGTCTCCCATCCAAGTACTGACCAGGCCCTACACTGCTTTACTACGGTGTTCGGATGAAAACCAGTATATTCAGCGTGGTATGGTCGTAGGCAACATACCTACAGAATTTAGCTCATTTATGCTTGTCCTCAACCTCACGGACGAACGGATTGACAGTACGCCCCGTCTCTGCCACCAGAGGGAGCTTGAAGGCATTGACCAATGAGAGCGAAGATGTAGTGACTGTGAAGGGCTGTAACCATGGATGGGATGCTGATGGTGTAACAGTGCCTATGATGCACACGACACACCTGCTGATGGAGGTGTGGGCCTGATTTTCTGGACTGCGCGCTCTCCGTTCCGAGGGGCCATGGATGCTGCCCGAATGTCACGATGCGGCCCGGCATCAATCTTGTCTTCTAGAGAAGGAAAATGATGATGACTGTTTTATGAGGCATTCCAAGCATATGAATTCTTGCTTTGTTTGCTATGAATTCACTGCCAGAGAAGGCTGAGAGATGGCCAGGAGTGCCACCAGCTTCCTCTGCCGCACATTCCAAGTTGATATCTCTCCCAGGCACGGGCCAGCGCCGTGCAATTTTTTCCTGGTGACAGTTACTACCGTAACAGCAGTTATAACTATGCGTGACGTCATAATCGTGCTCTGACAGTCTCTGGTGGGCTGTCTTGAGGTGGATCCTGATTCAGGCACCAAATTGTCTGCCATGATGCCAAAACGTCTGCGACGCTGTATCTACAGGACGAGGCGGAGGAGGCGATGTTGTCCCTTTGGACTTCATTCAAAATAATTAGGACAGGACTAGACTCTTGTCTTTATTTTATTGCCGACTAGGAAAAACCATGAAAAATTGCCGAGAAGAAAAATGAAGTGTCTCATAAAAAGAGGAGAGCAGGTAGTTTAGACAGCAAAAAGCCTACAACACCCGGTATTCCCAAGTGGTCTCCCATCCAAGTACTGACCAGGCCCTACGCTGCTTTACTACGGTGTTCGGACGAGAACCGGTATATTCAGCGTGGTATGGTCGTAGGCAACATACCCACAGAATTTAGCTCATTTATGCTTGTCCTCAACCTCACGGACGAACGGATTGACAGTACGCCCCGTCTCTGCCACCAGAGGGAGCTTGAAGGCATTGACCAATGAGAGCGAAGATGTAGTGACTGTCAAGGGCTGTAACCATGGATGGGATGCTGATGGTGTAACAGTGCCTATGATGCACACGACACACCTGCTGATGGAGGTGTGGGCCTGATTTTCAGGACTGCGCGCTCTCCGCTCCGAGGGGCCATGGATGCTGCCCGAATGTCACGATGCGGCCCGGCATCAATCTTGTCTTCTAGAGAAGGAAAATGATGATGACTGTTTTATGAGGCATTCCAAGCATATGAATTCTTGCTTTGTTTGCTATGAAGGTGTTTGCCTGACTTTCTTGACTGCGCGCTGTACGTTTCGAGGGGCCATGGATACTGAACGAATGGCACGACGCAGTCCCTCATCAGTCTTGTCTTTTAGAGAAGGAAAATGATGATGACTGTTTGGGAGGCATTCCAAGCATATGAATTCTTGCTTTGTTTACTATGAATTCACTACCAGAGAAGGTCGAGATATGGCCAGGAGTGCCACCAGCTTCCTCTGCCGCACATTCCATGTTGATATATCTCCCAGGCACGGGCCAGCGCCGTGCAATTTTTCCTGGTGACAGTTACTACCGTAACAGCAGTTATAACTATGCGTGACGTCATAATCGTGCTCTGACATTCTCCGGTGGGCTGTCTTGAAGTGGATCCTGATTCAGGCACCAAATTGTCTGCCATGATGCCAAAACGTCTGCGATGCTGTATCTACAGGACGAGGCGGAGGAGGCGATGTTGTCCCTTTGGACTTCATTCAAAATAATTAGGACAGGACTAGACTGGTGTCTTTATTTTATTGCCGACTAGGAAAAACCATGAAAAATTACCGAGAAGAAAAATGAAGTGTCTCATAAAAAGAGGAGAGCAGGTAGTTTAGACAGCAAAAAGCCTACAACACCCGGTATTCCCAAGCGGTCTCCCATCCAAGTACTGACCAGGCCCTACGCTGCTTTACTACGGTGTTCGGACGAGAACCGGTATATTCAGCGTGGTATGGTCGTAGGCAACATACCTACAGAATTTAGCTCATTTATGCTTGTCCTCAACCTCACGGACGAACGGATTGACAGTACGCCCCGTCTCTGCCACCAGAGGGAGCTTGAAGGCATTGACCAATGAGAGCGAAGATGTAGTGACTGTCAAGGGCTGTAACCATGGATGGGATGCTGATGGTGTAACAGTGCCTATGATGCACACGACACACCTGCTGATGGAGGTGTGGGCCTGATTTTCTGGACTGCGCGCTCTCCGTTCCGAGGGGCCATGGATGCTGCCCGAATGTCACGATGCGGCCCGGCATCAATCTTGTCTTCTAGAGAAGGAAAATGATGATGACTGTTTTGGGAGGCATTCCAAGCATATGAATTCTTGCTTTGTTTGCTATGAATTCACTGCCAGAGAAGGCTGAGAGAAGGCCAGGAGTGCCACCAGCTTCCCCTGCCGCACATTCCATGTTGATAGCTGTCCCAGGCACGGGCCAGCGCCGTGCAATTTTTCCTTGTGACAGTTACTACCGTAACAGCAGTTATAACTATGCGTGACGTCATAATCGTGCTCTGACAGTCTCCGGTGGGCTGTCTTGAGGTGGATCCTGATTCAGGCACCAAATTGTCTGCCATGATGCCAAAACGTCTGCGACGCTGTATCTACAGGACGAGGCGGAGGAGGCGATGTTGTCCCTTTGGACTTCATTCAAAATAATTAGGACAGGACTAGACTGGTGTCTTTATTTTATTGCCGACTAGGAAAAACCATGAAAAACTGCCGAGAAGAAAAATGAAGTGTCTCATAAAAAGAGGAGAGCAGGTAGTTTAGACAGCAAAAAGCCTACAACACCCGGTATTCCCAAGCGGTCTCCCATCCAAGTACTGACCAGGCCCTACGCTGCTTTACTACGGTGTTCGGACGAGAACCGGTATATTCAGCGTGGTATGGTCCTAGGCAACATACCCACAGAATTTAGCTCATTTATGCTTGTCCTCAACCTCACGGACGAACGGATTGACAGTACGCCCCGTCTCTGCCACCAGAGGGAGCTTGAAGGCATTGACCAATGAGAGCGAAGATGTAGTGACTGTCAAGGGCTGTAACCATGGATGGGATGCTGATGGTGTAACAGTGCCTATGATGCACACGACACACCTGCTGATGGAGGTGTGGGCCTGATTTTCTGGACTGAGCGCTCTCCGTTCCGAGGGGCCATGGATGCTGCCCGAATGTCACGATGCGGCCCGGCATCAATCTTGTCTTCTAGAGAAGGAAAATGATGATGACTGTTTTATGAGGCATTCCAAGCATATGAATTCTTGCTTTGTTTGCTATGAATTCACTGCCAGAGAAGGCTGAGAGTTGGCCAGGAGTGCCACCAGCTTCCTCTGCCGCACATTCCAAGTTGATATCTCTCCCAAGCACGGGCCAGCGCCGTGCAATTTTTCCTGGTGACAGTTACTACCGTAACAGCAGTTATAACTATGCGTGACGCTATAATCGTGCTCTGACAGTCTCCGGTGGGCTGTCTTGAAGTGGATCCTGATTCAGGCACCAAATTGTCTGCCATGATGCCAAAACGTCTGCGATGCTGTATCTACAGGACGAGGCGGAGGAGGCGATGTTGTCCCTTTGGACTTCATTCAAAATAATTAGGACAGGACTATACTGGTGTCTTTATTTTATTGCCGACTAGGAAAAACTATGAAAAACTGCCGAGAAGAAAAATGAAGTGTCTCATAAAAAGAGGAGAGCAGGTACTTTAGACAGCAAAAAGCCTACAACACCCGGTATTCCCAAGCGGTATCCCATCCAAGTACTGACCAGGCCCTACGCTGCTTTACTACGGTGTTCGGACGAGAACCGGTATATTCAGCGTGGTATGATCGTAGGCAACATACCTACAGAATTTAGCTCATTTATGCTTGTCCTCAACCTCACGGACGAACGGATTGACAGTACGCCCCGTCTCTGCCACCAGAGGGAGCTTGAAGGCATTGACCAATGAGAGCGAAGATGTAGTGACTGTCAAGGGCTGTAACCATGGATGGGATGCTGATGGTGTAACAGTGCCTATGATGCACACGACACACCTGCTGATGGAGGTGTGGGCCTGATTTTCTGGACTGCGCGCTCTGCGTTCCGAGGGGCCATGGATGCTGCCCGAATGTCACGATGCGGCCCGGCATCAATCTTGTCTTCTACAGAAGGAAAATGATGATGACTGTTTTGGGAGGCATTCCAAGCATATGAATTCTTGCTTTGTTTGCTATGAATTCACTGCCAGAGAAGGCCGAGATATGGCCAGGAGTGCCACCAGCTTCCCCTGAAGAACATTCCAGGTTGATAGCTGTCCCAGGCACGGGCCAGCGCCTTGCATTTTTTCCTGGTCACAGTTACTACCGTAACAGCAGTTATAACTATGCGTGACGTCATAATCGTGCTCTGACAGTCTCCGGTGGGCTGTCTTTAAGTGGATCCTGATTGAGGCGCCAAATTGTCTGCCATGATGCCAAAACGTCTGCGACGCTGTATCTACAGGACGAGGCGGAGGAGGCGATGTTGTCCCTTTGGACTTCATTCAAAATAATTAGGACATGACTAGACTGGTGTCTTTATTTTATTGCCGACTAGGAAAAACCATGAAAAATTGAAGAGAAGAAAAATGAAGTGTCTTATAAAAAGAGGAGAGCAGGTAGTTTAGACAGCAAAAAGCCTACAACACCCGGTATTCCCAAGCGGTCTCCCATCCAAGTACTGACCAGGCCCTACGCTGCTTTACTACGGTGTTCGGACGAGAACCGGTATATTCAGCGTGGTATGGTCGTAGGCAACATACCTACAGAATTTAGCTCATTTATGCTTGTCCTCAACCTCACGGACGAACGGATTGACAGTACGCCCCGTCTCTGCCACCAGAGGGAGCTTGAAGGCATTGACCAATGAGAGCGAAGATGTAGTGACTGTGAAGGGCTGTAACCATGGATGGGATGCTGAGGGTGTAACAGTGCCTATGATGCACACGACACACCTGCTGATGGAGGTGTGGGCCTGATTTTCTGGACTGAGCGCTCTCCGTTCCGAGGGGCCATGGATGCTGCCCGAATGTCACGATGCGGCCCGGCATCAATCTTGTCTTCTAGAGAAGGAAAATGATGATGACTGTTTTATGAGGCATTCCAAGCATATGAATTCTTGCTTTGTTTGCTATGAATTCACTGCCAGAGAAGGCTGAGAGTTGGCCAGGAGTGCCACCAGCTTCCTCTGCCGCACATTCCAAGTTGATATCTCTCCCAAGCACGGGCCAGCGCCGTGCAATTTTTCCTGGTGACAGTTACTACCGTAACAGCAGTTATAACTATGCGTGACGCTATAATCGTGCTCTGACAGTCTCCGGTGGGCTGTCTTGAAGTGGATCCTGATTCAGGCACCAAATTGTCTGCCATGATGCCAAAACGTCTGCGATGCTGTATCTACAGGACGAGGCGGAGGAGGCGATGTTGTCCCTTTGGACTTCATTCAAAATAATTAGGACAGGACTATACTGGTGTCTTTATTTTATTGCCGACTAGGAAAAACTATGAAAAACTGCCGAGAAGAAAAATGAAGTGTCTCATAAAAAGAGGAGAGCAGGTACTTTAGACAGCAAAAAGCCTACAACACCCGGTATTCCCAAGCGGTATCCCATCCAAGTACTGACCAGGCCCTACGCTGCTTTACTACGGTGTTCGGACGAGAACCGGTATATTCAGCGTGGTATGGTCGTAGGCAACATACCTACAGAATTTAGCTCATTTATGCTTGTCCTCAACCTCACGGACGAACGGATTGACAGTACGCCCCGTCTCTGCCACCAGAGGGAGCTTGAAGGCATTGACCAATGAGAGCGAAGATGTAGTGACTGTCAAGGGCTGTAACCATGGATGGGATGCTGATGGTGTAACAGTGCCTATGATGCACACGACACACCTGCTGATGGAGGTGTGGGCCTGATTTTCTGGACTGCGCGCTCTTCGTTCCGAGGGGCCATGGATGCTGCCCGAATGTCACGATGCGGCCCGGCATCAATCTTGTCTTCTACAGAAGGAAAATGATGATGACTGTTTTGGGAGGCATTCCAAGCATATGAATTCTTGCTTTGTTTGCTATGAATTCACTGCCAGAGAAGGCCGAGATATGGCCAGGAGTGCCACCAGCTTCCCCTGAAGAACATTCCAGGTTGATAGCTGTCCCAGGCACGGGCCAGCGCCTTGCATTTTTTCCTGGTCACAGTTACTACCGTAACAGCAGTTATAACTATGCGTGACGTCATAATCGTGCTCTGACAGTCTCCGGTGGGCTGTCTTTAAGTGGATCCTGATTGAGGCGCCAAATTGTCTGCCATGATGCCAAAACGTCTGCGACGCTGTATCTACAGGACGAGGCGGAGGAGGCGATGTTGTCCCTTTGGACTTCATTCAAAATAATTAGGACATGACTAGACTGGTGTCTTTATTTTATTGCCGACTAGGAAAAACCATGAAAAATTGAAGAGAAGAAAAATGAAGTGTCTTATAAAAAGAGGAGAGCAGGTAGTTTAGACAGCAAAAAGCCTACAACACCCGGTATTCCCAAGCGGTCTCCCATCCAAGTACTGACCAGGCCCTACGCTGCTTTACTACGGTGTTCGGACGAGAACCGGTATATTCAGCGTGGTATGGTCGTAGGCAACATACCTACAGAATTTAGCTCATTTATGCTTGTCCTCAACCTCACGGACGAACGGATTGACAGTACGCCCCGTCTCTGCCACCAGAGGGAGCTTGAAGGCATTGACCAATGAGAGCGAAGATGTAGTGACTGTGAAGGGCTGTAACCATGGATGGGATGCTGAGGGTGTAACAGTGCCTATGATGCACACGACACACCTGCTGATGGAGGTGTGGGCCTGATTTTCTGGACTGCGCGCTCTGCGTTCCGAGGGGCCATGGATGCTGCCCGAATGTAACCATGCGGCCCGGCATCAATCTTGTCTTCTAGAGAAGGAAAATGATGATGACTGTTTTGGGAGGCATTCCAAGCATATGAATTCTTGCTTTGTTTGCTATGAATTCACTGCCAGAGAAAGCTGAGAGATGGCCAGGAGTGCTAGCAGCTTCCCCTGCCGCACATTCCATGTTGATATCTGTCCCAGGCACGGGCCAGCGCCGTGCAATTTTTCCTGGTGACAGTTACTACCGTGACAGCAGTTATAACTATGCGTGACGTCATAATTGTGCTCTGACAGTCTCCGGTGGGCTGTCTTGAGGTGGATCCTGATTCAGGCACCAAATTGTCTGCCATGATGCCAAAACGTCTGCGATGATGTGTCTACAGGACGAGGCGCAGGAGGCGATTGGGCCCCTTTGGACTTCATTCAAAATAATTAGGACAGGACTAGACTAGTGTCTTTATTTTATTGCCGACTAGGAAAAACCATGAAAAATTGTCGAGAAAAAAAATGAAGTTTCTCATAAAAAGAGGAGAGCAGGTAGTTTAGACAGCAAAAAGCCTACAACACCCGGTATTCCCAAACGGTCTCCCATCCAAGTACTGACCAGGCCCTACACCGCTTTACTACGGTGTTCGGACGAGAACCGGTATATTCAGCGTGGTATGGTCGTAGGCAACATACCTACAGAATTTAGCTCATTTATGCTTGTCCTCAACCTCACGGACGAATGGATTGACAGTACGCCCCGTCTCTGCCACCAGAGGGAGCTTGAAGGCATTGAGCAATGAGAGCGAAGATGTAGTGACTGTCAAGGGCTGTAACGATGGATGGGATGCTGATGGTGTAACAGTGCCTATGATGCACACGACACACCTGCTGATGGAGGTGTGGGCCTGATTTTCAGGACTGCGCGCTCTCCGTTCCGAGGGGCCATGGATGCTGCCCGAATGTAACCATGCGGCCCGGCATCAATCTTGTCTTCTAGAGAAGGAAAATGATGATGACTGTTTGGGAGGCATTCCAAGCATATGAATTCTTGCTTTGTTTGCTATGAATTCACTGCCAGAGAAGGCTGAGAGATGGCCAGGAGTGCCACCAGCTTCCCCTGCCGCACATTCCATGTTGATAGCTGTCCCAGGCACGGGCCAGCGCCGTGCAATTTTTCCTGGTGACAGTTACTACCGTAACAGCAGTTATAACTATGCGTGACGTCATAATCGTGCTCTGACAGTCTCCGGTGGGCTGTCTTGAGGTGGATCCTGATTCAGGCACCAAATTGTCTGCCATGATGCCAAA
The DNA here is from genome assembly GCF_964275005.1 of Diadema setosum. NCBI lineage: Eukaryota > Metazoa > Echinodermata > Echinoidea > Diadematoida > Diadematidae > Diadema > Diadema setosum. The sequence goes on from NC_092688.1 coordinate 8,704,225, forward strand.
ACGTCTGCGACGCTGTATCTACAGGACGAGGCGGAGGAGGCGATTGGGCCCCTTTGGACTTCATTGAAAATAATTAGGACAGGACTAGACTGGTGTCTTTATTTTATTGCCGACTAGGAAAAACCATGAAAAACTGCCGAGAAGAAAAATGAAGTGTCTCATAAAAAGAGGAGAGCAGGTAGTTTAGACAGCAAAAAGCCTACAACACCCGGTATTCCCAAGCGGTCTCCCATCCAAGTACTGACCAGGCCCTACGCTGCTTTACTACGGTGTTCGGACGAGAACCGGTATATTCAGCGTGGTATGGTCGTAGGCAACATACCTACAGAATTTAGCTCATTTATGCTTGCCCTCAACCTCACGGACGAACGGATTGACAGTACGCCCCGTCTCTGCCACCAGAGGGAGCTTGAAGGCATTGACCAATGAGAGCGAAGATGTAGTGACTGTGAAGGGCTGTAACCATGGATGGGATGCTGATGGTGTAACAGTGCCTATGATGCACACGACACACCTGCTGATGGAGGTGTGGGCCTGATTTTCTGGACTGCGCGCTCTGCGTTCCGAGGGGCCATGGATGCTGCCCGAATGTCACGATGCGGCCCGGCATCAATCTTGTCTTCTACAGAAGGAAAATGATGATGACTGTTTTGGGAGGCATTCCAAGCATATGAATTCTTGCTTTGTTTGCTATGAATTCACTGCCAGAGAAGGCCGAGATATGGCCAGGAGTGCCACCAGCTTCCCCTGAAGAACATTCCAGGTTGATAGCTGTCCCAGGCACGGGCCAGCGCCTTGCATTTTTTCCTGGTCACAGTTACTACCGTAACAGCAGTTATAACTATGCGTGACGTCATAATCGTGCTCTGACAGTCTCCGGTGGGCTGTCTTTAAGTGGATCCTGATTGAGGCGCCAAATTGTCTGCCATGATGCCAAAACGTCTGCGACGCTGTATCTACAGGACGAGGCGGAGGAGGCGATGTTGTCCCTTTGGACTTCATTCAAAGTAATTAGGACATGACTAGACTGGTGTCTTTATTTTATTGCCGACTAGGAAAAACCATGAAAAATTGAAGAGAAGAAAAATGAAGTGTCCTATAAAAAGAGGAGAGCAGGTAGTTTAGACAGCAAAAAGCCTACAACACCCGGTATTCCCAAGCGGTCTCCCATCCAAGTACTGACCAGGCCCTACGCTGCTTTACTACGGTGTTCGGACGAGAACCGGTATATTCAGCGTGGTATGGTCGTAGGCAACATACCTACAGAATTTAGCTCATTTATGCTTGTCCTCAACCTCACGGACGAACGGAGTGACAGTACGCCCCGTCTCTGCCACCAGAGGGAGCTTGAAGGCATTGACCAATGAGAGCGAAGATGTAGTGACTGTGAAGGGCTGTAACCATGGATGGGATGCTGATGGTGTAACAGTGCCTATGATGCACACGACACACGTGCTGATGGAGGTGTGGGCCTGATTTTCTGGACTGCGCGCTCTGCGTTCCGAGGGGCCATGGATGCTGCCCGAATGTCACGATGCGGCCCGGCATCAATCTTGTCTTCTAGAGAAGGAAAATGATGATGACTGTTTTGGGAGGCATTCCAAGCATATGAATTCTTGCTTTGTTTGCTATGAATTCACTGCCAGAGAAGGCCGAGATATGGCCAGGAGTGGCACCAGCTTCCCCTGAAGAACATTCCAGGTTGATAGCTGTCCCAGGCACGGGCCAGCGCCTTGCATTTTTTCCTGGTCACAGTTACTACCGTAACAGCAGTTATAACTATGCGTGACGTCATAATCGTGCTCTGACAGTCTCCGGTGGGCTGTCTTTAAGTGGATCCTGATTGAGGCGCCAAATTGTCTACCATGATGCCAAAACGTCTGCGACGCTGTATCTACAGGACGAGGCGGAGGAGGCGATGTTGTCCCTTTGGACTTCATTCAAAATAATTAGGACATGACTAGACTGGTGTCTTTATTTTATTGCCGACTAGGAAAAGCCATGAAAAATTGAAGAGAAGAAAAATGAAGTGTCTTATAAAAAGAGGAGGGCAGGTAGTTTAGACAGCAAAAAGCCTACAACACCCGGTATTCCCAAGCGGTCTCCCATCCAAGTACTGACCAGGCCCTACGCTGCTTTACTACGGTGTTCGGACGAGAACCGGTATATTCAGCGTGGTATGGTCGTAGGCAACATACCTACAGAATTTAGCTCATTTATGCTTGTCCTCAACCTCACGGACGAACGGATTGACAGTACGCCCCGTCTCTGCCACCAGAGGGAGCTTGAAGGCATTGACCAATGAGAGCGAAGATGTAGTGACTGTGAAGGGCTGTAACCATGGATGGGATGCTGAGGGTGTAACAGTGCCTATGATGCACACGACACACCTGCTGAGGGAGGTGTGGGCCTGATTTTCTGGACTGCGCGCTCTGCGTTCCGAGGGGCCATGGATGCTGCCCGAATGTAACCATGCGGCCCGGCATCAATCTTGTCTTCTAGAGAGGGAAAATGATGATGACTGTTTTGGGAGGCATTCCAAGCATATGAATTCTTGCTTTGTTTGCTATGAATTCACTGCCAGAGAAGGCTGAGAGATGGCCAGGAGTGCTACCAGCTTCCCCTGCCGCACATTCCATGTTGATATCTGTCCCAGGCACGGGCCAGTGCTGTGCAATTTTTCCTGGTGACAGTTACTACCGTGACAGCAGTTATAACTATGCGTGACGTGATAATCGTGCTCTGACTTTCTTGACTGCGCGCTGTACGTTCCGTGGGGCCATGGATATTGAACGAATGGCACGACGCGGTCCCTCATCAGTCTTGTCTTTTAGAGAAGGAAAATGATGATGACTGTTTGGGAGGCATTCCAAGCATATGAATTCTTGCTTTGTTTACTATGAATTCACTGCCAGAGAAGGCCGAGATATGGCCAGGAGTGCCACCAGCTTCCTCTGCCGCACATTCCATGTTGATATCTCTCCCAGGCACGGGCCAGCGCCGTGCAATTTTTCGTGGTGACAGTTACTACCGTAACAGCAGTTATAACTATGCGTGACGTCATAATCGTGCTCTGACAGTCTCCGGTGGGCTGTCTTGAAGTGGATCCTGATTGAGGCACCAAATTGTCTGCCATGATGCCAAAAGTGTCTCTTAAAAAGAGGAGAGCAGGTAGTTTAGACTGCAAAAAGCCTACAACACCCGGTATTCCCAAACGGTCTCCCATCCAAGTACTGACCAGGCCCTACACTGCTTTACTACGGTGTTCGGATGAAAACCAGTATATTCAGCATGGTATGGTCGTAGGCAACATACCTACAGAATTTAGCTCATTTATGCTTGTCCTCAACCTCACGGACGAACGGATTGACAGTACGCCCCGTCTCTGCCACCAGAGGGAGCTTGAAGGCATTGACCAATGAGAGCGAAGATGTAGTGACTGTGAAGGGCTGTAACCATGGATGGGATGCTGATGGTGTAACAGTGCCTATGATGCACACGACACACCTGCTGATGGAGGTGTGGGCCTGATTTTCAGGACTGCGCGCTCTCCGCTCCGAGGGGCCATGGATGCTGCCCGAATGTCACGATGCGGCCCGGCATCAATCTTGTCTTCTAGAGAAGGAAAATGATGATGACTGTTTTATGAGGCATTCCAAGCATATGAATTCTTGCTTTGTTTGCTATGAAGGTGTTTGCCTTTCTTGACTGCGCGCTGTACGTTTCGAGGGGCCATGGATACTGAACGAATGGCACGACGCAGTCCCTCATCAGTCTTGTCTTTTAGAGAAGGAAAATGATGATGACTGTTTGGGAGGCATTCCAAGCATATGAATTCTTGCTTTGTTTACTATGAATTCACTACCAGAGAAGGTCGAGATATGGCCAGGAGTGCCACCAGCTTCCTCTGCCGCACATTCCATGTTGATATATCTCCCAGGCACGGGCCAGCGCCGTGCAATTTTTCCTGGTCACAGTTACTACCGTAACAGCAGTTATAACTATGCGTGACGTCATAATCGTGCTCTGACATTCTCCGGTGGGCTGTCTTGAAGTGGATCCTGATTCAGGCACCAAATTGTCTGCCATGATGCCAAAACGTCTGCGATGCTGTATCTACAGGACGAGGCGGAGGAGGCGATGTTGTCCCTTTGGACTTCATTCAAAATAATTAGGACAGGACTAGACTGGTGTCTTTATTTTATTGCCGACTAGGAAAAACCATGAAAAATTACCGAGAAGAAAAATGAAGTGTCTCATAAAAAGAGGAGAGCAGGTAGTTTAGACAGCAAAAAGCCTACAACACCCGCTATTCCCAAGCGGTCTCCCATCCAAGTACTGACCAGGCCCTACGCTGCTTTACTACGGGTGTTCGGACGAGAACCGGTATATTCAGCGTGGTATGGTCGTAGGGAACATATCTACAGAATTTAGCTCATTTATGCTTGTCCTCAACCTCACGGACGAACGGATTGACAGTACGCCCCGTCTCTGCCACCAGAGGGAGCTTGAAGGCATTGACCAATGAGAGCGAAGATGTAGTGACTGTCAAGGGCTGTAACCATGGATGGGATGCTGATGGTGTAACAGTGCCTATGATGCACACGACACACCTGCTGATGGAGGTGTGGGCCTGATTTTCTGGACTGCGCGCTCTCCGTTCCGAGGGGCCATGGATGCTGCCCGAATGTCACGATGCGGCCCGGCATCAATCTTGTCTTCTAGAGAAGGAAAATGATGATGACTGTTTTGGGAGGCATTCCAAGCATATGAATTCTTGCTTTGTTTGCTATGAATTCACTGCCAGAGAAGGCTGAGAGATGGCCAGGAGTGCCACCAGCTTCCCCTGCCGCACATTCCATGTTGATAGCTGTCCCAGGCACGGGCCAGCGCCGTGCAATTTTTCCTGGTGACAGTTACTACCGTAACAGCAGTTATAACTATGCGTGACGTCATAGTCGTGCTCTGACAGTCTCCGGTGGGCTGTCTTGAGGTGGATCCTGATTCAGGCACCAAATTGTCTGCCATGATGCCAAAACGTCTGCGACGCTGTATCTACAGGACGAGGCGGAGGAGGCGATGTTGTCCCTTTGGACTTCATTCAAAATAATTAGGACAGGACTAGACTGGTGTCTTTATCTTATTGCCGACTAGGAAAAACCATGAAAAACTGCCGAGAAGAAAAATGAAGTGTCTCATAAAAAGAGGAGAGCAGGTAGTTTAGACAGCAAAAAGCCTACAACACCCGGTATTCCCAAGCGGTCTCCCATCCAAGTACTGACCAGGCCCTACGCTGCTTTACTACGGTGCTCCGACGAGAACCGGTATATTCAGCGTGGTATGGTCCTAGGCAACATACCCACAGAATTTAGCTCATTTATGCTTGTCCTCAACCTCACGGACGAACGGATTGACAGTACGCCCCGTCTCTGCCACCAGAGGGAGCTTGAAGGCATTGACCAATGAGAGCGAAGATGTAGTGACTGTCAAGGGCTGTAACCATGGATGGGATGCTGATGGTGTAACAGTGCCTATGATGCACACGACACACCTGCTGATGGAGGTGTGGGCCTGATTTTCTGGACTGAGCGCTCTCCGTTCCGAGGGGCCATGGATGCTGCCCGAATGTCACGATGCGGCCCGGCATCAATCTTGTCTTCTAGAGAAGGAAAATGATGATGACTGTTTTATGAGGCATTCCAAGCATATGAATTCTTGCTTTGTTTGCTATGAATTCACTGCCAGAGAAGGCTGAGAGTTGGCCAGGAGTGCCACCAGCTTTCTCTGCCGCACATTCCATGTTGATATCTCTCCCAGGCACGGGCCAGCGCCGTGCAATTTTTCCTGGTGACAGTTACTACCGTAACAGCAGTTATAACTATGCGTGACGCTATAATCGTGCTCTGACAGTCTCCGGTGGGCTGTCTTGAAGTGGATCCTGATTCAGGCACCAAATTGTCTGCCATGATGCCAAAACGTCTGCGATGCTGTATCTACAGGACGAGGCGGAGGAGGCGATGTTGTCCCTTTGGACTTCATTCAAAATAATTAGGACAGGACTAGACTGGTGTCTTTATTTTATTGCCGACTAGGAAAAACCATGAAAAACTGCCGAGAAGAAAAATGAAGTGTCTCATAAAAAGAGGAGAGCAGGTAGTTTAGACAGCAAAAAGCCTACAACACCCGGTATTCCCAAGCGGTCTCCCATCCAAGTACTGACCAGGCCCTACGCTGCTTTACTACGGTGTTCGGACGAGAACCGGTATATTCAGCGTGGTATGGTCGTAGGCAACATACGTACAGAATTTAGCTCATTTATACTTGTCCTCAACCTCACGGACGAACGGATTGACAGTACGCCCCGTCTCTGCCACCAGAGGGAGCTTGAAGGCATTGACCAATGAGAGCGAAGATGTAGTGACTGTGAAGGGCTGTAACCATGGATGGGATGCTGATGGTGTAACAGTGCCTATGATGCACACGACACACCTGCTGATGGAGGTGTGGGCCTGATTTTCAGGACTGCGCGCTCTCCGTTCCGAGGGGCCATGGATGCTGCCCGAATGTCACGATGCGGCCCGGCATCAATCTTGTCTTCTAGAGAAGGAAAATGATGATGACTGTTTTATGAGGCATTCCAAGCATATGAATTCTTGCTTTGTTTGCTATGAATTCACTGCCAGAGAAGGCTGAGAGATGGCCAGGAGTGCCACCAGCTTCCTCTGCCGCACATTCCATGTTGATATCTCTCCCAGGCACGGGCCAGCGCCGTGCAATTTTTCCTGGTGACAGTTACTACTGTAACAGCAGTTATAACTATGCGTGACGTCATAATCGTGCTCTGACAGTCTCCGGTGGGCTGTCTTTAAGTGGATCCTGATTGAGGCGCCAAATTGTCTGCCATGATGCCAAAACGTCTGCGGTGCTGTATCTACAGGACGACGCGGAGGAGGCGATGTTGTCCCTTTGGACTTCATTCAAAATAATTAGGACATGACTAGACTGGTGTCTTTATTTTATTGCCGACTACGAAAAACCATGAAAAATTGAAGAGAAGAAAAATGAAGTGTCTTATAAAAAGAGGAGAGCAGGTAGTTTAGACAGCAAAAAGCCTAAAACACCCGGTATTCCCAAGCGGTCTCCCATCCAAGTACTGACCAGGCCCTACACTGCTTTACTACGGTGTTCGGACGAGAACCGGTATATTCAGCGTGGTATGGTCGTAGGCAACATACCTACAGAATTTAGCTCATTTATGCTTGTCCTCAACCTCACGGACGAACGGATTGACAGTACGCCCCGTCTCTGCCACCAGAGGGAGCTTGAAGGCATTGACCAATGAGAGCGAAGATGTAGTGACTGTGAAGGGCTGTAACCATGGATGGGATGCTGAGGGTGTAACAGTGCCTGTGATGCACACGACACACCTGCTGATGGAGGTGTGGGCCTGATTTTCTGGACTGCGCGCTGTACGTTCCGAGGGGCCATAGATATTGAAAGAATGGCACGACGCGGTCCCTCATCAGTCTTGTCTTTTAGAGAAGGAAAATGATGATGACTGTTTGGGAGGCATTCCAGGCATATGAATTCTTGCTTTGTTTACTATGAATTCACTGCCAGAGAAGGCCGAGATATGGCCAGGAGTCCCACCAGCTTCCCCTGCCGAACATTCCAGGTTGATAGCTGTCCCAGGCACGGGCCAGCGCCTTGCAATTTTTCCTGGTGACAGTTACTACCGTGACAGCAGTTATAACTATGCGTGACGTGATAATCGTGCTCTGACTTTCTTGACTGCGCGCTGTACGTTCCGAGGGGCCATGGATATTGAACGAATGGCACGACGCGGTCCCTCATCAGTCTTGTCTTTTAGAGAAGGAAAATGATGATGACTGTTTGGGAGGCATTCCAAGCATATGAATTCTTGCTTTGTTTACTATGAATTCACTGCCAGAGAAGGCCGAGATATGGCCAGGAGTGCCACCAGCTTCCTCTGCCGCACATTCCATGTTGATATCTCTCCCAGGCACGGGCCAGCGCCGTGCAATTTTTCCTGGTGACAGTTACTACCGTAACAGCAGTTATAACTATGCGTGACGTCATAATCGTGCTCTGACAGTCTCCGGTGGGCTGTATTGAAGTGGATCCTGATTGAGGCACCAAATTGTCTGCCATGATGCCAAAAGTGTCTCATAAAAAGAGGAGAGCAGGTAGTTTAGACAGCAAAAAGCCTACAACACCCGGTATTCCCAAGCGGTCTCCCATCCAAGTACTGACCAGGCCCTACGCTGCTTTACTACGGTGTTCGGACGAGAACCGGTATATTCAGCGTGGTATGGTCGTAGGCAACATACCCACAGAATTTAGCTCATTTATGCTTGTCCTCAACCTCACGGACGAACGGATTGACAGTACGCCCCGTCTCTGCCACCAGAGGGAGCTTGAAGGCATTGACCAATGAGAGCGAAGATGTAGTGACTGTCAAGGGCTGTAACCATGGATGGGATGCTGATGGTGTAACAGTGCCTATGATGCACACGACACACCTGCTGATGGAGGTGTGGGCCTGATTTTCTGGACTGCGCGCTCTCCGTTCCGAGGGGCCATGGATGCTGCCCGAATGTCACGATGCGGCCCGGCATCAATCTTGTCTTCTAGAGAAGGAAAATGATGATGACTGTTTTATGAGGCATTCCAAGCATATGAATTCTTGCTTTGTTTACTATGAATTCACTGCCAGATAAGGCTGAGAGATGGCCAGGAGTGCCACCAGCTTCCTCTGCCGCACATTCCATGTTGATAGCTGTCCCAGGCACGGGCCAGCGCCTTGCAATTTTTCCTGGTGACAGTTACTACCGTAACAGCAGTTATAACTATGCGTGACGCTATAATCGTGCTCTGACAGTCTCCGGTGGGCTGTCTTGAAGTGGATCCTGATTCAGGCACCAAATTGTCTGCCATGATGCCAAAACGTCTGCGATGCTGTATCTACAGGACGAGGCGGAGGAGGCGATGTTGTCCCTTTGGACTTCATTCAAAATAATTATTACAGGACTAGACTGGTGTCTTTATTTTATTGCCGACTAGGAAAAACCATGAAAAATTGCCGAGAAGAAAGATGAAGTGTCTTATAAAAAGAAGAGAACAGGTAGTTCAGACAGCAAAAAGCCTACAACACCCGGTATTCCCAAGCGGTCTCCCATCCAAGTACTGACCAGGCCCTACGCTGCTTTACTACGGTGTTCGGACGAGAACCGGTATATTGAGCGTGGTATGGTCGTAGGCAACATACCTACAGAATTTAACTCATTTATGCTTGTCCTCAACCTCACGGACGAACGGATTGACAGTACGCCCCGTCTCTGCCACCAGAGGGAGCTTGAAGGCATCGGCCAATGAAAGCGAAGCTGTAGTGACTATGAAGGGCTGTAACCATGGGTGGGATGCTGATGGTGTAACAGTGCCTACGATGGACACGACACACCTGCTGATGGAGGTGTGGGCCTGATTTTCTGGACTGCGCGTTCTGCGTTCCGAGGTGCCATGGATGCTGCCCGAATGTCACGACGCGGCCCCGCATCAATCTTGCCTTCTAGAGAAGGAAAATGATGATGACTGTTTTATGAGGCATTCCAAGCATATGAATTCTTGCTTTGTTTACTATGAATTCACTGCCAGAGAAGGCTGAGAGATGGCCAGGAGTGCCACCAGCTTCCCCTGCCGAACATTCCATGTTGATAGCTGTCCCAGGCACGGGCCAGCGCCGTGCAATTTTTCCTGGTGACAGTTACTACCGTAACAGCAGTTATAGCTATGCGTGACGTCATAATTGTGCTCTGACAGTCTCCGGTGGGCTGTCTTGAGGTGGATCCTGATTCAGGCACCAAATTGTCTGCCATGATGCCAAAACGTCTGCGATGATGTGTCTACAGGACGAGGCGCAGGAGGCGATTGGGCCCCTTTGGACTTCATTCAAAATAATTAGGACAGGACTAGACTAGTGTCTTTATTTTATTGCCGACTAGGAAAAACCATGAAAAATTGCCGAGAAAAAAAATGAAGTGTCTCATAAAAAGAGGAGAGCAGGTAGTTTAGACAGCAAAAAGCCTACAACACCCGGTATTCCCAAGCGGTCTCCCATCCAAGTACTGACCAGGCCGTAGACTGCTTTACTACGGTGTTCGGACGAGAACCGGTATATTCAGCGTGGTATGGTCGTAGGCAACATACCTACAGAATTTAGCTCATTTATGCTTGTCCTCAACCTCACGGACGAATGGATTGACAGTACGCCCCGTCTCTGCCACCAGAGGGAGCTTGAAGGCATTGAGCAATGAGAGCGAAGATGTAGTGACTGTCAAGGGCTGTAACCATGGATGGGACGCTGATGGTGTAACAGTGCCTATGATGCACACGACACACCTGCTGATGGAGGTGTGGGCCTGATTTTCAGGACTGCGCGCTCTCCGTTCCGAGGGGCCATGGATGCTGCCCGAATGTAACCATGCGGCCCGGCATCAATCTTGTCTTCTAGAGAAGGAAAATGATGATGACTGTTTGGGAGGCATTCCAAGCATATGAATTCTTGCTTTGTTTGCTATGAATTCACTGCCAGAGAAGGCTGAGAGATGGCCAGGAGTGCCACCAGCTTCCCCTGCCGCACATTCCATGTTGATAGCTGTCCCAGGCACGGGCCAGCGCCGTGCAATTTTTCCTGGTGACAGTTACTACCGTAACAGCAGTTATAACTATGCGTGACGTCATAATCGTGCTCTGACAGTCTCCGGTGGGCTGTCTTGAGGTGGATCCTGATTCAGGCACCAAATTGTCTGCCATGATGCCAAAACGTCTGCGACGCTGTATCTACAGGACGAGGCGGAGGAGGCGATTGGGCCCCTTTGGACTTCATTCAAAATAATTAGGACAGGGCTAGACTGGTGTCTTTATTTTATTGCCGACTAGGAAAAACCATGAAAAACTGCCGAGAAGAAAACTGAAGTGTCTCATAAAAAGAGGAGAGCAGGTAGTTTAGACAGCAAAAAGCCTACAACACCCGGTATTCCCAAGCGGTCCCCCATCCAAGTACTGACCAGGCCCTACGCTGCTTTACTACGGTGTTCGGACGAGAACCGGTATATTCAGCGTGGTATGGTCGTAGGCAACATACCTACAGAATTTAGCTCATTTATGCTTGTCCTCAACCTCACGGACGAACGGATTGACAGTACGCCCCGTCTCTGCCACCAGAGGGAGCTTGAAGGCATTGACCAATGAGAGCGAAGATGTAGTGACTGTGAAGGGCTGTAACCATGGATGGGATGCTGATGGTGTAACAGTGCCTATGATGCACACGACACACCTGCTGATGGAGGTGTGGGCCTGATTTTCTGGACTGCGCGCTCTGCGTTCCGAGGGGCCATGGATGCTGCCCGAATGTCACGATGCGGCCCGGCATCAATCTTGTCTTCTACAGAAGGAAAATGATGATGACTGTTTTGGGAGGCATTCCAAGCATATGAATTCTTGCTTTGTTTGCTATGAATTCACTGCCAGAGAAGGCCGAGATATGGCCAGGAGTGCCACCAGCTTCCCCTGAAGAACATTCCAGGTTGATAGCTGTCCCAGGCACGGGCCAGCGCCTTGCATTTTTTCCTGGTCACAGTTACTACCGTAACAGCAGTTATAACTATGCGTGACGTCATAATCGTGCTCTGACAGTCTCCGGTGGGCTGTCTTTAAGTGGATCCTGATTGAGGCGCCAAATTGTCTGCCATGATGCCAAAACGTCTGCGACGCTGTATCTACAGGACGAGGCGGAGGAGACGATGTTGTCCCTTTGGACTTCATTCAAAGTAATTAGGACATGACTAGACTGGTGTCTTTATTTTATTGCCGACTAGGAAAAACCATGAAAAATTGAAGAGAAGAAAAATGAAGTGTCTTATAAAAAGAGGAGAGCAGGTAGTTTAGACAGCAAAAAGCCTACAACACCCGGTATTCCCAAGCGGTCTCCCATCCAAGTACTGACCAGGCCCTACGCTGCTTTACTACGGTGTTCGGACGAGAACCAGTATATTCAGCGTGGTATGGTCGTAGGCAACATACCTACAGAATTTAGCTCATTTATGCTTGTCCTCAACCTCACGGACGAACGGATTGACAGTACGCCCCGTCTCTGCCACCAGAGGGAGCTTGAAGGCATTGACCAATGAGAGCGAAGATGTAGTGACTGTGAAGGGCTGTAACCATGGATGGGATGCTGAGGGTGTAACAGTGCCTGTGATGCACACGACACACCTGCTGATGGAGGTGTGGGCCTGATTTTCTGGACTGCGCGCTGTACGTTCCGAGGGGCCATAGATATTGAAAGAATGGCACGACGCGGTCCCTCATCAGTCTTGTCTTTTAGAGAAGGAAAATGATGATGACTGTTTGGGAGGCATTCCAGGCATATGAATTCTTGCTTTGTTTACTATGAATTCACTGCCAGAGAAGGCCGAGATATGGCCAGGAGTCCCACCAGCTTCCCCTGCCGAACATTCCAGGTTGATAGCTGTCCCAGGCACGGGCCAGCGCCTTGCAATTTTTCCTGGTGACAGTTACTACCGTGACAGCAGTTATAACTATGCGTGACGTGATAATCGTGCTCTGACTTTCTTGACTGCGCGCTGTACGTTCCGAGGGGCCATGGATATTGAACGAATGGCACGACGCGGTCCCTCATCAGTCTTGTCTTTTAGAGAAGGAAAATGATGATGACTGTTTGGGAGGCATTCCAAGCATATGAATTCTTGCTTTGTTTACTATGAATTCACTGCCAGAGAAGGCCGAGATATGGCCAGGAGTGCCACCAGCTTCCTCTGCCGCACATTCCATGTTGATATCTCTCCCAGGCACGGGCCAGCGCCGTGCAATTTTTCCTGGTGACAGTTACTACCGTAACAGCAGTTATAACTATGCGTGACGTCATAATCGTGCTCTGACAGTCTCCGGTGGGCTGTATTGAAGTGGATCCTGATTGAGGCACCAAATTGTCTGCCATGATGCCAAAAGTGTCTCATAAAAAGAGGAGAGCAGGTAGTTTAGACAGCAAAAAGCCTACAACACCCGGTATTCCCAAGCGGTCTCCCATCCAAGTACTGACCAGGCCCTACGCTGCTTTACTACGGTGTTCGGACGAGAACCGGTATATTCAGCGTGGTATGGTCGTAGGCAACATACCCACAGAATTTAGCTCATTTATGCTTGTCCTCAACCTCACGGACGAACGGATTGACAGTACGCCCCGTCTCTGCCACCAGAGGGAGCTTGAAGGCATTGACCAATGAGAGCGAAGATGTAGTGACTGTCAAGGGCTGTAACCATGGATGGGATGCTGATGGTGTAACAGTGCCTATGATGCACACGACACACCTGCTGATGGAGGTGTGGGCCTGATTTTCTGGACTGCGCGCTCTCCGTTCCGAGGGGCCATGGATGCTGCCCGAATGTCACGATGCGGCCCGGCATCAATCTTGTCTTCTAGAGAAGGAAAATGATGATGACTGTTTTATGAGGCATTCCAAGCATATGAATTCTTGCTTTGTTTACTATGAATTCACTGCCAGATAAGGCTGAGAGATGGCCAGGAGTGCCACCAGCTTCCTCTGCCGCACATTCCATGTTGATAGCTGTCCCAGGCACGGGCCAGCGCCTTGCAATTTTTCCTGGTGACAGTTACTACCGTAACAGCAGTTATAACTATGCGTGACGCTATAATCGTGCTCTGACAGTCTCCGGTGGGCTGTCTTGAAGTGGATCCTGATTCAGGCACCAAATTGTCTGCCATGATGCCAAAACGTCTGCGATGCTGTATCTACAGGACGAGGCGGAGGAGGCGATGTTGTCCCTTTGGACTTCATTCAAAATAATTATTACAGGACTAGACTGGTGTCTTTATTTTATTGCCGACTAGGAAAAACCATGAAAAATTGCCGAGAAGAAAGATGAAGTGTCTTATAAAAAGAAGAGAACAGGTAGTTCAGACAGCAAAAAGCCTACAACACCCGGTATTCCCAAGCGGTCTCCCATCCAAGTACTGACCAGGCCCTACGCTGCTTTACTACGGTGTTCGGACGAGAACCGGTATATTGAGCGTGGTATGGTCGTAGGCAACATACCTACAGAATTTAACTCATTTATGCTTGTCCTCAACCTCACGGACGAACGGATTGACAGTACGCCCCGTCTCTGCCACCAGAGGGAGCTTGAAGGCATCGGCCAATGAAAGCGAAGCTGTAGTGACTATGAAGGGCTGTAACCATGGGTGGGATGCTGATGGTGTAACAGTGCCTACGATGGACACGACACACCTGCTGATGGAGGTGTGGGCCTGATTTTCTGGACTGCGCGTTCTGCGTTCCGAGGTGCCATGGATGCTGCCCGAATGTCACGACGCGGCCCCGCATCAATCTTGCCTTCTAGAGAAGGAAAATGATGATGACTGTTTTATGAGGCATTCCAAGCATATGAATTCTTGCTTTGTTTACTATGAATTCACTGCCAGAGAAGGCTGAGAGATGGCCAGGAGTGCCACCAGCTTCCCCTGCCGAACATTCCATGTTGATAGCTGTCCCAGGCACGGGCCAGCGCCGTGCAATTTTTCCTGGTGACAGTTACTACCGTAACAGCAGTTATAGCTATGCGTGACGTCATAATTGTGCTCTGACAGTCTCCGGTGGGCTGTCTTGAGGTGGATCCTGATTCAGGCACCAAATTGTCTGCCATGATGCCAAAACGTCTGCGATGATGTGTCTACAGGACGAGGCGCAGGAGGCGATTGGGCCCCTTTGGACTTCATTCAAAATAATTAGGACAGGACTAGACTAGTGTCTTTATTTTATTGCCGACTAGGAAAAACCATGAAAAATTGCCGAGAAAAAAAATGAAGTGTCTCATAAAAAGAGGAGAGCAGGTAGTTTAGACAGCAAAAAGCCTACAACACCCGGTATTCCCAAGCGGTCTCCCATCCAAGTACTGACCAGGCCGTAGACTGCTTTACTACGGTGTTCGGACGAGAACCGGTATATTCAGCGTGGTATGGTCGTAGGCAACATACCTACAGAATTTAGCTCATTTATGCTTGTCCTCAACCTCACGGACGAATGGATTGACAGTACGCCCCGTCTCTGCCACCAGAGGGAGCTTGAAGGCATTGAGCAATGAGAGCGAAGATGTAGTGACTGTCAAGGGCTGTAACCATGGATGGGACGCTGATGGTGTAACAGTGCCTATGATGCACACGACACACCTGCTGATGGAGGTGTGGGCCTGATTTTCAGGACTGCGCGCTCTCCGTTCCGAGGGGCCATGGATGCTGCCCGAATGTAACCATGCGGCCCGGCATCAATCTTGTCTTCTAGAGAAGGAAAATGATGATGACTGTTTGGGAGGCATTCCAAGCATATGAATTCTTGCTTTGTTTGCTATGAATTCACTGCCAGAGAAGGCTGAGAGATGGCCAGGAGTGCCACCAGCTTCCCCTGCCGCACATTCCATGTTGATAGCTGTCCCAGGCACGGGCCAGCGCCGTGCAATTTTTCCTGGTGACAGTTACTACCGTAACAGCAGTTATAACTATGCGTGACGTCATAATCGTGCTCTGACAGTCTCCGGTGGGCTGTCTTGAGGTGGATCCTGATTCAGGCACCAAATTGTCTGCCATGATGCCAAAACGTCTGCGACGCTGTATCTACAGGACGAGGCGGAGGAGGCGATTGGGCCCCTTTGGACTTCATTCAAAATAATTAGGACAGGGCTAGACTGGTGTCTTTATTTTATTGCCGACTAGGAAAAACCATGAAAAACTGCCGAGAAGAAAACTGAAGTGTCTCATAAAAAGAGGAGAGCAGGTAGTTTAGACAGCAAAAAGCCTACAACACCCGGTATTCCCAAGCGGTCCCCCATCCAAGTACTGACCAGGCCCTACGCTGCTTTACTACGGTGTTCGGACGAGAACCGGTATATTCAGCGTGGTATGGTCGTAGGCAACATACCTACAGAATTTAGCTCATTTATGCTTGTCCTCAACCTCACGGACGAACGGATTGACAGTACGCCCCGTCTCTGCCACCAGAGGGAGCTTGAAGGCATTGACCAATGAGAGCGAAGATGTAGTGACTGTGAAGGGCTGTAACCATGGATGGGATGCTGATGGTGTAACAGTGCCTATGATGCACACGACACACCTGTTGATGGAGGTGTGGGCCTGATTTTCTGGACTGCGCGCTCTGCGTTCCGAGGGGCCATGGATGCTGCCCGAATGTCACGATGCGGCCCGGCATCAATCTTGTCTTCTACAGAAGGAAAATGATGATGACTGTTTTGGGAGGCATTCCAAGCATATGAATTCTTGCTTTGTTTGCTATGAATTCACTGCCAGAGAAGGCCGAGATATGGCCAGGAGTGCCACCAGCTTCCCCTGAAGAACATTCCAGGTTGATAGCTGTCCCAGGCACGGGCCAGCGCCTTGCATTTTTTCCTGGTCACAGTTACTACCGTAACAGCAGTTATAACTATGCGTGACGTCATAATCGTGCTCTGACAGTCTCCGGTGGGCTGTCTTTAAGTGGATCCTGATTGAGGCGCCAAATTGTCTGCCATGATGCCAAAACGTCTGCGACGCTGTATCTACAGGACGAGGCGGAGGAGACGATGTTGTCCCTTTGGACTTCATTCAAAGTAATTAGGACATGACTAGACTGGTGTCTTTATTTTATTGCCGACTAGGAAAAACCATGAAAAATTGAAGAGAAGAAAAATGAAGTGTCTTATAAAAAGAGGAGAGCAGGTAGTTTAGACAGCAAAAAGCCTACAACACCCGGTATTCCCAAGCGGTCTCCCATCCAAGTACTGACCAGGCCCTACGCTGCTTTACTACGGTGTTCGGACGAGAACCAGTATATTCAGCGTGGTATGGTCGTAGGCAACATACCTACAGAATTTAGCTCATTTATGCTTGTCCTCAACCTCACGGACGAACGGATTGACAGTACGCCCCGTCTCTGCCACCAGAGGGAGCTTGAAGGCATTGACCAATGAGAGCGAAGATGTAGTGACTGTGAAGGGCTGTAACCATGGATGGGATGCTGATGGTGTAACAGTGCCTATGATGCACACGACACACCTGCTGATGGAGGTGTGGGCCTGATTTTCTGGACTGCGCGCTCTGCGTTCCGAGGGGCCATGGATGCTGCCCGAATGTCACGATGCGGCCCGGCATCAATCTTGTCAACTACAGAAGGAAAATGATGATGACTGTTTTGGGAGGCATTCCAAGCATATGAATTCTTGCTTTGTTTGCTATGAATTCACTGCCAGAGAAGGCCGAGATATGGCCAGGAGTGCCACCAGCTTCCCCTGAAGAACATTCCCGGTTGATAGCTGTCCCAGGCACGGGCCAGCGCCTTGCTTTTTTTCCTGGTCACAGTTACTACCGTAACAGCAGTTATAACTATGCGTGACGTCATAATCGTGCTCTGACAGTCTCCGGTGGGCTGTCTTTAAGTGGATCCTGATTGAGGCGCCAAATTGTCTGCCATGATGCCAAAACGTCTGCGACGCTGTATCTACAGGACGAGGCGGAGGAGGCGATGTTGTCCCTTTGGACTTCATTCAAAATAATTAGGACATGACTAGACTGGTGTCTTTATTTTATTGCCGACTAGGAAGAACCATGAAAAATTGAAGAGAAGAAAAATGAAGTGTCTTATAAAAAGAGGAGAGCAGGTAGTTTAGACAGCAAAAAGCCTACAACACCCGGTATTCCCAAGCGGTCTCCCATCCAAGTACTGACCAGGCCCTACGCTGCTTTACTACGGTGTTCGGACGAGAACCGGTATATTCAGCGTGGTATGGTCGTAGGCAACATACCTACAGAATTTAGCTCATTTATGCTTGTCCTCAACCTCACGGACGAACGGATTGACAGTACGCCCCGTCTCTGCCACCAGAGGGAGCTTGAAGGCATTGACCAATGAGAGCGAAGATGTAGTGACTGTGAAGGGCTGTAACCATGGATGGGATGCTGAGGGTGTAACAGTGCCTATGATGCACACGACACACCTGCTGATGGAGGTGTGGGCCTGATTTTCTGGACTGCGCGCTCTGCGTTCCGAGGGGCCATGGATGCTGCCCGAATGTCACCATGCGGCCCGGCATCAATCTTGTCTTCTAGAGAAGGAAAATGATGATGACTGTTTTGGGAGGCATTCCAAGCATATGAATTCTTGCTTTGTTTGCTATGAATTCACTGCCAGAGAAGGCTGAGAGATGGCCAGGAGTGCTAGCAGCTTCCCCTGCCGCACATTCCATGTTGATATCTGTCCCAGGCACGGGCCAGCGCCGTGCAATTTTTCCTGGTGACAGTTACTACCGTGACAGCAGTTATAACTATGCGTGACGTCATAATTGTGCTCTGACAGTCTCCGGTGGGCTGTCTTGAGGTGGATCCTGATTCAGGCACCAAATTGTCTGCCATGATGCCAAAACGTCTGCGATGATGTGTCTACAGGACGAGGCGCAGGAGGCGATTGGGCCCCTTTGGACTTCATTCAAAATAATTAGGACAGGACTAGACTAGTGTCTTTATTTTATTGCCGACTAGGAAAAACCATGAAAAATTGTCGAGAAAAAAAATGAAGTTTCTCATAAAAAGAGGAGAGCAGGTAGTTTAGACAGCAAAAAGCCTACAACACCCGGTATTCCCAAACGGTCTCCCATCCAAGTACTGACCAGGCCCTACACTGCTTTACTACGGTGTTCGGACGAGAACCGGTATATTCAGCGTGGTATGGTCGTAGGCAACATACCTACAGAATTTAGCTCATTTATGCTTGTCCTCAACCTCACGGACGAATGGATTGACAGTACGCCCCGTCTCTGCCACCAGAGGGAGCTTGAAGGCATTGAGCAATGAGAGCGAAGATGTAGTGACTGTCAAGGGCGGTAACGATGGATGGGATGCTGATGGTGTAACAGTGCCTATGATGCACACGACACACCTGCTGATGGAGGTGTGGGCCTGATTTTCAGGACTGCGCGCTCTCCGTTCCGAGGGGCCATGGATGCTGCCCGAATGTAACCATGCGGCCCGGCATCAATCTTGTCTTCTAGAGAAGGAAAATGATGATGACTGTTTGGGAGGCATTCCAAGCATATGAATTCTTGCTTTGTTTGCTATGAATTCACTGCCAGAGAAGGCTGAGAGATGGCCAGGAGTGCCACCAGCTTCCCCTGCCGCACATTCCATGTTGATAGCTGTCCCAGGCACGGGCCAGCGCCGTGCAATTTTTCCTGGTGACAGTTACTACCGTAACAGCAGTTATAACTATGCGTGACGTCATAATTGTGCTCTGACAGTCTCCGGTGGGCTGTCTTGAGGTGGATCCTGATTCAGGCACCAAATTGTCTGCCATGATGCCAAAACGTCTGCGACGCTGTATCTACAGGACGAGGCGGAGGAGGCGATTGGGCCCCTTTGGACTTCATTCAAAATAATTAGGACAGGACTAGACTGGTGTCTTTATTTTATTGCCGACTAGGAAAAACCATGAAAAACTGCCGAGAAGAAAAATGAAGTGTCTCATAAAAAGAGGAGAGCAGGTAGTTTAGACAGCAAAAAGCCTACAACACCCGGTATTCCCAAGCGGTCTCCCATC
The DNA here is from genome assembly GCF_964275005.1 of Diadema setosum. Classification (NCBI taxonomy): domain Eukaryota; kingdom Metazoa; phylum Echinodermata; class Echinoidea; order Diadematoida; family Diadematidae; genus Diadema; species Diadema setosum. Next base: position 8,723,919 of record NC_092688.1, read on the forward strand.
CAAGTACTGACCAGGCCCTACGCTGCTTTACTACGGTGTTCGGACGAGAACCGGTATATTCAGCGTGGTATGGTCGTAGGCAACATACCTACAGAATTTAGCTCATTTATCCTTGTCCTCAACCTCACGGACGAACGGATTGACAGTACGCCCCGTCTCTGCCACCAGAGGGAGCTTGAAGGCATTGACCAATGAGAGCGAAGATGTAGTGACTGTGAAGGGCTGTAACCATGGATGGGATGCTGATGGTGTAACAGTGCCTATGATGCACACGACACACCTGCTGATGGAGGTGTGGGCCTGATTTTCTGGACTGCGCGCTCTGCGTTCCGAGGGGCCATGGATGCTGCCCGAATGTCACGATGCGGCCCGGCATCAATCTTGTCTTCTACAGAAGGAAAATGATGATGACTGTTTTGGGAGGCATTCCAAGCATATGAATTCTTGCTTTGTTTGCTATGAATTCACTGCCAGAGAAGGCCGAGATATGGCCAGGAGTGCCACCAGCTTCCCCTGAAGAACATTCCAGGTTGATAGCTGTCCCAGGCAAGGGCCAGCGCCTTGCATTTTTTCCTGGTCACAGTTACTACCGTAACAGCAGTTATAACTATGCGTGACGTCATAATCGTGCTCTGACAGTCTCCGGTGGGCTGTCTTTAAGTGGATCCTGATTGAGGCGCCAAATTGTCTGCCATGATGCCAAAACGTCTGCGACGCTGTATCTACAGGACGAGGCGGAGGAGGCGATGTTGTCCCTTTGGACTTCATTCAAAATAATTAGGACATGACTAGACTGGTGTCTTTATTTTATTGCCGACTAGGAAGAACCATGAAAAATTGAAGAGAAGAAAAATGAAGTGTCTTATAAAAAGAGGAGAGCAGGTAGTTTAGACAGCAAAAAGCCTACAACACCCGGTATTCCCAAGCGGTCTCCCATCCAAGTACTGACCAGGCCCTACGCTGCTTTACTACGGTGTTCGGACGAGAACCGGTATATTCAGCGTGGTATGGTCGTAGGCAACATACCTACAGAATTTAGCTCATTTATGCTTGTCCTCAACCTCACGGACGAACGGATTGACAGTACGCCCCGTCTCTGCCACCAGAGGGAGCTTGAAGGCATTGACCAATGAGAGCGAAGATGTAGTGACTGTGAAGGGCTGTAACCATGGATGGGATGCTGAGGGTGTAACAGTGCCTATGATGCACACGACACACCTGCTGATGGAGGTGTGGGCCTGATTTTCTGGACTGCGCGCTCTGCGTTCCGAGGGGCCATGGATGCTGCCCGAATGTCACCATGCGGCCCGGCATCAATCTTGTCTTCTAGAGAAGGAAAATGATGATGACTGTTTTGGGAGGCATTCCAAGCATATGAATTCTTGCTTTGTTTGCTATGAATTCACTGCCAGAGAAGGCTGAGAGATGGCCAGGAGTGCTAGCAGCTTCCCCTGCCGCACATTCCATGTTGATATCTGTCCCAGGCACGGGCCAGCGCCGTGCAATTTTTCCTGGTGACAGTTACTACCGTGACAGCAGTTATAACTATGCGTGACGTCATAATTGTGCTCTGACAGTCTCCGGTGGGCTGTCTTGAGGTGGATCCTGATTCAGGCACCAAATTGTCTGCCATGATGCCAAAACGTCTGCGATGATGTGTCTACAGGACGAGGCGCAGGAGGCGATTGGGCCCCTTTGGACTTCATTCAAAATAATTAGGACAGGACTAGACTAGTGTCTTTATTTTATTGCCGACTAGGAAAAACCATGAAAAATTGTCGAGAAAAAAAATGAAGTTTCTCATAAAAAGAGGAGAGCAGGTAGTTTAGACAGCAAAAAGCCTACAACACCCGGTATTCCCAAACGGTCTCCCATCCAAGTACTGACCAGGCCCTACACTGCTTTACTACGGTGTTCGGACGAGAACCGGTATATTCAGCGTGGTATGGTCGTAGGCAACATACCTACAGAATTTAGCTCATTTATGCTTGTCCTCAACCTCACGGACGAATGGATTGACAGTACGCCCCGTCTCTGCCACCAGAGGGAGCTTGAAGGCATTGAGCAATGAGAGCGAAGATGTAGTGACTGTCAAGGGCTGTAACGATGGATGGGATGCTGATGGTGTAACAGTGCCTATGATGCACACGACACACCTGCTGATGGAGGTGTGGGCCTGATTTTCAGGACTGCGCGCTCTCCGTTCCGAGGGGCCATGGATGCTGCCCGAATGTAACCATGCGGCCCGGCATCAATCTTGTCTTCTAGAGAAGGAAAATGATGATGACTGTTTGGGAGGCATTCCAAGCATATGAATTCTTGCTTTGTTTGCTATGAATTCACTGCCAGAGAAGGCTGAGAGATGGCCAGGAGTGCCACCAGCTTCCCCTGCCGCACATTCCATGTTGATAGCTGTCCCAGGCACGGGCCAGCGCCGTGCAATTTTTCCTGGTGACAGTTACTACCGTAACAGCAGTTATAACTATGCGTGACGTCATAATTGTGCTCTGACAGTCTCCGGTGGGCTGTCTTGAGGTGGATCCTGATTCAGGCACCAAATTGTCTGCCATGATGCCAAAACGTCTGCGACGCTGTATCTACAGGACGAGGCGGAGGAGGCGATTGGGCCCCTTTGGACTTCATTCAAAATAATTAGGACAGGACTAGACTGGTGTCTTTATTTTATTGCCGACTAGGAAAAACCATGAAAAACTGCCGAGAAGAAAAATGAAGTGTCTCATAAAAAGAGGAGAGCAGGTAGTTTAGACAGCAAAAAGCCTACAACACCCGGTATTCCCAAGCGGTCTCCCATCCAAGTACTGACCAGGCCCTACGCTGCTTTACTACGGTGTTCGGACGAGAACCGGTATATTCAGCGTGGTATGGTCGTAGGCAACATACCTACAGAATTTAGCTCATTTATCCTTGTCCTCAACCTCACGGACGAACGGATTGACAGTACGCCCCGTCTCTGCCACCAGAGGGAGCTTGAAGGCATTGACCAATGAGAGCGAAGATGTAGTGACTGTGAAGGGCTGTAACCATGGATGGGATGCTGATGGTGTAACAGTGCCTATGATGCACACGACACACCTGCTGATGGAGGTGTGGGCCTGATTTTCTGGACTGCGCGCTCTGCGTTCCGAGGGGCCATGGATGCTGCCCGAATGTCACGATGCGGCCCGGCATCAATCTTGTCTTCTACAGAAGGAAAATGATGATGACTGTTTTGGGAGGCATTCCAAGCATATGAATTCTTGCTTTGTTTGCTATGAATTCACTGCCAGAGAAGGCCGAGATATGGCCAGGAGTGCCACCAGCTTCCCCTGAAGAACATTCCAGGTTGATAGCTGTCCCAGGCAAGGGCCAGCGCCTTGCATTTTTTCCTGGTCACAGTTACTACCGTAACAGCAGTTATAACTATGCGTGACGTCATAATCGTGCTCTGACAGTCTCCGGTGGGCTGTCTTTAAGTGGATCCTGATTGAGGCGCCAAATTGTCTGCCATGATGCCAAAACGTCTGCGACGCTGTATCTACAGGACGAGGCGGAGGAGGCGATGTTGTCCCTTTGGACTTCATTCAAAGTAATTAGGACATGACTAGACTGGTGTCTTTATTTTATTGCCGACTAGGAAAAACCATGAAAAATTGAAGAGAAGAAAAATGAAGTGTCTTATAAAAAGAGGAGAGCAGGTAGTTTAGACAGCAAAAAGCCTACAACACCCGGTATTCCCAAGCGGTCTCCCATCCAAGTACTGACCAGGCCCTACGCTGCTTTACTACGGTGTTCGGACGAGAACCGGTATATTCAGCGTGGTATGGTCGTAGGCAACATACCTACAGAATTTAGCTCATTTATGCTTGTCCTCAACCTCACGGACGAACGGAGTGACAGTACGCCCCGTCTCTGCCACCAGAGGGAGCTTGAAGGCATTGACCAATGAGAGCGAAGATGTAGTGACTGTGAAGGGCTGTAACCATGGATGGGATGCTGATGGTGTAACAGTGCCTATGATGCACACGACACACCTGCTGATGGAGGTGTGTGCCTGATTTTCTGGACTGCGCGCTCTGCGTTCCGAGGGGCCATGGATGCTGCCCGAATGTCACGATGCGGCCCGGCATCAATCTTGTCTTCTACAGAAGGAAAATGATGATGACTGTTTTGGGAGGCATTCCAAGCATATGAATTCTTGCTTTGTTTGCTATGAATTCACTGCCAGAGAAGGCCGAGATATGGCCAGGAGTGCCACCAGCTTCCCCTGAAGAACATTCCAGGTTGATAGCTGTCCCAGGCACGGGCCAGCGCCTTGCATTTTTTCCTGGTCACAGTTACTACCGTAACAGCAGTTATAACTATGCGTGACGTCATAATCGTGCTCTGACAGTCTCCGGTGGGCTGTCTTTAAGTGGATCCTGATTGAGGCGCCAAATTGTCTGCCATGATGCCAAAACGTCTGCGACGCTGTATCTACAGGACGAGGCGGAGGAGGCGATGTTGTCCCTTTGGACTTCATTCAAAATAATTAGGACATGACTAGACTGGTGTCTTTATTTTATTGCCGACTAGGAAAAACCATGAAAAATTGAAAAGAAAAATGAAGTGTCTTATAAAAAGAGGAGAGCAGGTAGTTTAGACAGCAAAAAGCCTACAACACCATGTTGATATCTGTCCCAGGCACGTGCCAGTGCTGTGCAATTTTTCCTGGTGACAGTTACTACCGTGACAGCAGTTATAACTATGCGTGACGTGATAATCGTGCTCTGACTTTCTTGACTGCGCGCTGTACGTTCCGAGGGGCCATGGATATTGAACGAATGGCACGACGCGGTCCCTCATCAGTCTTGTCTTTTAGAGAAGGAAAATGATGATGACTGTTTGGGAGGCATTCCAAGCATATGAATTCTTGCTTTGTTTACTATGAATTCACTGCCAGAGTAGGCCGAGATATGGCCAGGAGTGCCACCAGCTTCCTCTGCCGCACATTCCATGTTGATATCTCTCCCAGGCACGGGCCAGCGCCGTGCAATTTTTCGTGGTGACAGTTACTACCGTAACAGCAGTTATAACTATGCGTGACGTCATAATCGTGCTCTGACAGTCTCCGGTGGGCTGTCTTGAAGTGGATCCTGATTGAGGCACCAAATTGTCTGCCATGATGCCAAAAGTGTCTCATAAAAAGAGGAGAGCAGGTAGTTTAGACAGCAAAAAGCCTACAACACCCGGTATTCCCAAACGGTCTCCCATCCAAGTACTGACCAGGCCCTACACTGCTTTACTACGGTGTTCGGATGAAAACCAGTATATTCAGCGTGGTATGGTCGTAGGCAACATACCTACAGAATTTAGCTCATTTATGCTTGTCCTCAACCTCACGGACGAACGGATTGACTGTACGCCCCGTCTCTGCCACCAGAGGGAGCTTGAAGGCATTGACCAATGAGAGCGAAGATGTAGTGACTGTGAAGGGCTGTAACCATGGATGGGATGCTGATGGTGTAACAGTGCCTATGATGCACACGACACACCTGCTGATGGAGGTGTGGGCCTGATTTTCTGGACTGCGCGCTCTCCGTTCCGAGGGGCCATGGATGCTGCCCGAATGTCACGATGCGGCCCGGCATCAATCTTGTCTTCTAGAGAAGGAAAATGATGATGACTGTTTTATGAGGCATTCCAAGCATATGAATTCTTGCTTTGTTTGCTATGAAGGTGTTTGCCTGACTTTCTTGACTGCGCGCTGTACGTTTCGAGGGGCCATGGATACTGAACGAATGGTACGACGCGGTCCCTCATCAGTCTTGTCTTTTAGAGAAGGAAAATGATGATGACTGTTTGGGAGGCATTCCAAGCATATGAATTCTTGCTTTGTTTACTATGAATTCACTACCAGAGAAGGTCGAGATATGGCCAGGAGTGCCACCAGCTTCCTCTGCCGCACATTCCATGTTGATATATCTCCCAGGCACGGGCCAGCGCCGTGCAATTTTTCCTGGTGACAGTTACTACCGTAACAGCAGTTATAACTATGCGTGACGTCATAATCGTGCTCTGACATTCTCCGGTGGGCTGTCTTGAAGTGGATCCTGATTCAGGCACCAAATTGTCTGCCATGATGCCAAAACGTCTGCGATGCTGTATCTACAGGACGAGGCGGAGGAGGCGATGTTGTCCCTTTGGACTTCATTCAAAATAATTAGGACAGGACTAGACTGGTGTCTTTATTTTATTGCCGACTAGGAAAAACCATGAAAAATTACCGAGAAGAAAAATGAAGTGTCTCATAAAAAGAGGAGAGCAGGTAGTTTAGACAGCAAAAAGCCTACAACACCCGGTATTCCCAAGCGGTCTCCCATCCAAGTACTGACCAGGCCCTACGCTGCTTTACTACGGTGTTCGGACGAGAACCGGTATATTCAGCGTGGTATGGTCGTAGGCAACATACCTACAGAATTTAGCTCATTTATGCTTGTCCTCAACCTCACGGACGAACGGATTGACAGTACGCCCCGTCTCTGCCACCAGAGGGAGCTTGAAGGCATTGACCAATGAGAGCGAAGATGTAGTGACTGTCAAGGGCTGTAACCATGGATGGGATGCTGATGGTGTAACAGTGCCTATGATGCACACGACACACCTGCTGATGGAGGTGTGGGCCTGATTTTCTGGACTGCGCGCTCTCCGTTCCGAGGGGCCATGGATGCTGCCCGAATGTCACGATGCGGCCCGGCATCAATCTTGTCTTCTAGAGAAGGAAAATGATGATGACTGTTTTGGGAGGCATTCCAAGCATATGAATTCTTGCTTTGTTTGCTATGAATTCATTGCCAGAGAAGGCTGAGAGAAGGCCAGGAGTGCCACCAGCTTCCCCTGCCGCACATTCCATGTTGATAGCTGTCCCAGGCACGGGCCAGCGCCGTGCAATTTTTCCTGGTGACAGTTACTACCGTAACAGCAGTTATAACTATGCGTGACGTCATAATCGTGCTCTGACAGTCTCCGGTGGGCTGTCTTGAGGTGGATCCTGATTCAGGCACCAAATTGTCTGCCATGATGCCAAAACGTCTGCGACGCTGTATCTACAGGACGAGGCGGAGGAGGCGATGTTGTCCCTTTGGACTTCATTCAAAATAATTAGGACAGGACTAGACTGGTGTCTTTATTTTATTGCCGACTAGGAAAAACCATGAAAAACTGCCGAGAAGAAAAATGAAGTGTCTCATAAAAAGAGGAGAGCAGGTAGTTTAGACAGCAAAAAGCCTACAACACCCGGTATTCCCAAGCGGTCTCCCATCCAAGTACTGACCAGGCCCTACGCTGCTTTACTACGGTGTTCGGACGAGAACCGGTATATTCAGCGTGGTATGGTCCTAGGCAACATACCCACAGAATTTAGCTCATTTATGCTTGTCCTCAACCTCACGGACGAACGGATTGACAGTACGCCCCGTCTCTGCCACCAGAGGGAGCTTGAAGGCATTGACCAATGAGAGCGAAGATGTAGTGACTGTCAAGGGCTGTAACCATGGATGGGATGCTGATGGTGTAACAGTGCCTATGATGCACACGACACACCTGCTGATGGAGGTGTGGGCCTGATTTTCTGGACTGCGCGCTCTCCGTTCCGAGGGGCCATGGATGCTGCCCGAATGTCACGATGCGGCCCGGCATCAATCTTGTCTTCTAGAGAAGGAAAATGATGATGACTGTTTTGGGAGGCATTCCAAGCATATGAATTCTTGCTTTGTTTGCTATGAATTCATTGCCAGAGAAGGCTGAGAGAAGGCCAGGAGTGCCACCAGCTTCCCCTGCCGCACATTCCATGTTGATAGCTGTCCCAGGCACGGGCCAGCGCCGTGCAATTTTTCCTGGTGACAGTTACTACCGTAACAGCAGTTATAACTATGCGTGACGTCATAATCGTGCTCTGACAGTCTCCGGTGGGCTGTCTTGAGGTGGATCCTGATTCAGGCACCAAATTGTCTGCCATGATGCCAAAACGTCTGCGACGCTGTATCTACAGGACGAGGCGGAGGAGGCGATGTTGTCCCTTTGGACTTCATTCAAAATAATTAGGACAGGACTAGACTGGTGTCTTTATTTTATTGCCGACTAGGAAAAACCATGAAAAACTGCCGAGAAGAAAAATGAAGTGTCTCATAAAAAGAGGAGAGCAGGTAGTTTAGACAGCAAAAAGCCTACAACACCCGGTATTCCCAAGCGGTCTCCCATCCAAGTACTGACCAGGCCCTACGCTGCTTTACTACGGTGTTCGGACGAGAACCGGTATATTCAGCGTGGTATGGTCCTAGGCAACATACCCACAGAATTTAGCTCATTTATGCTTGTCCTCAACCTCACGGACGAACGGATTGACAGTACGCCCCGTCTCTGCCACCAGAGGGAGCTTGAAGGCATTGACCAATGAGAGCGAAGATGTAGTGACTGTCAAGGGCTGTAACCATGGATGGGATGCTGATGGTGTAACAGTGCCTATGATGCACACGACACACCTGCTGATGGAGGTGTGGGCCTGATTTTCTGGACTGAGCGCTCTCCGTTCCGAGGGGCCATGGATGCTGCCCGAATGTCACGATGCGGCCCGGCATCAATCTTGTCTTCTAGAGAAGGAAAATGATGATGACTGTTTTATGAGGCATTCCAAGCATATGAATTCTTGCTTTGTTTGCTATGAATTCACTGCCAGAGAAGGCTGAGAGTTGGCCAGGAGTGCCACCAGCTTCCTCTGCCGCACATTCCAAGTTGATATCTCTCCCAGGCACGGGCCAGCGCCGTGCAATTTTTCCTGGTGACAGTTACTACCGTAACAGCAGTTATAACTATGCGTGACGCTATAATCGTGCTCTGACAGTCTCCGGTGGGCTGTCTTGAAGTGGATCCTGATTCAGGCACCAAATTGTCTGCCATGATGCCAAAACGTCTGCGATGCTGTATCTACAGGACGAGGCGGAGGAGGCGATGTTGTCCCTTTGGACTTCATTCAAAATAATTAGGACATGACTAGACTGGTGTCTTTATTTTATTGCCGACTAGGAAAAACCATGAAAAATTGAAGAGAAGAAAAATGAAGTGTCTTATAAAAAGAGGAGAGCAGGTAGTTTAGACAGCAAAAAGCCTACAACACCCGGTATTCCCAAGCGGTCTCCCATCCAAGTACTGACCAGGCCCTACGCTGCTTTACTACGGTGTTCGGACGAGAACCGGTATATTCAGCGTGGTATGGTCGTAGGCAACATACCTACAGAATTTAGCTCATTTATGCTTGTCCTCAACCTCACGGACGAACGGATTGACAGTACGCCCCGTCTCTGCCACCAGAGGGAGCTTGAAGGCATTGACCAATGAGAGCGAAGATGTAGTGACTGTCAAGGGCTGTAACCATGGATGGGATGCTGATGGTGTAACAGTGCCTATGATGCACACGACACACCTGCTGATGGAGGTGTGGGCCTGATTTTCTGGACTGCGCGCTCTCCGTTCCGAGGGGCCATGGATGCTGCCCGAATGTCACGATGCGGCCCGGCATCAATCTTGTCTTCTAGAGAAGAAAAATGATGATGACTGTTTTATGAGGCATTCCAAGCATATGAATTCTTGCTTTGTTTGCTATGAATTCACTGCCAGAGAAGGCTGAGAGATGGCCAGGAGTGCCACCAGCTTCCTCTGCCGCACATTCCAAGTTGATATCTCTCCAAGGCACGGGCCAGCGCCGTGCAATTTTTTCCTGGTGACAGTTACTACCGTAACAGCAGTTATAACTATGCGTGACGTCATAATCGTGCTCTGACAGTCTCCGGTGGGCTGTCTTGAGGTGGATCCTGATTCAGGCACCAAATTGTCTGCCATGATGCCAAAACGTCTGCGACGCTGTATCTACAGGACGAGGCGGAGGAGGCGATGTTGTCCCTTTGGACTTCATTCAAAATAATTAGGACAGGACTAGACTGGTGTCTTTATTTTATTGCCGACTAGGAAAAACCATGAAAAATTGCCGAGAAGAAAAATGAAGTGTCTCATAAAAAGAGGAGAGCAGGTAGTTTAGACAGCAAAAAGCCTACAACACCCGGTATTCCCAAGTGGTCTCCCATCCAAGTACTGACCAGGCCCTACGCTGCTTTACTACGGTGTTCGGACGAGAACCGGTATATTCAGCGTGGTATGGTCGTAGGCAACATACCCACAGAATTTAGCTCATTTATGCTTGTCCTCAACCTCACGGACGAACGGATTGACAGTACGCCCCGTCTCTGCCACCAGAGGGAGCTTGAAGGCATTGACCAATGAGAGCGAAGATGTAGTGACTGTCAAGGGCTGTAACCATGGATGGGATGCTGATGGTGTAACAGTGCCTATGATGCACACGACACACCTGCTGATGGAGGTGTGGGCCTGATTTTCTGGACTGCGCGCTCTCCGTTCCGAGGGGCCATGGATGCTGCCCGAATGTCACGATGCGGCCCGGCATCAATCTTGTCTTCTAGAGAAGGAAAATGATGATGACTGTTTTATGAGGCATTCCAAGCATATGAATTCTTGCTTTGTTTGCTATGAATTCACTGCCAGAGAAGGCTGAGAGATGGCCAGGAGTGCCACCAGCTTCCTCTGCCGCACATTCCATGTTGATATCTCTCCCAGGCACGGGCCAGCGCCGTGCAATTTTTCCTGGTGACAGTTACTACCGTAACAGCAGTTATAACTATGCGTGACGTCATCATCGTGCTCTGACAGTCTCCGGTGGGCTGTCTTTAAGTGGATCCTGATTGAGGCACCAAATTGTCTGCCATGATGCCAAACCGTCTGCGATGCTGTTTCTACAGGACGAGGCGGAGGAGGCGATGTTGTCCCTTTGGACTTCATTCAAAATAATTAGGACATGACTAGACTGGTGTCTTTATTTTATTGCCGACTAGGAAAAACCATGAAACATTGCCGAGAAGAAAAATGAAGTGTCTCAGAAAAAGAGGAGAGCAGGTAGTTTAGACAGCAAAAAGCCTACAACACCCGGTATTCCCAAGCGGTCTCCCATCCAAGTACTGACCAGGCCCTACGCTGCTTTACTACGGTGTTCGGACGAGAACCGGTATATTCAGCGTGGTATGGTCGTAGGCAACATACCTACAGAATTTAGCTCATTTATGCTTGTCCTCAACCTCACGGACGAACGGATTGACAGTACGCCCCGTCTCTGCCACCAGAGGGAGCTTGAAGGCATTGACCAATGAGAGCGAAGATGTAGTGACTGTCAAGGGCTGTAACCATGGATGGGATGCTGATGGTGTAACAGTGCCTATGATGCACACGACACACCTGCTGATGGAGGTGTGGGCCTGATTTTCTGGACTGCGCGCTCTCCGTTCCGAGGGGCCATGGATGCTGCCCGAATGTCACGATGCGGCCCGGCATCAATCTTGTCTTCTAGAGAAGGAAAATGATGATGACTGTTTTATGAGGCATTCCAAGCATATGAATTCTTGCTTTGTTTGCTATGAATTCACTGCCAGAGAAGGCTGAGAGATGGCCAGGAGTGCCACCAGCTTCCTCTGCCGCACATTCCAAGTTGATATCTCTCCCAGGCACGGGCCAGCGCCGTGCAATTTTTTCCTGGTGACAGTTACTACCGTAACAGCAGTTATAACTATGCGTGACGTCATCATCGTGCTCTGACAGTCTCCGGTGGGCTGTCTTGAGGTGGATCCTGATTCAGGCACCAAATTGTCTGCCATGATGCCAAAACGTCTGCGACGCTGTATCTACAGGACGAGGCGGAGGAGGCGATGTTGTCCCTTTGGACTTCATTCAAAATAATTAGGACAGGACTAGACTGGTGTCTTTATTTTATTGCCGACTAGGAAAAACCATGAAAAATTGCCGAGAAGAAAAATGAAGTGTCTCATAAAAAGAGGAGAGCAGGTAGTTTAGACAGCAAAAAGCCTACAACACCCGGTATTCCCAAGCGGTCTCCCATCCAAGTACTGACCAGGCCCTACGCTGCTTTACTACGGTGTTCGGACGAGAACCGGTATATTCAGCGTGGTATGGTCGTAGGCAACATACCCACAGAATTTAGCTCATTTATGCTTGTCCTCAACCTCACGGACGAACGGATTGACAGTACGCCCCGTCTCTGCCACCAGAGGGAGCTTGAAGGCATTGACCAATGAGAGCGAAGATGTAGTGACTGTCAAGGGCTGTAACCATGGATGGGATGCTGATGGTGTAACAGTGCCTATGATGCACACGACACACCTGCTGATGGAGGTGTGGGCCTGATTTTCTGGACTGCGCGCTCTCCGTTCCGAGGGGCCATGGATGCTGCCCGAATGTCACGATGCGGCCCGGCATCAATCTTGTCTTCTAGAGAAGGAAAATGATGATGACTGTTTTATGAGGCATTCCAAGCATATGAATTCTTGCTTTGTTTGCTATGAATTCACTGCCAGAGAAGGCTGAGAGATGGCCAGGAGTGCCAGCAGCTTCCTCTGCCGCACATTCCAAGTTGATATCTGTCCCAGGCACGGGCCAGCGCCGTGCAATTTTTTCCTGGTGACAGTTACTACCGTAACAGCAGTTATAACTATGCGTGACGTCATAATCGTGCTCTGACAGTCTCCGGTGGGCTGTCTTGAGGTGGATCCTGATTCAGGCACCAAATTGTCTGCCATGATGCCAAAACGTCTGCGACGCTGTATCTACAGGACGAGGCGGAGGAGGCGATGTTGTCCCTTTGGACTTCATTCAAAATAATTAGGACAGGACTAGACTGGTGTCTTTATTTTATTGCCGACTAGGAAAAACCATGAAAAACTGCCGAGAAGAAAAATGAAGTGTCTCATAAAAAGAGGAGAGCAGGTAGTTTAGACAGCAAAAAGCCTACAACACCCGGTATTCCCAAGCGGTCTCCCATCCAAGTACTGACCAGGCCCTACGCTGCTTTACTACGGTGTTCGGACGAGAACCGGTATATTCAGCGTGGTATGGTCGTAGGCAACATACCTACAGAATTTAGCTCATTTATCCTTGTCCTCAACCTCACGGACGAACGGATTGACAGTACGCCCCGTCTCTGCCACCAGAGGGAGCTTGAAGGCATTGACCAATGAGAGCGAAGATGTAGTGACTGTGAAGGGCTGTAACCATGGATGGGATGCTGATGGTGTAACAGTGCCTATGATGCACACGACACACCTGCTGATGGAGGTGTGGGCCTGATTTTCTGGACTGCGCGCTCTGCGTTCCGAGGGGCCATGGATGCTGCCCGAATGTCACGATGCGGCCCGGCATCAATCTTGTCTTCTACAGAAGGAAAATGATGATGACTGTTTTGGGAGGCATTCCAAGCATATGAATTCTTGCTTTGTTTGCTATGAATTCACTGCCAGAGAAGGCCGAGATATGGCCAGGAGTGCCACCAGCTTCCCCTGAAGAACATTCCAGGTTGATAGCTGTCCCAGGCAAGGGCCAGCGCCTTGCATTTTTTCCTGGTCACAGTTACTACCGTAACAGCAGTTATAACTATGCGTGACGTCATAATCGTGCTCTGACAGTCTCCGGTGGGCTGTCTTTAAGTGGATCCTGATTGAGGCGCCAAATTGTCTGCCATGATGCCAAAACGTCTGCGACGCTGTATCTACAGGACGAGGCGGAGGAGGCGATGTTGTCCCTTTGGACTTCATTCAAAATAATTAGGACATGACTAGACTGGTGTCTTTATTTTATTGCCGACTAGGAAGAACCATGAAAAATTGAAGAGAAGAAAAATGAAGTGTCTTATAAAAAGAGGAGAGCAGGTAGTTTAGACAGCAAAAAGCCTACAACACCCGGTATTCCCAAGCGGTCTCCCATCCAAGTACTGACCAGGCCCTACGCTGCTTTACTACGGTGTTCGGACGAGAACCGGTATATTCAGCGTGGTATGGTCGTAGGCAACATACCTACAGAATTTAGCTCATTTATGCTTGTCCTCAACCTCACGGACGAACGGATTGACAGTACGCCCCGTCTCTGCCACCAGAGGGAGCTTGAAGGCATTGACCAATGAGAGCGAAGATGTAGTGACTGTGAAGGGCTGTAACCATGGATGGGATGCTGAGGGTGTAACAGTGCCTATGATGCACACGACACACCTGCTGATGGAGGTGTGGGCCTGATTTTCTGGACTGCGCGCTCTGCGTTCCGAGGGGCCATGGATGCTGCCCGAATGTCACCATGCGGCCCGGCATCAATCTTGTCTTCTAGAGAAGGAAAATGATGATGACTGTTTTGGGAGGCATTCCAAGCATATGAATTCTTGCTTTGTTTGCTATGAATTCACTGCCAGAGAAGGCTGAGAGATGGCCAGGAGTGCTAGCAGCTTCCCCTGCCGCACATTCCATGTTGATATCTGTCCCAGGCACGGGCCAGCGCCGTGCAATTTTTCCTGGTGACAGTTACTACCGTGACAGCAGTTATAACTATGCGTGACGTCATAATTGTGCTCTGACAGTCTCCGGTGGGCTGTCTTGAGGTGGATCCTGATTCAGGCACCAAATTGTCTGCCATGATGCCAAAACGTCTGCGATGATGTGTCTACAGGACGAGGCGCAGGAGGCGATTGGGCCCCTTTGGACTTCATTCAAAATAATTAGGACAGGACTAGACTAGTGTCTTTATTTTATTGCCGACTAGGAAAAACCATGAAAAATTGTCGAGAAAAAAAATGAAGTTTCTCATAAAAAGAGGAGAGCAGGTAGTTTAGACAGCAAAAAGCCTACAACACCCGGTATTCCCAAACGGTCTCCCATCCAAGTACTGACCAGGCCCTACACTGCTTTACTACGGTGTTCGGACGAGAACCGGTATATTCAGCGTGGTATGGTCGTAGGCAACATACCTACAGAATTTAGCTCATTTATGCTTGTCCTCAACCTCACGGACGAATGGATTGACAGTACGCCCCGTCTCTGCCACCAGAGGGAGCTTGAAGGCATTGAGCAATGAGAGCGAAGATGTAGTGACTGTCAAGGGCTGTAACGATGGATGGGATGCTGATGGTGTAACAGTGCCTATGATGCACACGACACACCTGCTGATGGAGGTGTGGGCCTGATTTTCAGGACTGCGCGCTCTCCGTTCCGAGGGGCCATGGATGCTGCCCGAATGTAACCATGCGGCCCGGCATCAATCTTGTCTTCTAGAGAAGGAAAATGATGATGACTGTTTGGGAGGCATTCCAAGCATATGAATTCTTGCTTTGTTTGCTATGAATTCACTGCCAGAGAAGGCTGAGAGATGGCCAGGAGTGCCACCAGCTTCCCCTGCCGCACATTCCATGTTGATAGCTGTCCCAGGCACGGGCCAGCGCCGTGCAATTTTTCCTGGTGACAGTTACTACCGTAACAGCAGTTATAACTATGCGTGACGTCATAATTGTGCTCTGACAGTCTCCGGTGGGCTGTCTTGAGGTGGATCCTGATTCAGGCACCAAATTGTCTGCCATGATGCCAAAACGTCTGCGACGCTGTATCTACAGGACGAGGCGGAGGAGGCGATTGGGCCCCTTTGGACTTCATTCAAAATAATTAGGACAGGACTAGACTGGTGTCTTTATTTTATTGCCGACTAGGAAAAACCATGAAAAACTGCCGAGAAGAAAAATGAAGTGTCTCATAAAAAGAGGAGAGCAGGTAGTTTAGACAGCAAAAAGCCTACAACACCCGGTATTCCCAAGCGGTCTCCCATCCAAGTACTGACCAGGCCCTACGCTGCTTTACTACGGTGTTCGGACGAGAACCGGTATATTCAGCGTGGTATGGTCGTAGGCAACATACCTACAGAATTTAGCTCATTTATCCTTGTCCTCAACCTCACGGACGAACGGATTGACAGTACGCCCCGTCTCTGCCACCAGAGGGAGCTTGAAGGCATTGACCAATGAGAGCGAAGATGTAGTGACTGTGAAGGGCTGTAACCATGGATGGGATGCTGATGGTGTAACAGTGCCTATGATGCACACGACACACCTGCTGATGGAGGTGTGGGCCTGATTTTCTGGACTGCGCGCTCTGCGTTCCGAGGGGCCATGGATGCTGCCCGAATGTCACGATGCGGCCCGGCATCAATCTTGTCTTCTACAGAAGGAAAATGATGATGACTGTTTTGGGAGGCATTCCAAGCATATGAATTCTTGCTTTGTTTGCTATGAATTCACTGCCAGAGAAGGCCGAGATATGGCCAGGAGTGCCACCAGCTTCCCCTGAAGAACATTCCAGGTTGATAGCTGTCCCAGGCAAGGGCCAGCGCCTTGCATTTTTTCCTGGTCACAGTTACTACCGTAACAGCAGTTATAACTATGCGTGACGTCATAATCGTGCTCTGACAGTCTCCGGTGGGCTGTCTTTAAGTGGATCCTGATTGAGGCGCCAAATTGTCTGCCATGATGCCAAAACGTCTGCGACGCTGTATCTACAGGACGAGGCGGAGGAGGCGATGTTGTCCCTTTGGACTTCATTCAAAGTAATTAGGACATGACTAGACTGGTGTCTTTATTTTATTGCCGACTAGGAAAAACCATGAAAAATTGAAGAGAAGAAAAATGAAGTGTCTTATAAAAAGAGGAGAGCAGGTAGTTTAGACAGCAAAAAGCCTACAACACCCGGTATTCCCAAGCGGTCTCCCATCCAAGTACTGACCAGGCCCTACGCTGCTTTACTACGGTGTTCGGACGAGAACCGGTATATTCAGCGTGGTATGGTCGTAGGCAACATACCTACAGAATTTAGCTCATTTATGCTTGTCCTCAACCTCACGGACGAACGGAGTGACAGTACGCCCCGTCTCTGCCACCAGAGGGAGCTTGAAGGCATTGACCAATGAGAGCGAAGATGTAGTGACTGTGAAGGGCTGTAACCATGGATGGGATGCTGATGGTGTAACAGTGCCTATGATGCACACGACACACCTGCTGATGGAGGTGTGTGCCTGATTTTCTGGACTGCGCGCTCTGCGTTCCGAGGGGCCATGGATGCTGCCCGAATGTCACGATGCGGCCCGGCATCAATCTTGTCTTCTACAGAAGGAAAATGATGATGACTGTTTTGGGAGGCATTCCAAGCATATGAATTCTTGCTTTGTTTGCTATGAATTCACTGCCAGAGAAGGCCGAGATATGGCCAGGAGTGCCACCAGCTTCCCCTGAAGAACATTCCAGGTTGATAGCTGTCCCAGGCACGGGCCAGCGCCTTGCATTTTTTCCTGGTCACAGTTACTACCGTAACAGCAGTTATAACTATGCGTGACGTCATAATCGTGCTCTGACAGTCTCCGGTGGGCTGTCTTTAAGTGGATCCTGATTGAGGCGCCAAATTGTCTGCCATGATGCCAAAACGTCTGCGACGCTGTATCTACAGGACGAGGCGGAGGAGGCGATGTTGTCCCTTTGGACTTCATTCAAAATAATTAGGACATGACTAGACTGGTGTCTTTATTTTATTGCCGACTAGGAAAAACCATGAAAAATTGAAAAGAAAAATGAAGTGTCTTATAAAAAGAGGAGAGCAGGTAGTTTAGACAGCAAAAAGCCTACAACACCATGTTGATATCTGTCCCAGGCACGTGCCAGTGCTGTGCAATTTTTCCTGGTGACAGTTACTACCGTGACAGCAGTTATAACTATGCGTGACGTGATAATCGTGCTCTGACTTTCTTGACTGCGCGCTGTACGTTCCGAGGGGCCATGGATATTGAACGAATGGCACGACGCGGTCCCTCATCAGTCTTGTCTTTTAGAGAAGGAAAATGATGATGACTGTTTGGGAGGCATTCCAAGCATATGAATTCTTGCTTTGTTTACTATGAATTCACTGCCAGAGTAGGCCGAGATATGGCCAGGAGTGCCACCAGCTTCCTCTGCCGCACATTCCATGTTGATATCTCTCCCAGGCACGGGCCAGCGCCGTGCAATTTTTCGTGGTGACAGTTACTACCGTAACAGCAGTTATAACTATGCGTGACGTCATAATCGTGCTCTGACAGTCTCCGGTGGGCTGTCTTGAAGTGGATCCTGATTGAGGCACCAAATTGTCTGCCATGATGCCAAAAGTGTCTCATAAAAAGAGGAGAGCAGGTAGTTTAGACAGCAAAAAGCCTACAACACCCGGTATTCCCAAACGGTCTCCCATCCAAGTACTGACCAGGCCCTACACTGCTTTACTACGGTGTTCGGATGAAAACCAGTATATTCAGCGTGGTATGGTCGTAGGCAACATACCTACAGAATTTAGCTCATTTATGCTTGTCCTCAACCTCACGGACGAACGGATTGACTGTACGCCCCGTCTCTGCCACCAGAGGGAGCTTGAAGGCATTGACCAATGAGAGCGAAGATGTAGTGACTGTGAAGGGCTGTAACCATGGATGGGATGCTGATGGTGTAACAGTGCCTATGATGCACACGACACACCTGCTGATGGAGGTGTGGGCCTGATTTTCTGGACTGCGCGCTCTCCGTTCCGAGGGGCCATGGATGCTGCCCGAATGTCACGATGCGGCCCGGCATCAATCTTGTCTTCTAGAGAAGGAAAATGATGATGACTGTTTTATGAGGCATTCCAAGCATATGAATTCTTGCTTTGTTTGCTATGAAGGTGTTTGCCTGACTTTCTTGACTGCGCGCTGTACGTTTCGAGGGGCCATGGATACTGAACGAATGGTACGACGCGGTCCCTCATCAGTCTTGTCTTTTAGAGAAGGAAAATGATGATGACTGTTTGGGAGGCATTCCAAGCATATGAATTCTTGCTTTGTTTACTATGAATTCACTACCAGAGAAGGTCGAGATATGGCCAGGAGTGCCACCAGCTTCCTCTGCCGCACATTCCATGTTGATATATCTCCCAGGCACGGGCCAGCGCCGTGCAATTTTTCCTGGTGACAGTTACTACCGTAACAGCAGTTATAACTATGCGTGACGTCATAATCGTGCTCTGACATTCTCCGGTGGGCTGTCTTGAAGTGGATCCTGATTCAGGCACCAAATTGTCTGCCATGATGCCAAAACGTCTGCGATGCTGTATCTACAGGACGAGGCGGAGGAGGCGATGTTGTCCCTTTGGACTTCATTCAAAATAATTAGGACAGGACTAGACTGGTGTCTTTATTTTATTGCCGACTAGGAAAAACCATGAAAAATTACCGAGAAGAAAAATGAAGTGTCTCATAAAAAGAGGAGAGCAGGTAGTTTAGACAGCAAAAAGCCTACAACACCCGGTATTCCCAAGCGGTCTCCCATCCAAGTACTGACCAGGCCCTACGCTGCTTTACTACGGTGTTCGGACGAGAACCGGTATATTCAGCGTGGTATGGTCGTAGGCAACATACCTACAGAATTTAGCTCATTTATGCTTGTCCTCAACCTCACGGACGAACGGATTGACAGTACGCCCCGTCTCTGCCACCAGAGGGAGCTTGAAGGCATTGACCAATGAGAGCGAAGATGTAGTGACTGTCAAGGGCTGTAACCATGGATGGGATGCTGATGGTGTAACAGTGCCTATGATGCACACGACACACCTGCTGATGGAGGTGTGGGCCTGATTTTCTGGACTGCGCGCTCTCCGTTCCGAGGGGCCATGGATGCTGCCCGAATGTCACGATGCGGCCCGGCATCAATCTTGTCTTCTAGAGAAGGAAAATGATGATGACTGTTTTGGGAGGCATTCCAAGCATATGAATTCTTGCTTTGTTTGCTATGAATTCATTGCCAGAGAAGGCTGAGAGAAGGCCAGGAGTGCCACCAGCTTCCCCTGCCGCACATTCCATGTTGATAGCTGTCCCAGGCACGGGCCAGCGCCGTGCAATTTTTCCTGGTGACAGTTACTACCGTAACAGCAGTTATAACTATGCGTGACGTCATAATCGTGCTCTGACAGTCTCCGGTGGGCTGTCTTGAGGTGGATCCTGATTCAGGCACCAAATTGTCTGCCATGATGCCAAAACGTCTGCGACGCTGTATCTACAGGACGAGGCGGAGGAGGCGATGTTGTCCCTTTGGACTTCATTCAAAATAATTAGGACAGGACTAGACTGGTGTCTTTATTTTATTGCCGACTAGGAAAAACCATGAAAAACTGCCGAGAAGAAAAATGAAGTGTCTCATAAAAAGAGGAGAGCAGGTAGTTTAGACAGCAAAAAGCCTACAACACCCGGTATTCCCAAGCGGTCTCCCATCCAAGTACTGACCAGGCCCTACGCTGCTTTACTACGGTGTTCGGACGAGAACCGGTATATTCAGCGTGGTATGGTCCTAGGCAACATACCCACAGAATTTAGCTCATTTATGCTTGTCCTCAACCTCACGGACGAACGGATTGACAGTACGCCCCGTCTCTGCCACCAGAGGGAGCTTGAAGGCATTGACCAATGAGAGCGAAGATGTAGTGACTGTCAAGGGCTGTAACCATGGATGGGATGCTGATGGTGTAACAGTGCCTATGATGCACACGACACACCTGCTGATGGAGGTGTGGGCCTGATTTTCTGGACTGCGCGCTCTCCGTTCCGAGGGGCCATGGATGCTGCCCGAATGTCACGATGCGGCCCGGCATCAATCTTGTCTTCTAGAGAAGGAAAATGATGATGACTGTTTTGGGAGGCATTCCAAGCATATGAATTCTTGCTTTGTTTGCTATGAATTCATTGCCAGAGAAGGCTGAGAGAAGGCCAGGAGTGCCACCAGCTTCCCCTGCCGCACATTCCATGTTGATAGCTGTCCCAGGCACGGGCCAGCGCCGTGCAATTTTTCCTGGTGACAGTTACTACCGTAACAGCAGTTATAACTATGCGTGACGTCATAATCGTGCTCTGACAGTCTCCGGTGGGCTGTCTTGAGGTGGATCCTGATTCAGGCACCAAATTGTCTGCCATGATGCCAAAACGTCTGCGACGCTGTATCTACAGGACGAGGCGGAGGAGGCGATGTTGTCCCTTTGGACTTCATTCAAAATAATTAGGACAGGACTAGACTGGTGTCTTTATTTTATTGCCGACTAGGAAAAACCATGAAAAACTGCCGAGAAGAAAAATGAAGTGTCTCATAAAAAGAGGAGAGCAGGTAGTTTAGACAGCAAAAAGCCTACAACACCCGGTATTCCCAAGCGGTCTCCCATCCAAGTACTGACCAGGCCCTACGCTGCTTTACTACGGTGTTCGGACGAGAACCGGTATATTCAGCGTGGTATGGTCCTAGGCAACATACCCACAGAATTTAGCTCATTTATGCTTGTCCTCAACCTCACGGACGAACGGATTGACAGTACGCCCCGTCTCTGCCACCAGAGGGAGCTTGAAGGCATTGACCAATGAGAGCGAAGATGTAGTGACTGTCAAGGGCTGTAACCATGGATGGGATGCTGATGGTGTAACAGTGCCTATGATGCACACGACACACCTGCTGATGGAGGTGTGGGCCTGATTTTCTGGACTGAGCGCTCTCCGTTCCGAGGGGCCATGGATGCTGCCCGAATGTCACGATGCGGCCCGGCATCAATCTTGTCTTCTAGAGAAGGAAAATGATGATGACTGTTTTATGAGGCATTCCAAGCATATGAATTCTTGCTTTGTTTGCTATGAATTCACTGCCAGAGAAGGCTGAGAGTTGGCCAGGAGTGCCACCAGCTTCCTCTGCCGCACATTCCAAGTTGATATCTCTCCCAGGCACGGGCCAGCGCCGTGCAATTTTTCCTGGTGACAGTTACTACCGTAACAGCAGTTATAACTATGCGTGACGCTATAATCGTGCTCTGACAGTCTCCGGTGGGCTGTCTTGAAGTGGATCCTGATTCAGGCACCAAATTGTCTGCCATGATGCCAAAACGTCTGCGATGCTGTATCTACAGGACGAGGCGGAGGAGGCGATGTTGTCCCTTTGGACTTCATTCAAAATAATTAGGACATGACTAGACTGGTGTCTTTATTTTATTGCCGACTAGGAAAAACCATGAAAAATTGAAGAGAAGAAAAATGAAGTGTCTTATAAAAAGAGGAGAGCAGGTAGTTTAGACAGCAAAAAGCCTACAACACCCGGTATTCCCAAGCGGTCTCCCATCCAAGTACTGACCAGGCCCTACGCTGCTTTACTACGGTGTTCGGACGAGAACCGGTATATTCAGCGTGGTATGGTCGTAGGCAACATACCTACAGAATTTAGCTCATTTATGCTTGTCCTCAACCTCACGGACGAACGGATTGACAGTACGCCCCGTCTCTGCCACCAGAGGGAGCTTGAAGGCATTGACCAATGAGAGCGAAGATGTAGTGACTGTCAAGGGCTGTAACCATGGATGGGATGCTGATGGTGTAACAGTGCCTATGATGCACACGACACACCTGCTGATGGAGGTGTGGGCCTGATTTTCTGGACTGCGCGCTCTCCGTTCCGAGGGGCCATGGATGCTGCCCGAATGTCACGATGCGGCCCGGCATCAATCTTGTCTTCTAGAGAAGAAAAATGATGATGACTGTTTTATGAGGCATTCCAAGCATATGAATTCTTGCTTTGTTTGCTATGAATTCACTGCCAGAGAAGGCTGAGAGATGGCCAGGAGTGCCACCAGCTTCCTCTGCCGCACATTCCAAGTTGATATCTCTCCAAGGCACGGGCCAGCGCCGTGCAATTTTTTCCTGGTGACAGTTACTACCGTAACAGCAGTTATAACTATGCGTGACGTCATAATCGTGCTCTGACAGTCTCCGGTGGGCTGTCTTGAGGTGGATCCTGATTCAGGCACCAAATTGTCTGCCATGATGCCAAAACGTCTGCGACGCTGTATCTACAGGACGAGGCGGAGGAGGCGATGTTGTCCCTTTGGACTTCATTCAAAATAATTAGGACAGGACTAGACTGGTGTCTTTATTTTATTGCCGACTAGGAAAAACCATGAAAAATTGCCGAGAAGAAAAATGAAGTGTCTCATAAAAAGAGGAGAGCAGGTAGTTTAGACAGCAAAAAGCCTACAACACCCGGTATTCCCAAGTGGTCTCCCATCCAAGTACTGACCAGGCCCTACGCTGCTTTACTACGGTGTTCGGACGAGAACCGGTATATTCAGCGTGGTATGGTCGTAGGCAACATACCCACAGAATTTAGCTCATTTATGCTTGTCCTCAACCTCACGGACGAACGGATTGACAGTACGCCCCGTCTCTGCCACCAGAGGGAGCTTGAAGGCATTGACCAATGAGAGCGAAGATGTAGTGACTGTCAAGGGCTGTAACCATGGATGGGATGCTGATGGTGTAACAGTGCCTATGATGCACACGACACACCTGCTGATGGAGGTGTGGGCCTGATTTTCTGGACTGCGCGCTCTCCGTTCCGAGGGGCCATGGATGCTGCCCGAATGTCACGATGCGGCCCGGCATCAATCTTGTCTTCTAGAGAAGGAAAATGATGATGACTGTTTTATGAGGCATTCCAAGCATATGAATTCTTGCTTTGTTTGCTATGAATTCACTGCCAGAGAAGGCTGAGAGATGGCCAGGAGTGCCACCAGCTTCCTCTGCCGCACATTCCATGTTGATATCTCTCCCAGGCACGGGCCAGCGCCGTGCAATTTTTCCTGGTGACAGTTACTACCGTAACAGCAGTTATAACTATGCGTGACGTCATCATCGTGCTCTGACAGTCTCCGGTGGGCTGTCTTTAAGTGGATCCTGATTGAGGCACCAAATTGTCTGCCATGATGCCAAACCGTCTGCGATGCTGTTTCTACAGGACGAGGCGGAGGAGGCGATGTTGTCCCTTTGGACTTCATTCAAAATAATTAGGACATGACTAGACTGGTGTCTTTATTTTATTGCCGACTAGGAAAAACCATGAAACATTGCCGAGAAGAAAAATGAAGTGTCTCAGAAAAAGAGGAGAGCAGGTAGTTTAGACAGCAAAAAGCCTACAACACCCGGTATTCCCAAGCGGTCTCCCATCCAAGTACTGACCAGGCCCTACGCTGCTTTACTACGGTGTTCGGACGAGAACCGGTATATTCAGCGTGGTATGGTCGTAGGCAACATACCTACAGAATTTAGCTCATTTATGCTTGTCCTCAACCTCACGGACGAACGGATTGACAGTACGCCCCGTCTCTGCCACCAGAGGGAGCTTGAAGGCATTGACCAATGAGAGCGAAGATGTAGTGACTGTCAAGGGCTGTAACCATGGATGGGATGCTGATGGTGTAACAGTGCCTATGATGCACACGACACACCTGCTGATGGAGGTGTGGGCCTGATTTTCTGGACTGCGCGCTCTCCGTTCCGAGGGGCCATGGATGCTGCCCGAATGTCACGATGCGGCCCGGCATCAATCTTGTCTTCTAGAGAAGGAAAATGATGATGACTGTTTTATGAGGCATTCCAAGCATATGAATTCTTGCTTTGTTTGCTATGAATTCACTGCCAGAGAAGGCTGAGAGATGGCCAGGAGTGCCACCAGCTTCCTCTGCCGCACATTCCAAGTTGATATCTCTCCCAGGCACGGGCCAGCGCCGTGCAATTTTTTCCTGGTGACAGTTACTACCGTAACAGCAGTTATAACTATGCGTGACGTCATCATCGTGCTCTGACAGTCTCCGGTGGGCTGTCTTGAGGTGGATCCTGATTCAGGCACCAAATTGTCTGCCATGATGCCAAAACGTCTGCGACGCTGTATCTACAGGACGAGGCGGAGGAGGCGATGTTGTCCCTTTGGACTTCATTCAAAATAATTAGGACAGGACTAGACTGGTGTCTTTATTTTATTGCCGACTAGGAAAAACCATGAAAAATTGCCGAGAAGAAAAATGAAGTGTCTCATAAAAAGAGGAGAGCAGGTAGTTTAGACAGCAAAAAGCCTACAACACCCGGTATTCCCAAGCGGTCTCCCATCCAAGTACTGACCAGGCCCTACGCTGCTTTACTACGGTGTTCGGACGAGAACCGGTATATTCAGCGTGGTATGGTCGTAGGCAACATACCCACAGAATTTAGCTCATTTATGCTTGTCCTCAACCTCACGGACGAACGGATTGACAGTACGCCCCGTCTCTGCCACCAGAGGGAGCTTGAAGGCATTGACCAATGAGAGCGAAGATGTAGTGACTGTCAAGGGCTGTAACCATGGATGGGATGCTGATGGTGTAACAGTGCCTATGATGCACACGACACACCTGCTGATGGAGGTGTGGGCCTGATTTTCTGGACTGCGCGCTCTCCGTTCCGAGGGGCCATGGATGCTGCCCGAATGTCACGATGCGGCCCGGCATCAATCTTGTCTTCTAGAGAAGGAAAATGATGATGACTGTTTTATGAGGCATTCCAAGCATATGAATTCTTGCTTTGTTTGCTATGAATTCACTGCCAGAGAAGGCTGAGAGATGGCCAGGAGTGCCAGCAGCTTCCTCTGCCGCACATTCCAAGTTGATATCTGTCCCAGGCACGGGCCAGCGCCGTGCAATTTTTTCCTGGTGACAGTTACTACCGTAACAGCAGTTATAACTATGCGTGACGTCATAATCGTGCTCTGACAGTCTCCGGTGGGCTGTCTTGAGGTGGATCCTGATTCAGGCACCAAATTGTCTGCCATGATGCCAAAACGTCTGCGACGCTGTATCTACAGGACGAGGCGGAGGAGGCGATGTTGTCCCTTTGGACTTCATTCAAAATAATTAGGACAGGACTAGACTGGTGTCTTTATTTTATTGCCGACTAGGAAAAACCATGAAAAATTGCCGAGAAGAAAAATGAAGTGTCTCATAAAAAGAGGAGAGCAGGTAGTTTAGACAGCAAAAAGCCTACAACACCCGGTATTCCCAAGCGGTCTCCCATCCAAGTACTGACCAGGCCCTACGCTGCTTTACTACGGTGTTCGGACGAGAACCGGTATATTCAGCGTGGTATGGTCGTAGGCAACATACCCACAGAATTTAGCTCATTTATGCTTGTCCTCAACCTCACGGACGAACGGATTGACAGTACGCCCCGTCTCTGCCACCAGAGGGAGCTTGAAGGCATTGACCAATGAGAGCGAAGATGTAGTGACTGTCAAGGGCTGTAACCATGGATGGGATGCTGATGGTGTAACAGTGCCTATGATGCACACGACACACCTGCTGATGGAGGTGTGGGCCTGATTTTCTGGACTGCGCGCTCTCCGTTCCGAGGGGCCATGGATGCTGCCCGAATGTCACGATGCGGCCCGGCATCAATCTTGTCTTCTAGAGAAGGAAAATGATGATGACTGTTTTATGAGGCATTCCAAGGATATGAATTCTTGCTTTGTTTGCTATGAATTCACTGCCAGAGAAGGCTGAGAGATGGCCAGGAGTGCCACCAGCTTCCTCTGCCGCACATTCCAAGTTGATATCTCTCCCAGGCACGGGCCAGCGCCGTGCAATTTTTTCCTGGTGACAGTTACTACCGTAACAGCAGTTATAACTATGCGTGACGTCATAATCGTGCTCTGACAGTCTCTGGTGGGCTGTCTTGAGGTGGATCCTGATTCAGGCACCAAATTGTCTGCCATGATGCCAAAACGTCTGCGACGCTGTATCTACAGGACGAGGCGGAGGAGGCGATGTTGTCCCTTTGGACTTCATTCAAAATAATTAGGACAGGACTAGACTGGTGTCTTTATTTTATTGCCGACTAGGAAAAACCATGAAAAATTGCCGAGAAGAAAAATGAAGTGTCTCATAAAAAGAGGAGAGCAGGTAGTTTAGACAGCAAAAAGCCTACAACACCCGGTATTCCCAAGTGGTCTCCCATCCAAGTACTGACCAGGCCCTACGCTGCTTTACTACGGTGTTCGGACGAGAACCGGTATATTCAGCGTGGTATGGTCGTAGGCAACATACCCACAGAATTTAGCTCATTTATGCTTGTCCTCAACCTCACGGACGAACGGATTGACAGTACGCCCCGTCTCTGCCACCAGAGGGAGCTTGAAGGCATTGACCAATGAGAGCGAAGATGTAGTGACTGTCAAGGGCTGTAACCATGGATGGGATGCTGATGGTGTAACAGTGCCTATGATGCACACGACACACCTGCTGATGGAGGTGTGGGCCTGATTTTCTGGACTGCGCGCTCTCCGTTCCGAGGGGCCATGGATGCTGCCCGAATGTCACGATGCGGCCCGGCATCAATCTTGTCTTCTAGAGAAGGAAAATGATGATGACTGTTTTATGAGGCATTCCAAGCATATGAATTCTTGCTTTGTTTGCTATGAATTCACTGCCAGAGAAGGCTGAGAGATGGCCAGGAGTGCCACCAGCTTCCTCTGCCGCACATTCCATGTTGATATCTCTCCCAGGCACGGGCCAGCGCCGTGCAATTTTTCCTGGTGACAGTTACTACCGTAACAGCAGTTATAACTATGCGTGACGTCATCATCGTGCTCTGACAGTCTCCGGTGGGCTGTCTTTAAGTGGATCCTGATTGAGGCACCAAATTGTCTGCCATGATGCCAAACCGTCTGCGATGCTGTTTCTACAGGACGAGGCGGAGGAGGCGATGTTGTCCCTTTGGACTTCATTCAAAATAATTAGGACATGACTAGACTGGTGTCTTTATTTTATTGCCGACTAGGAAAAACCATGAAACATTGCCGAGAAGAAAAATGAAGTGTCTCAGAAAAAGAGGAGAGCAGGTAGTTTAGACAGCAAAAAGCCTACAACACCCGGTATTCCCAAGCGGTCTCCCATCCAAGTACTGACCAGGCCCTACGCTGCTTTACTACGGTGTTCGGACGAGAACCGGTATATTCAGCGTGGTATGGTCGTAGGCAACATACCTACAGAATTTAGCTCATTTATGCTTGTCCTCAACCTCACGGACGAACGGATTGACAGTACGCCCCGTCTCTGCCACCAGAGGGAGCTTGAAGGCATTGACCAATGAGAGCGAAGATGTAGTGACTGTCAAGGGCTGTAACCATGGATGGGATGCTGATGGTGTAACAGTGCCTATGATGCACACGACACACCTGCTGATGGAGGTGTGGGCCTGATTTTCTGGACTGCGCGCTCTCCGTTCCGAGGGGCCATGGATGCTGCCCGAATGTCACGATGCGGCCCGGCATCAATCTTGTCTTCTAGAGAAGGAAAATGATGATGACTGTTTTATGAGGCATTCCAAGCATATGAATTCTTGCTTTGTTTGCTATGAATTCACTGCCAGAGAAGGCTGAGAGATGGCCAGGAGTGCCACCAGCTTCCTCTGCCGCACATTCCAAGTTGATATCTCTCCCAGGCACGGGCCAGCGCCGTGCAATTTTTTCCTGGTGACAGTTACTACCGTAACAGCAGTTATAACTATGCGTGACGTCATCATCGTGCTCTGACAGTCTCCGGTGGGCTGTCTTGAGGTGGATCCTGATTCAGGCACCAAATTGTCTGCCATGATGCCAAAACGTCTGCGACGCTGTATCTACAGGACGAGGCGGAGGAGGCGATGTTGTCCCTTTGGACTTCATTCAAAATAATTAGGACAGGACTAGACTGGTGTCTTTATTTTATTGCCGACTAGGAAAAACCATGAAAAATTGCCGAGAAGAAAAATGAAGTGTCTCATAAAAAGAGGAGAGCAGGTAGTTTAGACAGCAAAAAGCCTACAACACCCGGTATTCCCAAGCGGTCTCCCATCCAAGTACTGACCAGGCCCTACGCTGCTTTACTACGGTGTTCGGACGAGAACCGGTATATTCAGCGTGGTATGGTCGTAGGCAACATACCCACAGAATTTAGCTCATTTATGCTTGTCCTCAACCTCACGGACGAACGGATTGACAGTACGCCCCGTCTCTGCCACCAGAGGGAGCTTGAAGGCATTGACCAATGAGAGCGAAGATGTAGTGACTGTCAAGGGCTGTAACCATGGATGGGATGCTGATGGTGTAACAGTGCCTATGATGCACACGACACACCTGCTGATGGAGGTGTGGGCCTGATTTTCTGGACTGCGCGCTCTGCGTTCCGAGGGGCCATGGATGCTGCCCGAATGTCACGATGCGGCCCGGCATCAATCTTGTCTTCTACAGAAGGAAAATGATGATGACTGTTTTGGGAGGCATTCCAAGCATATGAATTCTTGCTTTGTTTGCTATGAATTCACTGCCAGAGAAGGCCGAGATATGGCCAGGAGTGCCACCAGCTTCCCCTGAAGAACATTCCAGGTTGATAGCTGTCCCAGGCAAGGGCCAGCGCCTTGCATTTTTTCCTGGTCACAGTTACTACCGTAACAGCAGTTATAACTATGCGTGACGTCATAATCGTGCTCTGACAGTCTCCGGTGGGCTGTCTTGAGGTGGATCCTGATTCAGGCACCAAATTGTCTGCCATGATGCCAAAACGTCTGCGACGCCGTATCTACAGGACGAGGCGGAGGAGGCGATGTTGTCCCTTTGGACTTCATTCAAAATAATTAGGACAGGACTAGACTGGTGTCTTTATTTTATTGCCGACTAGGAAAAACCATGAAAAATTGCCGAGAAGAAAAATGAAGTGTCTCATAAAAAGAGGAGAGCAGGTAGTTTAGACAGCAAAAAGCCTACAACACCCGGTATTCCCAAGCGGTCTCCCATCCAAGTACTGACCAGGCCCTACGCTGCTTTACTACGGTGTTCGGACGAGAACCGGTATATTCAGCGTGGTATGGTCGTAGGCAACATACCCACAGAATTTAGCTCATTTATGCTTGTCCTCAACCTCACGGACGAACGGATTGACAGTACGCCCCGTCTCTGCCACCAGAGGGAGCTTGAAGGCATTGACCAATGAGAGCGAAGATGTAGTGACTGTCAAGGGCTGTAACCATGGATGGGATGCTGATGGTGTAACAGTGCCTATGATGCACACGACACACCTGCTGATGGAGGTGTGGGCCTGATTTTCTGGACTGCGCGCTCTCCGTTCCGAGGGGCCATGGATGCTGCCCGAATGTCACGATGCGGCCCGGCATCAATCTTGTCTTCTAGAGAAGGAAAATGATGATGACTGTTTTATGAGGCATTCCAAGGATATGAATTCTTGCTTTGTTTGCTATGAATTCACTGCCAGAGAAGGCTGAGAGATGGCCAGGAGTGCCACCAGCTTCCTCTGCCGCACATTCCAAGTTGATATCTCTCCCAGGCACGGGCCAGCGCCGTGCAATTTTTTCCTGGTGACAGTTACTACCGTAACAGCAGTTATAACTATGCGTGACGTCATAATCGTGCTCTGACAGTCTCTGGTGGGCTGTCTTGAGGTGGATCCTGATTCAGGCACCAAATTGTCTGCCATGATGCCAAAACGTCTGCGACGCTGTATCTACAGGACGAGGCGGAGGAGGCGATGTTGTCCCTTTGGACTTCATTCAAAATAATTAGGACAGGACTAGACTGGTGTCTTTATTTTATTGCCGACTAGGAAAAACCATGAAAAATTGCCGAGAAGAAAAATGAAGTGTCTCATAAAAAGAGGAGAGCAGGTAGTTTAGACAGCAAAAAGCCTACAACACCCGGTATTCCCAAGTGGTCTCCCATCCAAGTACTGACCAGGCCCTACGCTGCTTTACTACGGTGTTCGGACGAGAACCGGTATATTCAGCGTGGTATGGTCGTAGGCAACATACCCACAGAATTTAGCTCATTTATGCTTGTCCTCAACCTCACGGACGAACGGATTGACAGTACGCCCCGTCTCTGCCACCAGAGGGAGCTTGAAGGCATTGACCAATGAGAGCGAAGATGTAGTGACTGTCAAGGGCTGTAACCATGGATGGGATGCTGATGGTGTAACAGTGCCTATGATGCACACGACACACCTGCTGATGGAGGTGTGGGCCTGATTTTCTGGACTGCGCGCTCTCCGTTCCGAGGGGCCATGGATGCTGCCCGAATGTCACGATGCGGCCCGGCATCAATCTTGTCTTCTAGAGAAGGAAAATGATGATGACTGTTTTATGAGGCATTCCAAGCATATGAATTCTTGCTTTGTTTGCTATGAATTCACTGCCAGAGAAGGCTGAGAGATGGCCAGGAGTGCCACCAGCTTCCTCTGCCGCACATTCCATGTTGATATCTCTCCCAGGCACGGGCCAGCGCCGTGCAATTTTTCCTGGTGACAGTTACTACCGTAACAGCAGTTATAACTATGCGTGACGTCATCATCGTGCTCTGACAGTCTCCGGTGGGCTGTCTTTAAGTGGATCCTGATTGAGGCACCAAATTGTCTGCCATGATGCCAAACCGTCTGCGATGCTGTTTCTACAGGACGAGGCGGAGGAGGCGATGTTGTCCCTTTGGACTTCATTCAAAATAATTAGGACATGACTAGACTGGTGTCTTTATTTTATTGCCGACTAGGAAAAACCATGAAACATTGCCGAGAAGAAAAATGAAGTGTCTCAGAAAAAGAGGAGAGCAGGTAGTTTAGACAGCAAAAAGCCTACAACACCCGGTATTCCCAAGCGGTCTCCCATCCAAGTACTGACCAGGCCCTACGCTGCTTTACTACGGTGTTCGGACGAGAACCGGTATATTCAGCGTGGTATGGTCGTAGGCAACATACCTACAGAATTTAGCTCATTTATGCTTGTCCTCAACCTCACGGACGAACGGATTGACAGTACGCCCCGTCTCTGCCACCAGAGGGAGCTTGAAGGCATTGACCAATGAGAGCGAAGATGTAGTGACTGTCAAGGGCTGTAACCATGGATGGGATGCTGATGGTGTAACAGTGCCTATGATGCACACGACACACCTGCTGATGGAGGTGTGGGCCTGATTTTCTGGACTGCGCGCTCTCCGTTCCGAGGGGCCATGGATGCTGCCCGAATGTCACGATGCGGCCCGGCATCAATCTTGTCTTCTAGAGAAGGAAAATGATGATGACTGTTTTATGAGGCATTCCAAGCATATGAATTCTTGCTTTGTTTGCTATGAATTCACTGCCAGAGAAGGCTGAGAGATGGCCAGGAGTGCCACCAGCTTCCTCTGCCGCACATTCCAAGTTGATATCTCTCCCAGGCACGGGCCAGCGCCGTGCAATTTTTTCCTGGTGACAGTTACTACCGTAACAGCAGTTATAACTATGCGTGACGTCATCATCGTGCTCTGACAGTCTCCGGTGGGCTGTCTTGAGGTGGATCCTGATTCAGGCACCAAATTGTCTGCCATGATGCCAAAACGTCTGCGACGCTGTATCTACAGGACGAGGCGGAGGAGGCGATGTTGTCCCTTTGGACTTCATTCAAAATAATTAGGACAGGACTAGACTGGTGTCTTTATTTTATTGCCGACTAGGAAAAACCATGAAAAATTGCCGAGAAGAAAAATGAAGTGTCTCATAAAAAGAGGAGAGCAGGTAGTTTAGACAGCAAAAAGCCTACAACACCCGGTATTCCCAAGCGGTCTCCCATCCAAGTACTGACCAGGCCCTACGCTGCTTTACTACGGTGTTCGGACGAGAACCGGTATATTCAGCGTGGTATGGTCGTAGGCAACATACCCACAGAATTTAGCTCATTTATGCTTGTCCTCAACCTCACGGACGAACGGATTGACAGTACGCCCCGTCTCTGCCACCAGAGGGAGCTTGAAGGCATTGACCAATGAGAGCGAAGATGTAGTGACTGTCAAGGGCTGTAACCATGGATGGGATGCTGATGGTGTAACAGTGCCTATGATGCACACGACACACCTGCTGATGGAGGTGTGGGCCTGATTTTCTGGACTGCGCGCTCTCCGTTCCGAGGGGCCATGGATGCTGCCCGAATGTCACGATGCGGCCCGGCATCAATCTTGTCTTCTAGAGAAGGAAAATGATGATGACTGTTTTATGAGGCATTCCAAGCATATGAATTCTTGCTTTGTTTGCTATGAATTCACTGCCAGAGAAGGCTGAGAGATGGCCAGGAGTGCCACCAGCTTCCTCTGCCGCACATTCCAAGTTGATATCTGTCCCAGGCACGGGCCAGCGCCGTGCAATTTTTTCCTGGTGACAGTTACTACCGTAACAGCAGTTATAACTATGCGTGACGTCATAATCGTGCTCTGACAGTCTCCGGTGGGCTGTCTTGAGGTGGATCCTGATTCAGGCACCAAATTGTCTGCCATGATGCCAAAACGTCTGCGACGCTGTATCTACAGGACGAGGCGGAGGAGGCGATGTTGTCCCTTTGGACTTCATTCAAAATAATTAGGACAGGACTAGACTGGTGTCTTTATTTTATTGCCGACTAGGAAAAACCATGAAAAATTGCCGAGAAGAAAAATGAAGTGTCTCATAAAAAGAGGAGAGCAGGTAGTTTAGACAGCAAAAAGCCTACAACACCCGGTATTCCCAAGCGGTCTCCCATCCAAGTACTGACCAGGCCCTACGCTGCTTTACTACGGTGTTCGGACGAGAACCGGTATATTCAGCGTGGTATGGTCGTAGGCAACATACCCACAGAATTTAGCTCATTTATGCTTGTCCTCAACCTCACGGACGAACGGATTGACAGTACGCCCCGTCTCTGCCACCAGAGGGAGCTTGAAGGCATTGACCAATGAGAGCGAAGATGTAGTGACTGTCAAGGGCTGTAACCATGGATGGGATGCTGATGGTGTAACAGTGCCTATGATGCACACGACACACCTGCTGATGGAGGTGTGGGCCTGATTTTCTGGACTGCGCGCTCTCCGTTCCGAGGGGCCATGGATGCTGCCCGAATGTCACGATGCGGCCCGGCATCAATCTTGTCTTCTAGAGAAGGAAAATGATGATGACTGTTTTATGAGGCATTCCAAGGATATGAATTCTTGCTTTGTTTGCTATGAATTCACTGCCAGAGAAGGCTGAGAGATGGCCAGGAGTGCCACCAGCTTCCTCTGCCGCACATTCCAAGTTGATATCTCTCCCAGGCACGGGCCAGCGCCGTGCAATTTTTTCCTGGTGACAGTTACTACCGTAACAGCAGTTATAACTATGCGTGACGTCATAATCGTGCTCTGACAGTCTCTGGTGGGCTGTCTTGAGGTGGATCCTGATTCAGGCACCAAATTGTCTGCCATGATGCCAAAACGTCTGCGACGCTGTATCTACAGGACGAGGCGGAGGAGGCGATGTTGTCCCTTTGGACTTCATTCAAAATAATTAGGACAGGACTAGACTGGTGTCTTTATTTTATTGCCGACTAGGAAAAACCATGAAAAATTGCCGAGAAGAAAAATGAAGTGTCTCATAAAAAGAGGAGAGCAGGTAGTTTAGACAGCAAAAAGCCTACAACACCCGGTATTCCCAAGCGGTCTCCCATCCAAGTACTGACCAGGCCCTACGCTGCTTTACTACGGTGTTCGGACGAGAACCGGTATATTCAGCGTGGTATGGTCGTAGGCAACATACCCACAGAATTTAGCTCATTTATGCTTGTCCTCAACCTCACGGACGAACGGATTGACAGTACGCCCCGTCTCTGCCACCAGAGGGAGCTTGAAGGCATTGACCAATGAGAGCGAAGATGTAGTGACTGTGAAGGGCTGTAACCATGGATGGGATGCTGATGGTGTAACAGTGCCTATGATGCACACGACACACCTGCTGATGGAGGTGTGGGCCTGATTTTCTGGACTGCGCGCTCTGCGTTCCGAGGGGCCATGGATGCTGCCCGAATGTCACGATGCGGCCCGGCATCAATCTTGTCTTCTACAGAAGGAAAATGATGATGACTGTTTTGGGAGGCATTCCAAGCATATGAATTCTTGCTTTGTTTGCTATGAATTCACTGCCAGAGAAGGCCGAGATATGGCCAGGAGTGCCACCAGCTTCCCCTGAAGAACATTCCAGGTTGATAGCTGTCCCAGGCAAGGGCCAGCGCCTTGCATTTTTTCCTGGTCACAGTTACTACCGTAACAGCAGTTATAACTATGCGTGACGTCATAATCGTGCTCTGACAGTCTCCGGTGGGCTGTCTTGAGGTGGATCCTGATTCAGGCACCAAATTGTCTGCCATGATGCCAAAACGTCTGCGACGCTGTATCTACAGGACGAGGCGGAGGAGGCGATGTTGTCCCTTTGGACTTCATTCAAAATAATTAGGACAGGACTAGACTGGTGTCTTTATTTTATTGCCGACTAGGAAAAACCATGAAAAATTGCCGAGAAGAAAAATGAAGTGTCTCATAAAAAGAGGAGAGCAGGTAGTTTAGACAGCAAAAAGCCTACAACACCCGGTATTCCCAAGCGGTCTCCCATCCAAGTACTGACCAGGCCCTACGCTGCTTTACTACGGTGTTCGGACGAGAACCGGTATATTCAGCGTGGTATGGTCGTAGGCAACATACCCACAGAATTTAGCTCATTTATGCTTGTCCTCAACCTCACGGACGAACGGATTGACAGTACGCCCCGTCTCTGCCACCAGAGGGAGCTTGAAGGCATTGACCAATGAGAGCGAAGATGTAGTGACTGTCAAGGGCTGTAACCATGGATGGGATGCTGATGGTGTAACAGTGCCTATGATGCACACGACACACCTGCTGATGGAGGTGTGGGCCTGATTTTCTGGACTGCGCGCTCTCCGTTCCGAGGGGCCATGGATGCTGCCCGAATGTCACGATGCGGCCCGGCATCAATCTTGTCTTCTAGAGAAGGAAAATGATGATGACTGTTTTATGAGGCATTCCAAGGATATGAATTCTTGCTTTGTTTGCTATGAATTCACTGCCAGAGAAGGCTGAGAGATGGCCAGGAGTGCCACCAGCTTCCTCTGCCGCACATTCCAAGTTGATATCTCTCCCAGGCACGGGCCAGCGCCGTGCAATTTTTTCCTGGTGACAGTTACTACCGTAACAGCAGTTATAACTATGCGTGACGTCATAATCGTGCTCTGACAGTCTCTGGTGGGCTGTCTTGAGGTGGATCCTGATTCAGGCACCAAATTGTCTGCCATGATGCCAAAACGTCTGCGACGCTGTATCTACAGGACGAGGCGGAGGAGGCGATGTTGTCCCTTTGGACTTCATTCAAAATAATTAGGACAGGACTAGACTGGTGTCTTTATTTTATTGCCGACTAGGAAAAACCATGAAAAATTGCCGAGAAGAAAAATGAAGTGTCTCATAAAAAGAGGAGAGCAGGTAGTTTAGACAGCAAAAAGCCTACAACACCCGGTATTCCCAAGTGGTCTCCCATCCAAGTACTGACCAGGCCCTACGCTGCTTTACTACGGTGTTCGGACGAGAACCGGTATATTCAGCGTGGTATGGTCGTAGGCAACATACCCACAGAATTTAGCTCATTTATGCTTGTCCTCAACCTCACGGACGAACGGATTGACAGTACGCCCCGTCTCTGCCACCAGAGGGAGCTTGAAGGCATTGACCAATGAGAGCGAAGATGTAGTGACTGTCAAGGGCTGTAACCATGGATGGGATGCTGATGGTGTAACAGTGCCTATGATGCACACGACACACCTGCTGATGGAGGTGTGGGCCTGATTTTCTGGACTGCGCGCTCTCCGTTCCGAGGGGCCATGGATGCTGCCCGAATGTCACGATGCGGCCCGGCATCAATCTTGTCTTCTAGAGAAGGAAAATGATGATGACTGTTTTATGAGGCATTCCAAGCATATGAATTCTTGCTTTGTTTGCTATGAATTCACTGCCAGAGAAGGCTGAGAGATGGCCAGGAGTGCCACCAGCTTCCTCTGCCGCACATTCCATGTTGATATCTCTCCCAGGCACGGGCCAGCGCCGTGCAATTTTTCCTGGTGACAGTTACTACCGTAACAGCAGTTATAACTATGCGTGACGTCATCATCGTGCTCTGACAGTCTCCGGTGGGCTGTCTTTAAGTGGATCCTGATTGAGGCACCAAATTGTCTGCCATGATGCCAAACCGTCTGCGATGCTGTTTCTACAGGACGAGGCGGAGGAGGCGATGTTGTCCCTTTGGACTTCATTCAAAATAATTAGGACATGACTAGACTGGTGTCTTTATTTTATTGCCGACTAGGAAAAACCATGAAACATTGCCGAGAAGAAAAATGAAGTGTCTCAGAAAAAGAGGAGAGCAGGTAGTTTAGACAGCAAAAAGCCTACAACACCCGGTATTCCCAAGCGGTCTCCCATCCAAGTACTGACCAGGCCCTACGCTGCTTTACTACGGTGTTCGGACGAGAACCGGTATATTCAGCGTGGTATGGTCGTAGGCAACATACCTACAGAATTTAGCTCATTTATGCTTGTCCTCAACCTCACGGACGAACGGATTGACAGTACGCCCCGTCTCTGCCACCAGAGGGAGCTTGAAGGCATTGACCAATGAGAGCGAAGATGTAGTGACTGTCAAGGGCTGTAACCATGGATGGGATGCTGATGGTGTAACAGTGCCTATGATGCACACGACACACCTGCTGATGGAGGTGTGGGCCTGATTTTCTGGACTGCGCGCTCTCCGTTCCGAGGGGACATGGATGCTGCCCGAATGTCACGATGCGGCCCGGCATCAATCTTGTCTTCTAGAGAAGGAAAATGATGATGACTGTTTTATGAGGCATTCCAAGCATATGAATTCTTGCTTTGTTTGCTATGAATTCACTGCCAGAGAAGGCTGAGAGATGGCCAGGAGTGCCACCAGCTTCCTCTGCCGCACATTCCAAGTTGATATCTCTCCCAGGCACGGGCCAGCGCCGTGCAATTTTTTCCTGGTGACAGTTACTACCGTAACAGCAGTTATAACTATGCGTGACGTCATCATCGTGCTCTGACAGTCTCCGGTGGGCTGTCTTGAGGTGGATCCTGATTCAGGCACCAAATTGTCTGCCATGATGCCAAAACGTCTGCGACGCTGTATCTACAGGACGAGGCGGAGGAGGCGATGTTGTCCCTTTGGACTTCATTCAAAATAATTAGGACAGGACTAGACTGGTGTCTTTATTTTATTGCCGACTAGGAAAAACCATGAAAAATTGCCGAGAAGAAAAATGAAGTGTCTCATAAAAAGAGGAGAGCAGGTAGTTTAGACAGCAAAAAGCCTACAACACCCGGTATTCCCAAGCGGTCTCCCATCCAAGTACTGACCAGGCCCTACGCTGCTTTACTACGGTGTTCGGACGAGAACCGGTATATTCAGCGTGGTATGGTCGTAGGCAACATACCCACAGAATTTAGCTCATTTATGCTTGTCCTCAACCTCACGGACGAACGGATTGACAGTACGCCCCGTCTCTGCCACCAGAGGGAGCTTGAAGGCATTGACCAATGAGAGCGAAGATGTAGTGACTGTCAAGGGCTGTAACCATGGATGGGATGCTGATGGTGTAACAGTGCCTATGATGCACACGACACACCTGCTGATGGAGGTGTGGGCCTGATTTTCTGGACTGCGCGCTCTCCGTTCCGAGGGGCCATGGATGCTGCCCGAATGTCACGATGCGGCCCGGCATCAATCTTGTCTTCTAGAGAAGGAAAATGATGATGACTGTTTTATGAGGCATTCCAAGCATATGAATTCTTGCTTTGTTTGCTATGAATTCACTGCCAGAGAAGGCTGAGAGATGGCCAGGAGTGCCAGCAGCTTCCTCTGCCGCACATTCCAAGTTGATATCTGTCCCAGGCACGGGCCAGCGCCGTGCAATTTTTTCCTGGTGACAGTTACTACCGTAACAGCAGTTATAACTATGCGTGACGTCATAATCGTGCTCTGACAGTCTCCGGTGGGCTGTCTTGAGGTGGATCCTGATTCAGGCACCAAATTGTCTGCCATGATGCCAAAACGTCTGCGACGCTGTATCTACAGGACGAGGCGGAGGAGGCGATGTTGTCCCTTTGGACTTCATTCAAAATAATTAGGACAGGACTAGACTGGTGTCTTTATTTTATTGCCGACTAGGAAAAACCATGAAAAATTGCCGAGAAGAAAAATGAAGTGTCTCATAAAAAGAGGAGAGCAGGTAGTTTAGACAGCAAAAAGCCTACAACACCCGGTATTCCCAAGCGGTCTCCCATCCAAGTACTGACCAGGCCCTACGCTGCTTTACTACGGTGTTCGGACGAGAACCGGTATATTCAGCGTGGTATGGTCGTAGGCAACATACCCACAGAATTTAGCTCATTTATGCTTGTCCTCAACCTCACGGACGAACGGATTGACAGTACGCCCCGTCTCTGCCACCAGAGGGAGCTTGAAGGCATTGACCAATGAGAGCGAAGATGTAGTGACTGTCAAGGGCTGTAACCATGGATGGGATGCTGATGGTGTAACAGTGCCTATGATGCACACGACACACCTGCTGATGGAGGTGTGGGCCTGATTTTCTGGACTGCGCGCTCTCCGTTCCGAGGGGCCATGGATGCTGCCCGAATGTCACGATGCGGCCCGGCATCAATCTTGTCTTCTAGAGAAGGAAAATGATGATGACTGTTTTATGAGGCATTCCAAGGATATGAATTCTTGCTTTGTTTGCTATGAATTCACTGCCAGAGAAGGCTGAGAGATGGCCAGGAGTGCCACCAGCTTCCTCTGCCGCACATTCCAAGTTGATATCTCTCCCAGGCACGGGCCAGCGCCGTGCAATTTTTTCCTGGTGACAGTTACTACCGTAACAGCAGTTATAACTATGCGTGACGTCATAATCGTGCTCTGACAGTCTCTGGTGGGCTGTCTTGAGGTGGATCCTGATTCAGGCACCAAATTGTCTGCCATGATGCCAAAACGTCTGCGACGCTGTATCTACAGGACGAGGCGGAGGAGGCGATGTTGTCCCTTTGGACTTCATTCAAAATAATTAGGACAGGACTAGACTGGTGTCTTTATTTTATTGCCGACTAGGAAAAACCATGAAAAATTGCCGAGAAGAAAAATGAAGTGTCTCATAAAAAGAGGAGAGCAGGTAGTTTAGACAGCAAAAAGCCTACAACACCCGGTATTCCCAAGTGGTCTCCCATCCAAGTACTGACCAGGCCCTACGCTGCTTTACTACGGTGTTCGGACGAGAACCGGTATATTCAGCGTGGTATGGTCGTAGGCAACATACCCACAGAATTTAGCTCATTTATGCTTGTCCTCAACCTCACGGACGAACGGATTGACAGTACGCCCCGTCTCTGCCACCAGAGGGAGCTTGAAGGCATTGACCAATGAGAGCGAAGATGTAGTGACTGTCAAGGGCTGTAACCATGGATGGGATGCTGATGGTGCAACAGTGCCTATGATGCACACGACACACCTGCTGATGGAGGTGTGGGCCTGATTTTCAGGACTGCGCGCTCTCCGCTCCGAGGGGCCATGGATGCTGCCCGAATGTCACGATGCGGCCCGGCATCAATCTTGTCTTCTAGAGAAGGAAAATGATGATGACTGTTTTATGAGGCATTCCAAGCATATGAATTCTTGCTTTGTTTGCTATGAATTCACTGCCAGAGAAGGCTGAGAGATGGCCAGGAGTGCCACCAGCTTCCTCTGCCGCACATTCCATGTTGATATCTCTCCCAGGCACGGGCCAGCGCCGTGCAATTTTTCCTGGTGACAGTTACTACCGTAACAGCAGTTATAACTATGCGTGACGTCATCATCGTGCTCTGACAGTCTCCGGTGGGCTGTCTTTAAGTGGATCCTGATTGAGGCACCAAATTGTCTGCCATGATGCCAAACCGTCTGCGATGCTGTATCTACAGGACGAGGCGGAGGAGGCGATGTTGTCCCTTTGGACTTCATTCAAAATAATTAGGACATGACTAGACTGGTGTCTTTATTTTATTGCCGACTAGGAAAAACCATGAAACATTGCCGAGAAGAAAAATGAAGTGTCTCAGAAAAAGAGGAGAGCAGGTAGTTTAGACAGCAAAAAGCCTACAACACCCGGTATTCCCAAGCGGTCTCCCATCCAAGTACTGACCAGGCCCTACGCTGCTTTACTACGGTGTTCGGACGAGAACCGGTATATTCAGCGTGGTATGGTCGTAGGCAACATACCTACAGAATTTAGCTCATTTATGCTTGTCCTCAACCTCACGGACGAACGGATTGACAGTACGCCCCGTCTCTGCCACCAGAGGGAGCTTGAAGGCATTGACCAATGAAAGCAAAGCTGTAGTGACAGTGAAGGACTGTAACCAAGGATCGCATGCTGATGGTGTAACAGTGCCTATGATGCACACGACACACCTGCTGATGGAGGTGTGGGCCTGACTTTCTTGACTGCGCGCTGTACGTTCCGAGGGGTCATGGATATTGAACGAATGGCACGAAGCGGCCCCTCTTCAGTCTTGTCTTTTAGAGAAGGAAAATGATGATGACTGTTTGGGATGTATTCCAAGCATATGAATTCTTGCTTTGTTTGCTATGAATTCACTGCCAGAGAAGGTCGAGATATGGCCAGGAGTGCCACCAGCTTCCCCTGCCGAACATTCCATGTTGATAGCTGTCCCAGGCACGGGCCAGCGCCTTGCAATTTTTCCTGGTGACAGTTACTACCGTAACAGCAGTTATAACTATGCGTGACGTCATAATCGTGCTCTGACATTCTCCGGTGGGCTGTCTTTAAGTGGATCCTGATTGAGGCACCAAATTGTCTGCCATGATGCCAAAACGTCTGCGATGCTGTACCTACAGAACGAGGCGGAGGAGGCGATGTTGTCCCTTTGGACTTCATTCAAAATAATTAGGACAGGACTAGACTGGTGTCTTTATTTTATTGCCGACTAGGAAAAACCATGAAAAACTGCCGAGAAGAAAAATGAAGTGTCTCATAAAAAGAGGAGAGCAGGTAGTTTAGACAGCAAAAAGCCTACAACACCCGGTATTCCCAAGCGGTCTCCCATCCAAGTACTGATCAGGCCCTACTCTGCTTTACTACGGTGTTCGGACGAGAACCGGTATATTCAGCGTGGTATGGTCGTAGGCAACATACCTACAGAATTTAGCTCATTTATGCTTGTCCTCAACCTCACGGACGAACGGATTGACAGCACGCCCCATCTCTGCCTCCAGAGGGAGCTTGAAGGCATTGACCAATGAAAGCGAAGCTGAAGTCCCCTCCGATGCGCGAGAGGTGTTTACCGTGCCAGGACCTGTTATTGACGCCTCTAAATCTGATATATCAATAAGTGATAAGTTAAGGGGAAAAAGGGGGATCGAGAGGAAACACACATAATGAAAACATAACAAACAAATCAAATGAAACAAAACAAAAAGCTATAACATAGCAGAAAAAATGGGTTGACAACGGACGTGGGATTAGAGCTGTTCACACACAAAATAAACCATGCACGTTATGTTAAGTTAAAACGTTCATGCAGCTAAAATTAAAATGGAACTATTTCAAAACGAAAGGAAGCGCACACTGTGAGGAGAACAAATAGGTTAGGTGAAAAATGCAGTTAACAGAATATAACATAACCGACGAAATGTGGGGTGTTTTTAATTAGTTTTCCCCCGCCGTTGGTACTGATGTCGTTTTCATCTCACATTCTGTGCGTCGTCATACATAATAATTATGTCCGTGCAGTGTTTGTGACGTGCAGCCAGGGAATGGAGAAGGCATCAAACGAGAAACTGGATGCCCCTAGGCTTTCCCGAAAGATTCAAATTTCCCTTTCCCTCCCCAGGACTGCTTGGCACATATTACTGCGAGTTATTCTTATTAGGTGATCCGAGTATCCTCTCGGATCACCTTCTGTATCTGTACGGATTCTTTGTTGGTTCTTCTTCTTTCTTTATTTCTGGACAAAATTTGTGTATCGATTAGCTCAGAAAGTGTTCTTTCTATCAATGTCAAAATTATACCATCTATGTATCATGTCCCAA
Source organism: Diadema setosum (assembly GCF_964275005.1). NCBI lineage: Eukaryota > Metazoa > Echinodermata > Echinoidea > Diadematoida > Diadematidae > Diadema > Diadema setosum. The sequence continues at coordinate 8,766,716 of NC_092688.1, forward strand.
AGACGACGGGTCAAATAAAATCATAGTGATCAGTCGACCGTGACGTCACTATGACGTCATTATATAAAAACACATTTTCATTCATATCTCATTAATGGAATGGAATTTTTCAATGAAATTTACGTCACATATATTTCAAGTTATGCACATTTTACTCATATTATCAAAATTCATATTTTCTCTGAAAACGTGCGCATACGCGCGCGTTGAAATATTTGTATGCTCAAATTTTTTTGCACACGTTTCAGACCATTTGGAGCATTTTTTGAAAAATTGAAAAATTCGGACGGACGCGTACGCGCGCACGCATATACGCACGCACAGCTCATATGCAATAGAAATTTCCCTTTTTTTCACACTGATCGGATGTCTGAAATGTCAAGGAATATTTCTACCAAGTTTCAAGTCAATCCGACTCAATATGACGTCATACGGGCCCGTCAAAGTTGAAATTCCGCGCCCGCGTCAATGGCGATATACAGTGCAACTATGCAAAAAAACCGCCAATTTTAAATCCGATTTTACTCGTCAGGATGGACGGTGACCCCCCATTTTCTTTACATATTCTGAAAGCTGATGAGTTATACATGTCATTTCATGGGTCAGCGATGCTGAAAAAATGATTAAAAGATATCAAATATCTTAATAAAGTAAAAAAAGTAAATTTTCAAAATGACGTCATCAAATTTTAAGTTCATTCGAGCGTATCTCACTAATCCTTTGCCAATGTTCACCGAGATTTCAGTATGTTGTAGCTTATTAAATGCTCTTTCATTAATGTAATAACAGCATTTTGCTGAGATGACGGCATCACCTCGTAAAAATGGATTGAATGTAATCTTGTCAAATTTGACCAGTTTACGTGTTATCTCTATGGGAGTGCAGTTTTTCTGGAAATGAAAATTGACATGGCTATCTTTATCGAGCACTAGCTCACTTATGCTTCAGTGAATTTCTCCCAGATTTTAATATGTTGTAGCTGAGACTTTGTGCTATTGTAAATGTGCCCTTTGTTTTTTCATACGATGTCTGCATCACGTCAAAAAACTTGGTTGAAATTAAAGCTTATCTTCGATGTATTGAAATATTTCTTTCTTTCTGCAACTTTCTTTGCAATAACTCAAGAAAAACATTTCCTATCACCCCCATAGTTTGCACATGTTTAGTTCATGTCACGTACATTATTTGATAAAATAACAACTACTTGATCAGACGCCATCTTGGGTATGTAAATTAGGGTCAAAGGTCATAAATATTTCATCCTGTATCTTTGTGAATACATGTCCTATCTTTCCCATATTTTGCACACGTAAAGACCATGTTACAAGGATCATTTCACAAAATAACCACTTTTTGCTCAGATGCCATCTTGTCTGTGCAAAGTGGGGTCAAAGGTCATATGTACTTTTTTCTTTATCTTCGTTATGACGTGTTATCTCTATGGGAGGGAATTTTTCTAGATGTGAAAATTGACATGATTGTCTTTATCGAGTACTAGCTCACTTACCCTTTCGTGAATTTCTCCCAGTTTTAATATGTTGTAGCTACGACTGCGCGCTATCGCATTGTCCCTTTTGTTTTTTCATACAACGTCGGCATCACGGCTAAAAACTTGGTTGAAATTAAAGCTTATCTTCGATGTATTGAGATATTTCTTTCTGCAACTTTCTTTGCAATAACTCAAGAAAGACAGGCCGTATCAGCCCCATATTTTGCACATGTTTAGTTCATGTCACGTACATTATTTCAAAAAATAACAACTACGGAATTGATCGGACACCATCTTGGGTATGTAAATTAGGGCCAAGGTCATAAATGTTTTATCCTGTAAATACCTGTATCTTGGTGAATACATGTCCTATCTTTCCCATATTTCGCACACGTAAAGACCATGTTACAAGGATCATTTCTTAAGGTATCACTTTTTGTTGAGACGCCATCTTGGGTGTGCAAAGTGGGGTTAAAGGTCAAATATACTTCATTCTGTATCTTCGTTAGTGTATACGGTATTCGGTACCAAAGATGGCAGGTCTGACTCCCGTTTCTAAATGAGAATCAAAACATCACACGGCCAATGTCCCCTCAACACCGATGAAACCTGTATGGTCATGATTATTTGGATCAGGACTAACATCATTGATTTCCGCACAGATCGGATCACCTTATTTGTCAGTGTTGACAAATTCCAAGTCTAGTTTTTTTTTCTTCTTCTTCTTTTTTCTTCTTTATGACAGATGAATAATGATAATTCAAAAGCATTTATTATCACAAAGAATGAATGTAATAATGTGCATGTTAACTGCAAAATGCACATTTCTGTCCATTTTTTCTTTGAAATTTGAAATCTGATGTTGTTGCGTTTTCATTATATCAATGCGGTGGTGTTAATATACTCAGTAGACAATTTCAGATCGTTTCATATTTTTGGCCTCTTTCAAGAATTATTGTATAATTGCTCTCTGCGAGGAAAGGTGAAATAGGGCTTGCATGGATATTTTACCTGCACGCAGTGATTTTGTTAGTTTCAACCTCTGCTCATTGAATTTGGTGCATTGGAAAAACAAATGTTGCACTGTCTCTGGCAGCTTGCAGTGGTCACATAGACTGTTTGCATGTTTGTTGAGTTTGAAAAGCGTTTCATTCAGAAAACAGCTTCCTACTCTGAGCCTGTTCAGAATGGTTTCTTCTCTCCTATTTCTTGCATTACTTTCATATTTTGTTTTAATGGTAAGTTGGATTTCAAACAGGAAGCGTCCACGGGCTGATGATGTCCATTCGTTTTGCCATGTATGCATAATTATGTTGCTGGTAGTTTTTTCGTTTGATCTCTTGCTTATTTGGCGGAACATTGTAAGTAATTGGTAGGGATAGAGCATATTTTGCCAGCGAGTCC